>NC_041387.1:296532478-296551848 GCF_002162155.2 Triticum dicoccoides | reverse complement strand
CTCACTGTTCATCCCAGAGGCAGCATCAATCGGCTTCAGTTAGCAGCAGTAACAAAGGAATCGCTCCATCGGGTTCAGTTAACAACCATCGATCGATCGCTCGGGTTCAGTAACGTGTAGCCTGCAGTGCAATCGCTTGGGTTCAGTTAGAGCCCAACGCCTCGCTCGGGTTTAGTTAGAGCCAACGCCTCACACACACATGCGCGTACCTGTACGAGAGAAACGCGCATCGCTCTCCCACCGTAACCGGCAACTCCTCGAAGTTTTCCTCCCCCTTGCTTCTACCACGTTTTTTTCCGTCATGGACGATCCAAAGAATGTCATGCAGCTGCGTCTCCGGCCCGCCCAGGACGAAAAGCCCATTTTCTGTCATGATTTTTTGTCATAGAAGTAGGAGCCCACCACATCTATGATGATACCGGGTTTTGTCACAATTATCGTCATAGAAGTGTCATATGTATGACAATTTTTTTTGTTCGGCCCAAAATGTCACGAATGTGTCTTTTTTTGTAGTGTAAGATGGAATCTGCAAGCATTCAACTCAAGGGAGAAGACAAAGTAATATGGGCTCTTGGTTTAATCAATAATCATGCATATAAGAGCCACTAAACATTTTCATCGTGGTCTTCTCCTCTCGACCCCCAAAGGAAAGAAAAGAAAATAAAACTATTTGCACGGGAAAGCTCCCAACAAGTAAAAGAAGAACGAGAAATATTTTTGGGTTTTCTTTTTAATTACTAGTACAAGCATGGAAATTAAACTTACTATTTTTTTTGGTTTTTCTTAAGGTTTATCAAACACAGAAGAAGAAAGCTAGAAAAAGAATTTAAACTAGCATGGATAGTACAATGAAAAAGTATGATCACCGACAACTAGAATGAGTGTGTGAACATGAATATAATGTCGGTGAGAAATACGTACTCCCCCAAGCTTAGGCTTTTGGCCTAAGTTGGTCACGGCCATGGATAGCGGCTACTCTCCCCGGTGTACTAAGGAGTGTCATCGTACTGCCACTGGCTGGCAATCTGCTCTAGGTCCCACTGATAAGATGATGGACGATAAGGATCAAGTGGTGGTTCCGGCTCAGGCTCTGGAGCTGATGTCTGGCCTCGGTGCGCATACACGGCCGACGGCAAGATGAGGTAATGGCCTGTAGTTAAATCAAACAAAGAAGGTGCGGGCAGGATAATAATCTCATTGTGTTTCTTATTAAATTTTAGGTTATACAGAAGCATCTTATCATCATTGTCAACAATAAACTCATGCACTACCATGCTCCTATAATCTAAAAAGGTAGGAGGCAGAAGTGTCTCCTCTTTATCATAATGCCTAATAGGTATCTCGAAATGTTTAGCAAGGCGTGCAACATAGATACCTCCAAATATGGGGCCCTTTGTACGGTTCAGGCTTAATCCTTTAGCAATAATAACACCCATACTAAAAGAGTTATCACGGAATAAAGCATGGAACAAAATAATAATATCAGGAACACTAAGGTTTCCACAGTTTCCGCGACCAATTAAGCATTGACTAGCAAATATGGCAAAATATCGTAAAACAGGAAAATCTATGCTAGTTATTCTTGCATCGAAAACCTTCTTCGATCCCCCTACAGTAATAGTATCAATAAAAAGGATCAGATTCACCCAAAGTAATTATCTCAGGATTGACAGAGAATTCATAATCCTTATCAGTAACAAAAATAGATGAAGTAGCAAAAGTAGGGTCATATTTCCTTCTAGCATTTAGAGATTTCTGTTTAAGTTTAGCTAGTAACTTCTTAAGATCAGATCTATCATTGCAAGCAAGAAGATCTCTAACAGTTTCTTCATCCATAACATAACCCTCTGGAACAACAGGTAATTACTTAGGGGGAGAACCTGTTGGGGAACGTAGTAATTTCAAAAAAATTTCTACGCACACGCAAGATCATGGTGATGGCATAGCAACGAGAGGGGAGAGTGTTGTCCACGTACCCTCGTAGACCGTAAGCGGAAGCGTTATCACAATGCAGTTGATGTAGTCGTACGTCTTCACGACTCGACCGATCCAAGTACCGAACGTACGGCACCTCCGTGTTCAGCACACGTTCAACTCGATGACGTTCCCCGGGCTCCAATCCAGTAAAGCGTCGGGGATGAGTTCCGTCAACACGACAGTGTGGTGACGATGATGATGTTCTACTGGCGCAGGGCTTCGCCTAAACTCCGCGACGATATGACCGAGGTGGAATATGGTGGAGGGGGGCACCGCACACGGCTAAGGAACGATCCGTAGATCAACTTGTGTGTCATGGGGTGCCCCCCTGCCCCTGTATATAAAGGAGCAAGGGGGAGGGGGCGGCCGGCCAAGGGAGGGCGCGCCAGGGAGGAGTCCTACTCCCACCGGGAGTAGGACCCCCTCCTTTCCTAGTCCAACTAGGAGAGGGGAAGGAAGGGAAGGAGAAGGAGAAGGAAGGAGAGGGAGGAAAAAGAGGAAAGGGGGGCCGACCCCCTAGTCCAATTCGGTTTGGGCTAGGGGGGCCGCGCGCCCTGCCTCCTCTCTTCCACCACTTGGCCCATGAGGCCCATTGCTTCTTCCTCGTATTCCCGTAACTTCCCAGTACCCCCGAAAATACCCGAATCACTCAGAACCTTTCCGAACTCCGAATATAGTCGTCCAATATATCGATCTTTACGTCTCGACCATTTTGAGACTCCTCGTCATGTCCCCGATCTCATCCGGGACTCCGAACTCCTTCGGTACATCAAAACTCATAAAGAAAGCAATAACAACATACTAAACGATCAAGTGCTAAGCTAACGGAATGGGTCAAGTCAATCACAACATTCTCCTAATGATGTGATCTCATTAATCAAATGACAACACATGTCTATGGTTAGGAAACATAACCATCTTTGATTAATGAGCTAGTCAAGTAGAGGCATACTAGTGACACTATGTTTGTCTATGTATTCACACATGTATCATGTTTCCGGTTAATACAATTCTAGCATGAATAATAAACATTTATCATGATATGAGGAAATAAATAATAACTTTATTATTGCCTCTAGGGCATATTTCCTTCAGTCTCCCACTTGCACTAGAGTCAATAATCTAGATTACATGGTAATGATTCTAACACCCATGGAGTCTTGGTGCTGATCATGTTTTGCTCGTGAGAGAGGCTTAGTCAACGGGTCTGTCACATTCAGAGCCGTATGTATTTTGCAAATATTCTATGTCTACAATGCTCTGCATGGAGCTACTCTAGCTAATTGCTCCCACTTTCAATATGTATCCAGATTAAGACTTAGAGTCATCTGGATCAGTGCCAAAACTTGTATCGACGTAACCCTTTACGATGAACCTTTTGTCACCTCCATAATCGAGAAACATATCCTTATTCCACTAAGGATAATTTTGACCAATGTCCAGTGATCTACTCCTAGATCACTATTGTACTCCCTTGCCAAACCAGGGCAGAGTATACAATAGGTCTGGTCCATAGCATGGCATACTTTTATAGAACCTATGACTGAAGCATAGGGAATGACTTTCATTCTCTTTCTATTTTCTGCTGTGGTCAGGATTTGAGTCTTACTCAATTTCACACCTTGTAACACAGGCAAGAAACTCTTTCTTTGACTGTTCCATTTTGAACTACTTCAAAATCTTGTCAAGGTATGTACTCATTGAAAAAACTTTTCAAGCGTCTTGATCTATCTCTATAGATCTTGATGCTCAATATGTAAGCAGCTTCACCGAGGTCTTTCTTTGAAAAAACTCCTTTCAAACTCTCCTTTATGCTTTGCAGAATAATTCTACATTATTTCCGATTAACAATATGTCATTCACATATACTTATCAGAAATGCTGTAGTGCTCCCACTCACTTTCTTGTAAATACAGGCTTCACCGCAAGTCTGTATAAAACTATATGTTTTGATCAACTCATCAAAGCGTATATTCCAACTCCGAGATGCTTGCACCAGTCCATAGATGGATCGCTGGAGCTTGCACATTTTGTTAACACCTTTAGGATTGACAAAACCTTCTGGTTGCATCATATACAACTCTTATTAAATAAATCCATTAAGGAATGCAGTTTTGTCTATGCATTTGCCAGATTTCATAAAATGCGGCAATTGCTAATATGATTCAGACAGACTTAAGCTTCGATACGAGTGAGAAAATCTCATCGTATTCAATACCTTGAACTTGTTGAAAACCTTTCGCAACAAGTCGAGCTTAGTAGATAGTAACACTACTATCAGTGTCCGTCTTCCTCTTAAAAATCCATTTATTCTCAATGGCTTGCCGATCATCGGGCAAGTCAACCAAAGTCCATACTTTGTTTTCATACATGGATCCCATCTCAGATTTCATGGCTTCTAGCCATTTTGCGGAATCTGGGCTCATCATCGCTTCCTCATAGTTCGTAGGTTCATCATGATCAAGTAACATGACTTCCAGAATAGGATTACCGTACCACTCTGGTGCAGATTTTATTCTGGTAGACCTACGAGGTTCAGTAGAAACTTGATCTGAAGTTTCATGATCAATATCATTATCTTCCTCACTAATTGGTGTAGATGTCACAGGAACTGATTTCTGTGATGAACTACTTTCCAATGAGGGAGCAGACATAGTTATCTCATCAAGTTTTACTTTCCTCCCACTCACTTCTTTCGAGAGAAACTCGTTCTCTAGAAAGGATCCATTCTTAGCAACGAATGTTTTGCCTTTGGATTTGTGATAGAAGGAGTACCCAACAGTTTCCTTTGGGTATTCTATGAAGACACACTTCTCCGATTTGGGTTCGAGCTTATCAGGTTGAAACTTTTTCATATAAGCATCGCAACTCCAAACTTTAAGAAACGACAGCTTAGGTTTACTGCTAAACCATAGTTCATATGGTGTCGTCTCAACGGATTTAGATGGTGCCCTTTTAAACGTGAATGCAGCTGTCTCTAATGCACAACCCCAAAACGATAGTGGTAAAACCGATAAGAGACATCATAGATCGCACCATATCCAATAAAGTGCAGTTACGACGTTCGGACACACCATAACGTTGTGGTGTTCCAGGTGGCGTGAGCTGTGAAACTATTCCACATTGTTTTAATTAAAGACCAAACTCGTAACTCAAATATTCGTCTCTGCGATCAGATCGTAGAAACTTTATTTTCTTGTTACGATGATTTTTCCACTTCACTCTGAAATTCTTTGAACCTTTCGATTATTTCAGACTTATGTTTCATCAAGTAGAATACTCATATCTGCTCAATTCATCTTGTGAAGGTCAGAAAATAACGATACCCGCCACAAGCATCAACACCCATTGGACCGCATACATCGGTATGTATTGTTTCCAATAAGTCAGTAGCTCGTTCCATTGTTCCAGAGAACGGAGTTTTAGTCATCTTGCCCAAAAGGCATGGTTCGTAAGCATCAAATGATTCATAACCAAGTGATTCCGAAAATCCATCTTTATGGAGTTTCTTCATGCGCTTTACACTGATATGACCCAAGCGGCAGTGCCACAAATAAGTTGCACTATCATTATCAACTTTGCATCTTTTGGCATCAATATTATGAATATGTGTATCACTACGATCGAGATCCAACAAACTATTTTCGTTGGGTGTATGACCATCAAAGGTTTTATTCATTTAAACAGAACAACAATTATTCTCTGATTTTAAATGAATAACCGTATTGCAATAAACATGATCAAATCATATTCATTCTCAACACAAACACCAAATAACATTTATTTAGGTTCAACACTAATCCCGAAAGTATAGGGAGTGCGTGATGATGATCATATCAATCTTGGAACCACTTCCAACACACATCGTCACTTCACCCTCAACTAGTTTCTGTTTATTCTGTAACTCCTGTTTCGAGTTACTAATCTTAGCAACCGAACAAGTATCAAATACTCAGGGGTTACTATAAACACTAGTAAGGTACACATTAATAACATGTATATCAAATATACCCTTGTTCACTTTGCCATCCTTCTTATCCACCAAATATTCAAGGCATTTCCGCTTCTAGTGACCATTTCCTTTGCAGTATAATCACTTAGTTTCAGGCTTTGGTCCAGCTTTGGGCTTCTTCGCGGGAGTGACAACTTGCTTGTCTTTCCACTTGAAGTTCCCTTTCTTTCCCTTTGCCCTTTTCTTGAAACCAGTGATCTTGTCAACCATCAACACTTGATGCTCTTTCTTGATTTCTACCTTCGTCGATTTCAACATTACGAAGAGCTCGAGAATCGTTTTCGTCATCCCTTGCATACTATAGTTCATCACAAAGTTCTACTAACTTGGTGATGGTGACTAGAGAACTCTGTCAATCACTATCTTATCTGGAAGATTAACTCCCACTTGATTCAAGCGATTGTAGTACCCAGACAATCTGAGCACTTGCTCACTAGTTGAGCGATTCTCCTCCATCTTTTAGCTGTAGAACTTGTTGAAGACTTCATATCTCTCAACTCGGGTATTTGCTTGAAATATTAACTTCAATTCCTGGAACATCTCATATGGTCCATGACGTTCAAAACGTCTTTGAAGTCCCGATTCTAAGCCGTTAAGCATGGTGCACTAAACTATCAAGTAGTCATCATATTGAGCTAGCCAAACATTCATAACGTCTGCATCTGCTCTTGCAATAGGTTTGTCACCTAGCGGTGCATCAAGGACATAATTCTTCTGTGCAGCAATGAGGATAAACCTCAGATCACGGATCCAATCCACATCATTGCTACTAACATTTTTCAACACAATTTTCTCTAGGAACATATCAAAATAAACATTTTAAAGCAACAACGCAAGCTATTGATCTACAACATAATTTGCAAAAAATACTACCAGGACTAAGTTCATGATAAATTTAAGTTCAATTAATCATATTACTTCAGAACTCCCACTTAGAAAGACATCCCTCTAATCCTCTAAGTGATCACGTGATCCAAATCAACTAAACCATAACCGATCATCACGTGAAATGGAGTAGCTTTCAATGGTGAACATCATTATGTTGATCATATCTACTATATGATTCACGCTCGACCTTTCGGTCTCCGTGTTCCGAGGCCATATCTGCATATGCTAGGCTCGTCAAGTTTAACCTGAGTATTCCGCGTGTGCAAAACTGGCTTGCACCCGTTGTAGATGGACGTAGAGCTTATCACACCCGATCATCACGTGGTGTCTGGGCACGACGAACTTTGGCAACGGTGCGTACTCAGGGAGAACACTTCTTGATAATTAGTGAGAGATCATCTTATAATGCTACCGTCAAACAAAACAGAATAAGATGTATAATAGATAAACATCATATGCAATCAATATAAGTGAAATGATATGGCCATCATCATCTTGTGCTTGTGATCTCCATCTTTGAAGCACCGTCGTGATCACCATCGTCACCGGCGCGGCACCTTGATCTCCATCGTAGCATCGTTGTCGTTACGCCATCTATTGCTTCTACGACTATCGCTACCGCTTAGTGATAAAGTAAAGCAATTACAGGGCGTTCATACAATAAAGCGACAACCATATGGCTCCTTCCAGTTGCCGATAACTTCGGTTACAAAACATGATCATCTCATACAATAAAATATAGCATCACGTCTTGACCATATCACATCACAACATGCCCTGCAAAAACAAGTTAGACGTCCTCTACTTTGTTGTTGCAAATTTTACGTGGCTGCTACGGGCTTAGCAAGAACCGTTCTTACCTACGCATCAAAACCACAACGATAGTTCGTCAAGTTAGTGTTGTTTTAACCTTCGCAAGGACCGGGCGTAGCCACACTCGATTCAGCTAAAGTGAGAGAGACAAACACCTGCCAGTCACCTTTAAGCACGAGTGCTCGCAACGGTGAAACCAGTCTCGCGTAAGCGTACGCGTAATGTCGGTCCGGGCCGCTTCATCTCAGAATACCGCCGAACCAAAGTATGACATGCTGGTAAGCAGTTTGACTTGTATCGCCCACAACTCACTTGTGTTCTACTCGTGCATATAACATCAACGCATAAAACCTGGCTCGGATGCCACTGTTGGGGAACATAGTAATTTCAAAAATTTTCCTACGCACACGCAAGATCATGGTGATGACATACCAACGAGAGGGGAGAGTGTTGTCCATGTACCCTCGTAGACCGTAAGCGGAAGCGTTATCACAACGCGGTTGATGTAGTCGTACGTCTTCACGACTCGACCGATCCAAGTACCGAACGTACGGCACCTCCGTGTTCAGCACACGTTCAGCTCGATGACGTTCCCCGGGCTCCAATCCAGTAAAGCGTCGGGGATGAGTTCCGTCAGCACGACGGCGTGGTGACGATGATGATGTTCTACCGGCGCAGGGCTTCGCCTAAACTCCGCGACGATATGACCTAGGTGGAATATGGTGGAGGGGGGCACCGCACACGGCTAAGGAACGATCCGTAGATCAACTTGTGTGTCATGGGGTGCCCCCTGCCCCCGTATATAAAGGAGCAAGGGGGAGGGGGCGGCCGGCCAAGGGAGGGCGCGCCAGGGAGGAGTCCTACTCCCACCGGGAGTAGGACTCCCTCCTTTCCTAGTCCAACTAGGAGAGGGGAAGGAAGGGAAGGAGAAGGAGAAGGAAGGAGAGGGAGGAAAAAGAGGAAAGGGGGGCCGGCCCCCTAGTCCAATTCGGTTTGGGCTAGGGGGGCCGCGCGCCCTGCCTCCTCTCTTCCACCACTTGGCCCATGAGGCCCATTGCTTCTTCCTCGTATTCCCGTAACTCCCCGGTACCCCCGAAAATACCCGAATCACTCGGAACCTTTCCGAACTCTGAATATAGTCGTCCAATATATCGATCTTTACGTCTCGACCATTTCGAGACTCCTCGTCATGTCCCCGATCTCATCCGGGACTCCGAACTCCTTCGGTACGTCAAAATTCATAAACTCATAATATAACTGTCATTAAAACCTTAAGCGTGCGGACCCTACGGGTTCGAGAACTATGTAGACATGACCTAGAACTATTCTTGGTCAATAACCAATAGTGGAACCTCGATGTTCATATTGGCTCCTACATATTCTACGAAGATCTTTATCGGTCAAACCGCATAACAACATACGTTGTTCCCTTTGTCATCGGTATGTTACTTGCCCGAGATTCGATCGTCGGTATCCAATACCTAGTTCAATCTCGTTACCGGCAAGTCTCTTTACTCATTTCGTAATACATCATCCCACAACTAACTCATTAGTTGCAATGCTTGCAAGGCTTAAGTGATGTGTATTACCGAGAGGGCCCAGAGATACCTCTCCGACAATCGGAGTGACAAAACCTAATCTTGAAATATGCCAACCCAACATGTACCTTCGGAGACACCTGTAGAGCACCTTTATAATCACCCAGTTACGTTGTGATGTTTGGTAGCACACAAAGTGTTCCTTCGGTAAACGGGAGTTGCACAATCTCATAGTTGTAGGAACTTTGTATAAGTCATAAAGAAAGCAATAACAACATACTACGATCAAGTGCTAAGCTAACGGAATGGGTCAAGTCAATCACAACATTCTCCTAATGATGTGATCCCATTAATCAAATGACAACACATGTCTATGGTTAGGAAACATAACCATCTTTGATTAATGAGCTAGTCAAGTAGAGGCATACTAGTGACACTATGTTTGTCTATGTATTCACACATGTACCATGTTTCTGGTTAATACAATTCTAGCATGAATAATAAACATTTATCATGATATGAGGAAATAAATAACAACTTTATTATTGCCTCTAGGGCATATTTCCTTCAGAACCTTCATCATCACTATCTTCAATAATTTCATCTTCAATAATTTCATTCTCTCTAACCCTAGCAAGTTGTTCATCTAGAAATTGACCTAATGGCAAAGTAGTATCAAGCATAGAAGTAGTTTCATCATAAGTATCATGCATAGCAGAAGTGGCATCATCAATAACATGCGACATATCAGAATTCACAGCAGTAGCAGGTTTAGGTGTCGCAAGCTTACTCAAAACGAAAGGAGAATCTAGTGCAGAGCTAGATGGCAGTTCCTTACCTCCCCTCGTAGTTGAGGGAAAAATCTTAGTTCTTTCATCTTTAAAGTTCCTCATAGTGATCAGCAGATATAAATCCCAAGTGACTCAAAGAATAGAGCTAGGCTCCCCGGCAACGGCACCAGAAAATAGTCTTGATAACCCACAAGTATAGGGGATCGCAACAGTTTTCGAGGGTAGAGTATTCAACCCAAATTTATTGATTCGACACAAGGGGAGCCAAAGAATATTCTCAAGTATTAGCAGTTTAGTTGTCAATTCAACCACACCTGGATAACTTAGTATCTGCAGCAAAGTATTTAGTAGCAAGGTAGTATGGAAGTAACGGTAACCGTGGCAGAAGTAACAGTAGCAGTTTTGTAGTGATTGTAACAGTAGCAATGGTAAAGTAAATAAGCAAAGCACAATATGTGAAAAGCTCGTAGGCATTGGATTAGTGATGGATAATTATGTCTGATGCAATTCCTCATGTAATAGTTATAACATAGGGGGACACAGAACTAGCTCCAGTTTATCAATGTAATGTAGGCATGTATTCCGAATATAGTCATACGTGCTTATGGAAAAGAACTTGCATGACATCTTTTGTCCTACCCTCCCGTGGCAGCGGGGTCCTAATGGAAACTAAGGGATATTAGGGCCTCCTTTTAATAGAGTACCGAACCAAAGCATTAACACATAGTGAATACATGAACTCCTCAAACTACGGTCATCACCGAGAAGTATCCCGATTATTGTCACTTCGGGGTTGTCGGATCATAACACATAATAGGTGACTATAGACTTGGAAGATAGGATCAAGAACTCACATATATTCATGAAAACATAATAGGCTCAGATCTGAAATTATGGCACTCGGGCCCTAGTGACAAGCATTAAGCATAGCAAAGTCATAGCAACATCAATCTCAGAACGTAGTGGATACTAGGGATCAAACCCTAACAAAACTAACTTGATTACATGGTAAATCTCATCCAACCCATCACTGTCCAGCAAGCCTACGATGTAATTACTCATGCACGGCGGTGAGCATCGTGAAATTGGTGATGGAGGATGGTTGATGATGACGACGACGATTAATCCCCCTCTCCGGAGCCCCGAACGGACTCCAGATCAGCCCTCCCGAGAGAGATTAGGGCTTGGCGGCGGCTCCGTATCGTAAAACGCGATGAAACTTTCTCTCTGATTTTTTTCTCCGCAAAAGAGAATATATGGAGTTGGAGTTGAGGTCGGTGGACATCCAGGGGGCCCACGAGGCAGGGGGCGCGCCCAGGGGGAGTGGGCGCGCCCCCACCCTCGTGGACAGGGTATGGGCCCCCTGTCCTTGATTCTTTCGCCAGTATTTTTTATATTTTCCAAAAATAATCTCTGTGGATTTTCAGGTCATTCCGAGAACTTTTGTTTCTGCACAAAAATAACACCATGGCAGTTCTGCTTAAAACAGCGTCAGTCCGGGTTAGTTTCATTCAAAACATGCAAGTTAGAGTCCAAAACAAGGGCAAAAGTGTTTGGAAAAGTAGATACGACGAAGACGTATCAGACATCAACCGTGTTGTCCCCTTGTGTTTCTGATCCACCACGCTCCGGTTCAAGTAGCTTTTGTTCCAGTCGATCCCCTCTAGGAGCCTTCAGGTGAGCGAGCAACTTCCACTCCACCGAAGGAGACACCCAGAGGTTCGACTGCTTGGGCGAAAGCTTTGCTCGATTGACATGCATATGCATTTTTCATCTCCCTTAATGCAGGCCATGAAAATAGGTCTCTTTCAGTTGCCACATATTTAAGATTTTTCTACTTACTCTCATCTCTACTTTCTTGCCAGATTAAGCAACTAATAAATGAATATGTGCACAGTCCTACCATCTTTGCACTCGATTATGGGGCCATATATATGTTAAGTCAACAATATGCGTGCTCTGCTATTCTGCAACTTAAATCAAGAATGTAGTTTCATGCATAAAATCATTCCATCGCTGATGTTGTTTTTCTACCTCTAGATCGCTAATGATACTATGATTACATGAGTCCATGAAGCAAGCAATAATCTATCTAAAAAATTGTGTCCAAGCATATAATGGTTCAACAACTTTTGAGTTCTGACTATGGCTATGTAGCACACTGACAAGACAAGAGAATAATGCCTCTAAGGTTCTGACTATGAGCTTCGTGAATTAGCAAAAGTTTGTTCTCATGGATGATTGCAAATATGAGAAGCGTTTACAATTTTTTTTACTGATGCACACATTTGTCAAAGCTATGTTGCCTCCCATCAAACTCGAGCTCGGCGCTCCGTCTACACTCGAGCACAGCTGTAGGCCATCAGCTCGATCGAACAAACATGCTGTCCATCCACGCAGGATCTCCTCCCAGCATTCGACATGTTATCCTCGCATGCAAGGTTAAGCTATCTCCACCGGCTCCTTTTTCTATCCGAGCTCCTCCCTACCCTGGCAAAACCAAATGCTACCATCTCCTTTTTTTGGCATGCTAAAACTTATGTCAGTTCATTGTCATGGATAGATTAGTGAGAATGAGACTCAGATCTCTGCACTAGAGAGGATGAGAACTATATGGGCTATGAGATGTTTCTTGAGGTATGGTTCTAGGACCTGCTGCTGCCCAAATTAGTGCTCCCTTATTTAGTACTAGGCATTCCCACTGACACTGACGATACTTGGAGCATTACTAGCAGTGGTAGTAGACACATGTGGCCCCACTTCTTGGTAGTTTGGTCCATTTACCTTTTGTATCCTTTGAATTTGAATATTATGTGCAAGATTTGAGTTTGAATCTGCCCAAATTAAACTTGTACTCTCTGAATTCAAATATTGTTTTGTAACTTACTAAATTTTGTTTTGTATTGGAAGTATTTTTTCCTTCAAATTCCCTTATGATTCTGAAACATAGTGATAATTTTTGCAGGGTTCTATGGTACAACATCAAGTTATACTCTTACACCTATGAGAAACTTTTAACCTACTAATAATCGCCTATTTACTCTCCAATGGATCAGCCTATAAATAACTACTAATTTCCCACTTAACCCAGTCTCGAAGTCAACTTAGGGCTAACTTTTCTTAAAGTTCTTAAATTGGCATTGTGGAAATTGAGTACCTTAATTCTTTATATTTGTGATACACTAAATGTTTATTGTGATGTTCTTGTCGTTGATGCTTTTCCTTGCCAGATGGCATTCGAGAGGGGGAAAGAACGCCAATTCTGCTTTTTAGTTGTATCAAATGAAATATCTGGGTGGATTCCTTTTTTTGAAGAATTACCTCGAGGTACATCAACATGGCATTGTTCTCATGTACATGCTCCTTGAATGGACCCAATGTACAGATTAGCATCACAACATAAAAATTTGTCGTGAATAAGGCATCTAATGAAAAAATATTGGGCACAATTTATTTCCTCTCAAATAGAACATTTTGTCGTTCATTTCCTTGAACTAGAAATTTTTAAATGGAAGATAAAGAAGTATGTTGTGATGGGATATGGACCCTGGCTTTTAGGGATGATCAATCTTGCAAACATAAAGAGGCCATGGTTATTGAGACGGGTTCAGATCTTAGGGGGGATTTGTTGACTATAATAAGTCAAATGAAGCATGTTCATTCTAGAATTTGGGTATAATCAGAAGTGCCAGAGAGATTGGTATTAGGGGTATTTAGTGAATGTTTCCTTCTAATCTGAATTACTGAGACACACACGTGAGTTAACTGGACCATAGTAAGGACTGGTACGATTCTGGCTTGTGTAGTAGACACTACAAAAAAATACACTTCCGTGATGATACATGTTTGTCACAGTAGGTCACGTTTTCTGTCATGCATGTACATCCATGACAATTTATGACAGAACCAAGATAGTCATACCTGTGCCGTCGTAGAAGTGTTCCATGACATTACCAAAATTATCATCATGGAAGTGTCCACTTCCATGACGATAAATCATGTGTCGTAGAAGTGCTTTCGTTAAGGGTGACCGACACTTGGCATCCACCGTAACGGAACGCGGTTAAGCTATCGGGTCCGGTTTTGGATTCGATAACCCGCTAACAGCCACGACCAATGGGGATTTTCCACATGTAAAATTCTCATTGGCCGGAGGAAACACGTGTTGCCTCACCGTTAGGACAGATGTCATCCACTCATTGGACAGGAGCCGCCTATGATACATCGACATGTGGCATGGCCCAACAGAGGCCCATTCCGGTGAAAAGGTCGGGCCTGTCAAAATAAGCGGGACGGCCCATTAGCGGCCTACTTGAGTCAGACCCATTTACAAGTACGGCCCGTACAAGTTACACAAAATCGACCCATCAAAGGCCCATTCTAGATTCTACAATTTCCAGCCCATCGTCAGTTTAAGCCTGTTAATGGCCCGCTATGTTTTTGGCCCAATTGCGGCCCGAGCTTCTTTCGGCATGTTAGCAGCCCATCGTCAGTTCCAGCCCATTAACGGCCCGGAATGTCTTTCGGCCTTTTCTCGGCCCGTTCTGTAGTTGGGCCAATTCTAGCCCGCTGTGACTTTAGGCCTGTCCTTGGCCCATTCGGTAAATGGGCCAACTCTTGGCCCATTTTGTCCCTCGGCCTGTTAATGGCCCGCACAACAGTTGGGCCTTTGACTTTAGGTCCATTAGGGGCCCATGTTCCACAGGGCAAAGGTCCATTAGGGGCCCACGTTCCGCAGGGCATCATTTCAGCCCAACGTGACTTTCGGCCTGTTAAAAGCCTAGTTTGCAAATTGGGCCTCCTCTGGCCCATAACACTTTCGGCCTCTTACTGGCCCGTAAAGTAAAAGGGCGGAGACGCAATTGACATTTATTTCGGCCCGCTAAAAGCCCGCGGGCCATTTCCATTTATACGGCCCTATCAAGCTTTAGGCTGGTTGACGCCCTGCTAAGAGCCGTTGTTACGGTGGGCCACATCCTTTGGGATCCACTTAATATTATTTTGACCAGCCCAATTAAGGCCCGCTTTGACTACACATGTTTATTCGTTTGTATGGCGTCCAGGAAATGTTTGGGCGTGTTGGCCCCCATTTCGACGATATAGCATATTCAAGAAATATCCTACTCCATACTATCGCCTCTAAAAACATACACTATACAATAAAAAGACGACATATAAACGTAGAATAATCCTACACTATACAATAAAGAAATTACAACCGAATATACCCACTGGGCATTATAGTTCGGCACCAGTGATAATAAAGCATACACAAACAACAAATTACATACACTGGACAAATAAAGCTCATACATCATGGACACACATAAACAGAACTTACCATTTGAACTATAATCTCTTCAGAAAATAGGATTGGCCGGATTCAGATAGCACAAATTTTGGTCTGCAAAATCTCCAATTCCTTTGTGGTTACCTCGGTGTCTTGTTTCATTTTTTGACTCCTGCATCTAATACCTGCATGTCTAGTATCAACTTGTTGATTGTACTTTGAGAATCATGTACATGTTGTCTTGCCACCTCTAGTTGATGCTCGAGAACATCAGCACATTCCAATTCCAATCCATAATCATTCATCAATGGCCATGCTGCACTACTCACAGATCTTTGTGTAGATGTCACTTCATCCTGAAATGTTTCTGTAAGTACAAATGACTAGGGCAAAAATATAGTTACAACAGTGAAGCTAGCAAGACAGACTATATTGTACATGGCAAAACAGGACTAACAATAATGTTACACGTCATGAAGCATAAGCAGGTGATATTTTAAAAATTATAAAAAAGGTAGTCTGTGCAGCCTGCATACAGAAATCTCTCTTAGCTCACCAGAGGAGCATGATGTTGGGGCCCAATCCAAAACACAGACAAGTTACAAATTTGGATACCACGTTGCGTATAAGTAAGCAAGCAGTTGGCCATTCTGTAGCTCAATTAAAGTCTTAGGGAGCATAATGAACAACAGAGGGATTAATACAAACCTACTACAACAAGCAAAACTATGCAATCATTAGCCTAGTATAAACTAGATTGTGAGGCTCATGCAATAATAGTTGGTTAATAGACTTCAAAGCTTCAGTCACACTTCGGAAGAGTAATTAAATGGTAAGGCCTTTAATTATGTCAACTAATAGTTATACAAGTACCCAACATCAGGCATCATTGTTTGGGCATCTCATTAACTGAGGACAAATAAAGCAATTGAAAAGAGCAAATTAACTATGCCTGAAACAAACAAGGAATTGAACTGTTGAGTTGGATACAATGACTTACCTTAACTGGTTGAAGAGGCTCAGCACAACTCCTACTTCTCTTGAAGGGATCCTTCCTAACATCTTGTACTTGGAAATCCTCAATCTTATCTTCATTGCACCCCCTCTGCAAGGTGACCCAAACTAGTTACTCGTCTCCTTGGAAGATAAATATGCATACTTTCCAGTCTGTGAACACAAAAGGATGAGATATAACAAAACAACACCACATAATGAAACATGTTGCATCTCTTGCACTTGCACACAATGAAATGAGCATTTACTATGTCTATACTATGTAAAAACTAGGCATACCTTCGAACTGGATCTCCAGGTACTCTTGGAGAGCCTACTTTAGTGTACAACCAAACATTTATGTCACCTATGAGTTAGACAAGGCCCTACTATAGCAGCCCTTAGTGTTTAAATCATTGACAAGCTCTGTTAGAGTGTTAGGTCAAGAACATCAATTAATCAAAGCAAACAGTCCTAATATGGCTGGCTGATGCAAACAAGCAATTGAAAAGATGTGTGAGAAAATCTTACATATCAAGAAAAGAAGCAAAGAAGGAGGATTAAAGACCATCACTTGACTGACCAGATTTAAGGGGCATTTAAACATCATGTGCAACGTATGAACTAACATACACATTGCATATTCCATATTCTACAATGGAATGCACATGTATTAGGTTATGCCATGTATGATGATGCCTAAATGTACACTATAGCAGGCACGAGTGATTCATCATTGCACGCACAATTGATTTGCAGGTTAAGAGCCAGTTCGATTCCACCTTTTCAGGGCTTATTGTCAAAATAAGCCATAAAAGATGTAAAGAAGTCATTTTTGAGTTATGGGCTTGGGCTTAACTTATTTCTCTTTGGAGGGGGTGTTTCGGGTAGAACCTCGCTAAAAATTGAAGGGAAGGGGAATAGTGAAATGACTATGTTGTCTGCCTATATTACACTCAAAATGCAACTGCTGACGCCCGCATCACACCTGACCCTCAAGTAAAAACAAACACGCAAGCATTCATTACCCTGCCGCTTGCATCTCCTCTTCCCTTTCCCTCTACCTTGATCCCCTGCCTGCAGCACTAGGGTTCCTCCAGCGAGCCGTCGCCGCTGGTCCCATCTGGCCTGGTCCTTGACGATGCTCTGTCCAGCTAGGCTACTTGGCCAGCGGGTAGGGGCAAATCTCCCTGGCTCCTCCTCCCTCTGGCGCCGCCCTCATTCTCATGGTCTCCAACATCTGCTCCACTGTGGTCCGTCCAACGCACTACTCCGGTGGGCGCCGCACAACTACGGCTGATGCCACACTGTGGCAGAAGGCACCTTATTCCCCCTCCCCTCCTCCCAGGCCATGGTCTTGAGGTGCTGTTGAAGGATGAGCTCATCCAATAAGGTGAGGATATCCTCTGATTTTTTTGCCAAATTTTCATTCTGATCCACTATACGATGAATTGCTATGAGCTGCTTCTGCTGCTGCTATATGATGCATTGCTATGAGCTGCTCCTGCTGCTGCTATATGATAAATTGCTATGAGATGCTGCTGCTATATGATGAATTGCTATGAGCTGCTGCTGCCTATATGATGAGTTGCTATAAGCTGCTCCTGCTGCTGCTGTATGATGAATTGCTATGAGCTACTCATGCTGCTGCTATATGATGAATTGCTATGAGCTGCTCCTGCTACTATATGATGAATTGCTATGAGCTGCTACTGGTATATGATGAATTTCACACTGCTGCTGCTGTATGATGAGTTGCTATGAGCTGCTGCTGCTGTTATATGATGCTTTCAGGTGCTGCTGCTATATGATAATAACCAGCCACTTGGACCATCGAATTTCAATAGATAATTGTTCTTCATTTAAATATGGGTCATGCGTTCTTTGTTTAAATTAGGCAATGGGATCTCTATGGAAGACATTGACCAAAGTAGATTGTGCCAAGTAGATGGTATCTTTGTATTTGCATTTTGAACAAATAGTGATGGTCTATTTTCCTATCATATTAATTAATGCACTGGGTTCAATTTGTGATGTTTGCAAGTCAAATTAATTTTCATATGGGCTGCAAAATGAAAAAAATATAATGCAATCTAGACTTTTCATTGATCATACCAAAGATAAGCTGAAAAGGAAGGCAATGAAAAGAACTGGTTGGCTTATTACATGGAGCTTATATTCACATATGCTTATTTTCTTAGGATAACTCGTAATAAATGTCCCTAAGAAACTTGGCCAATAGAACTGACACACAAATAACATGTCACAATGATTGCAATGGAGGAGTGATGTACCATAGCACACTGTATAGGCTCATCGCTGACTCTTTTTTTTGCGATGTTCCATGAAATTGCCACATACATTTTGTACTTTTTCATTGTGTAACCCTATCTGCAAGTTGACACGGCTAATTTCAGACATCTTGTAACGCCCCGGATCCGTTGCGCTAGGTGTCTGCCAGTTATTCGCCTTCGTTGCCATGTCATTTGCTTGCGTGTTGCATTTTATCATGTCATCATGTGCATTTCATTTTGCATACGTGTTCGTCTCATGCATCCGAGCCTTTTCCCCGTTGTCCGTTTTGTAATCCGGCGCTCCTATGCCCTCCGGCGTTCCCCTTTTGTCTCTCGTTGTGAGCGGGTGTTAAACATTCTCGGAATGGACCGAGTCTTGCCAAGCGGCCTTGGTATAACACCGGTAGACCGCCTGTCAAGTTTCGTGCCATTTGGAGTCCGTTTGATACTCCAACGGTTAACCGGGTAACCGTAAAAGCCTCCTTCTCTTTGCAGCCCAACACCCCTTCCAAAGTGGCCCAAAACCCATCTAACTCCCCTCCATCCTCTCGGTCGTTCGATCACGATCGTGTGGGCGAAAACCGCTCCTCATTTGGACTCTCCTAGCTCCCAGAAATCTATAAATAGTCCCCTCCCCCGAAATTCGCGGTCTAATCCTACCCTAACCCTAGTTTTTCTCTCTCCGCCGCCGGACGCGTCCGCCCCGGCCGGACGTGTCCGCGCTGCCGCCCGCAGCCAACCAGAGGCCGCCACGTGGCCCCGGCCACCGCGCGC
>NC_041387.1:296524370-296531607 GCF_002162155.2 Triticum dicoccoides | reverse complement strand
CTCGGGCTCGCCGGAGCGCCCCGCGCCCCTGTTGCCGCCGGCCTCCTCCTCCGGCTACCTCCGTCCTCTCCGGCAAGGACTCCGGCGAGTCCGCGCCCCACCTCCGGAACCGCTCCGTCTGACCCAGATCTGAGATCCGAAGAGGTTGACTTTTCCCCCTATTTTTTCACCAAGTCCCAGTTCTGCGTATTTTTCATGCCATGTTTGACCTGTTGTATCTTTGCATCTGTAGCTCCGTTTCGTGTGTGTAATATGTCAAATTGTTCGTATCAACGAGTACATCATTTCATTCCATTGCATCATATTCATTTGAGTTCATCTAGATGCCCGAATCATCGTTGTAAGAGTGCTTCATAATGTTTTCTGCTGTCTGTTATCAGAACGAGCTCTTTTCTCATTTTTGCCATGATTGATGTGTGCATCCTATGAGGTTGATGTCTTCATGTGTTTTGATCTATGCCATGTCTTCTTTACAGAGGTGCTTACCATGTATTTTTGTGATCAATGTGGTGACTAGCACAAGCATGCAAACTAGGCATCGTGATGTTGCTGATTTGTCCCTGTTCTGCTGTAATTTTGATGCCATGCAAACTTGATGCTACAGAGAGATCCATGCATATTTTGAGATACTTCAGTAAGGGTATTTTGAAGATGTGGTTATTGTCTATCCATTCATGCCCTTGGTTGCAATTATGAAGTAGTCTAGCATGTCATTTTCGTGCTCTACTTTTGCTTCAAAATGTTTCCTGGCAGATTGTTTACATGTTATTCGATTTTGCCAAGGTTGCTATAGTTGATCCTTGCATGCCATGGACTTGTTCTTGCCTTGGTTTGTTTCACAAACATGCCTTCTTGATGATGCTATGCTTATCTTGTCATGCAATGACTTGTGGTCAGTGAATCGAGCTTGTTAAGTAGGGCACTTGATGTTGCTGTTTTGCTAGGCTGAATCTGTTATTTCGTGATGCTATATAAACATGTTGCTACTAATCATTCTATGCATAATCTAGAGATGTTCTATAAACATGTTTTGATATACATGCCATCCTCTATCCATCCATGCCCCTGGTTGCATTTATAGGTTGCTGTAGCTTGTTGTAATCTTGCTCCAAAGTTGCTTCATAATGTTGCTGTCAGCCTGTTAACATTAAGTTCAGTTGTTACCATGATTATTGTTAGTGTTCCATGCACCCTATGGCCTTGCTCTTGCCATGCTTAGCTTCACAAACATGTCTTCTTACTGTTGGGTGCCTTTCCATGCCATTTATTGCTCTGTAGTGAGTTTCACAAGCTCATCTACATGCCTTCATAATTATGTTTCTGCCATGTATGAATCTGTATTATAAATTGCTATGTTTACATGGGTGCCATCATATTTTCTGATCCTTTTTGGCTTATGGTCAGTAAGGGACTTTTGATCTATGCAATTAGTAGATTCATGCCATGCCTTTGTTTTCCATTATAAGTTCCTGTAACATGTTGTTTGATAGCTCTAAACATTGCATCGTGATGTTATTTTCTACAAAGTCTGAATTGTTATTACTTGCAATCTTACCATGTGTGTTTGAGGATGTTCTAGTAGTTTCTGGAGATAGCTCAGTGTTCATGTTTTGTAATGCTTTACCTGTACATCATGTCCATGCCTTTTGTTCTCATGTTTGGGTGCTGTAGCATATTGTTTTGATGCTTGCAATATGTCTAGTTGTTGTTTTGGACAGCTTGTCCTTTAAACTTGTTTCATGTGTGTGTGTGTTGAACCGTTGCTCCGTTTTGAGTGTGCTCTATATGAAACTTGCTTAGATTTGCATATAGTTTCATATTATCATGTTGCATCCTTGTTTTAAGATGTTTGCTTGATGTTTGGGTGCATTTTGCATCAATGCCATGTTTAACTTGTTTTGCTCATATCTTCTAGGCCGTAGCTCCGAACTAAATGAACTTTATATGTAACTTGACTAGAATCTCGTGTGGATCATCCTTGTGCATCTTAACTTGATATTTAACAACTTGAACATAAAGGTTATTCAGATCTGGACCAATTTCGAAATATGCATATGAGGACTTACCGGAATTGTTATATGTTGCTCCCGGCCTCTTTTAAACTTGCCTTGATGTGTTGCTCTTGTTTGCATCATCTCTTGCCATGAGTAGCTTCATGTAGTCTTGTCTTGCAACATACTTGTTTGTGCATCATGTCTTGTATATGTGTGGTGTGTTTACTATGTTGTGTGCTTCTTCTCGATAGTTCCCGTTTCGTTGCGATCGTGAGGATTCGTTCGTCTACGCTTGGTTCGGCTTCATCCGTTCGTCTTCTTCATGGACTCGTTCTTCTTCCTTGCGGGATTTCAGGCAAGATGACCGCTACCCTGGATCTCAATACTATCTTTGCTATGCTAGTTGCTTCGTTCTATCGCTATGCTGCGCTACCGATCAATTGTTTATCAAGCCATCCCATATTGCCATGAACCTCTAACCTTTGACACCTTTCCTAAGCAAACCATTGATTGGCTATGTTACCGCTTGCTCAGCCCCTCTTATAGCGTTGCTAGTTGCAGGTGAAGTTGAAGATTTCTCCATGGTGGACAGGATTTTGGTTGGGATATCACAATATCTCTTATTTTATTAATGCATCTATATACTTGGTAAAGGGTGGAAGACTCGGCCTTTTGCCTGGTGTTTTGTTCCACTCTTGCCGCCCCTAGTTTCCGTCATACCGGTGTTATGTTCCCGGATTTTGCGTTCCTTACGCGCTCAGGTGATTTATGGGACCCCCTTGACAGTTCGCTTTGAATAAAACTCCTCCAGCAAGGCCCAACCTTGGTTTTACATTTGCCTCACCTAGCCCTTTTTCCCTTGGGAGTCGCGCTCTCGAGGGTCATCTTTATTATAGCCCCCCGGGCCAGTGCTTGTCTAAGTGTTGGTCCAAACTAGAGCACCGTGCGGGGCCATCCCTTGGCAACTTGGGTTTCGTTGGTTCCTGTACGCTTCGCTTATCCGGTGTTGCCGTGAGAACGAGATATGTGCAGCTCCTATCGGGATTGTCGGCGCATCGGGCGGTCTTGCTGGTCTTGTTTTACCATTGTCGAAATGTCTTGTAAACCGGGATTCCGAGTCTGATCGGGTCTTCCTGGGAGAAGGTCTATTCCTTTGTTTATCGCAAGAGCTTGTCATGGGCTAAGTTGGGACACCCCTGCAGGGTATAATCTTTCGAAAGCCGTGCCTGCGGTTATTGGCAGATGGGAATTTGTTAATGTCTGGTTGTAGATAACTTGACACCAGATCCGAATTAAAACGCATCAACCGTGTGTGTAGCTGTGATGGTCTCTTCTCGATGGAGTCCGGAAAGTGAACACGGTTTCTGGGTTATGTTTGACGTAAGTAGGAGTTCAGGATCACTTCTTGATCATTGCTAGTTTCACGACCGTTCTGCTTGCTCTCTTCTCGCTCTCATTTGCGTATGTTAGCCACCATATATGCTTAGTCGCTGCTGCAACCTCACCACTTTACCCCTTCCTTTCCTTTTAAGCTTTGCTAGTCTTGATACCCATGGTAATGGGATTGCTGAGTCCTCGTGGCTCACAGATTACTACAACAACAGTTGCAGGTACAGGTTGTGCGATGATCATGACGCGAGAGCGATGTTTGCTTGTTTGGAGTTCTTCTTCTGCTTCTTCTTCGATCAGGGGATAGGTTCCAGTTCGGCAGCCTGGGCTAGCAGGGTGGATGTCGTTTGAGTTTCTGTTTGTGTTTCATCCATAGTCGGATGATGCTCTGATGTACTGTGATGTTGTATTCATGTGGCATTGTATGCCTTTGGTATGTATCCCCAGCTATTATGTAATGTTGATGTAATGATATCCACCTTGCAAAAGCGTTTCAATATGCGGTTCTATCCTTGGTGGGACCTTCGAGTTCCTTTTGGATAGGGTCGCATATTGGGCGTGACAAGTTGGTATCGGAGCCTCGACCGACCCTAGGAGCCCCCTTGATTGATCGTGTAGTTTGGCCGATGTTGAGTCTAGAATAAACTATTTTCGGAGTCTAGTTATATCGGAGAGTAGGAATTCTTTTTACTCCTCAGCCCCTTCGTCGCTCTAGTGAGGAATCTTGACGTAGATGTTTTGAATTACTCCTCTTCCTCTTCAAATTTTTCTCTAGGATCACGCAGTGGGTTCTCCGATCATTGCTCCTCAGCTCTTTTATCCGGTGCATTTCTCGTCAAGTCGACTCGAGCCTCTTCATCTTTGAGTTCAATCCTCAGTTGTTTTCTTTCCCACCCGCCCACCCTTTTCTTCTCGGAGCCGTAGTCCGTAATTGAGTATCCATCCTACTCGTGTGAAGTTTTTGCTCTCTCTCCTCAATGATTTCAATCGGTGTTTTCTCTTCAAGATATTTGTCGATTCCCCTTCCAAGTTGTCTTTGTTTTCCCTCCCTCCCACCCTCTTCTTCCCGGAGCCTCAGTCTCTTTTGAGCATCAATTTTCATTCGTACGGAGGTTCTTCAGTCTTCCCTCAATCATTTCAACTGATGAATTCTCTTTTGTTTGACATTCTTCAACTCTTTTCTGGTGGACCCAATTCAAGTTTTTCGGGTTGATCACATTCTTTTCCTTGGATCAAGTGTTTTTCCCTGCTCGTTCGCCTCTCGCCAGTTTATCCTTCTGGAGTGTTCAAGACATCTCAGAAGATTCGTCTGTGTTCCAATTAATTCGAGGTTGTCACCTCATTAAAAATATTTCAATTGTTCCGGTGCATCATTTATCTGTTCAACAATCCTTTCCGATGGTGTTTTCTCTTCAGTGGGCCCTAACCCATAGGTCTTTTCCCAGGATCTTACCTGACTCTTCTAATTTCCCCCGGAGTTATTCTCAAATTCTTTTCGGAGTCTGACATAAGAATGGATTCCATCAGTCAGATGTTTTTCCAAGATCGATTTCAAATCATTTCATTGTTGGCTCAACCTCTCTGCTTTTCATTCTCCCGGAGTATCTCAGTTATTTTGGTGGTGTTTCTCGTCGTCATTTGAAGATCGAAGAAGAGTTTTTCCTCTAAATATTTCCCGTTCTTCCGAAGATTCGTGGTTCTAGCTTCATATCTCCCTCTCGAATTATTCCATGTGTCAGTTATTCTTTTCTCACCCATCCGGAGTTTGTCAGGAGTTGTTTTTCCATTTCTTTCCACCAGAGGCAATCATTCCAGTTACCGTTCTCTAATTATTCCGGTGCTTTGTTCAAGTGTTTTTTTAATCAGATCGTCATCTCTTCGTTCTTGTGCACCTAAATCCCCTCGAGCATATTTGTTCTTCTAATTCTTCCCAGTGATTAAGTCTCTCTCATCAGTCATTTCTGAATTCTAACGGTGGTTCATTCAGATTCTTTTTCCTTTATTATCGTATCAATTCATTCGTTGTTTCCAATCCTATGGGTGGTTCATGAAGACCTTCTCAAGTTTGCGACATGTCACTTCTCAATCCTTTTCAAGAAGAATAAGTAGTAGGCGAAATCCATTGCTAGTCATCAATTTAATTTGATGAAGGATAGGCTTACAATAAATTTTATTCTTATTTCATCAGAGTGAGTAATCCCTTCCTTTGGAGTTTGTTCTCGATGAATAAATTCTAGTTCCAAGAGTTTTCATCTTTTCTTTTCCGGAGTTCAAATTTCCTCGGCCTTCTCGTCGGAACCTCTGTCTAAATCATCGCAAGGCTCATCTTATTCTTTCATACTTCATTCTATCTCATTGTCCTTTTGTTACCGGAGTTCTTCATGGTGGTTCTTCATGATTTAATTCATTTCTCAAGAGTTCATCAAGATTTTTTTGGTGGAATTCAAATATCTTCCTACTTGCATCTCAAAGCGCAATTAATTCTCCATATCCTTTTGAAGTGGAGTTCTGCATTCCTTCGTTCCTCTCAACTTTTCAATCATTTCAGTTTGCGGTCGGTTATCACCTCATAATTTTGAGATGTTTTCCATAAGTCCACAACAAGCTTATTCTTTCGTTGTTGATTTTCTCAACAACTACGTCCAATCCTTCCTTCTAAGTTCTTTTCATTCAACTCTTTCAATTCTTTCCAGAGGTTTTGTGTCATGTCTTCATCAAGTATCATTCCATCCTCTCTAGCTCGTGTTCTATTCCTCCATGTTTTAGCTGGAGTTCTGCCTAAATCTTTTCAGTCTTATTCGTTTCTTATCTCGTTCTAACCGGAGTTGTTTCATAGACTATCTGATTCAGTGAGCTTTCGATTCTCGTCATTCTCGTCATTCCCCTCTTCTTCTCGAGTGCTCTCGATTCTTTGCTTCTTCTCTTGAGTTCTTGTTTCACCTCTTCCTTTTTCTCTTCCGTCTCGGTCCTAAGATCTCGGGACGAGATCTCTTGTTAGTGGAGGAGTGTTGTAATGCCCCGGATCTGTTGTGCCAGGTGTCTGCCAGTTATTCGCCATCGTTGCCATGTCATTTGCTTGCGTGTTGCATTTTATCATGTCATCATGTGCATTTCATTTTTCATACATGTTCGTCTCATGCATCCGAGCCTTTTCCCCGTTGTCCGTTTTGCAATCCGGCGCTCCTATGCCCTCCGGCATTCCCCTTTTGTCTCTCGTTGTGAGCGGGTGTTAAACGTTCTCGGAATGGACCGAGTCTTGCAAAGCGGCCTTGGTATAACACCGGTAGACCGCCTGTCAAGTTTCGTGCCATTTGGAGTCCGTTTGATACTCCAACGGTTAACCGGGTAACCGTAAAAGCCTCCTTCTCTTTGCAGCCCAACACCCCTTCCAAAGTGGCCCAAAACCCATCTAACTCCCCTCCACGCTCTCGGTCGTTCGATCACGATCGTGTGGGCGAAAACCGCTCCTCATTTGGACTCTCCTAGCTCCCACAAATCTATAAATAGTCCCCTCCCCCGAAATTCGCGGTCTAATCCTACCCTAACCCTAGTTTTTCTCTCCCCGCCGCCGGACGCGTCGACCCCGGAAGGACGTGTCCGCGCCGCCGCCCGCAGCCAACCGGAGGCCGCCACGTGGCCCCGGCCACCGCGCGTGCCACCGGCCCGCCAGGCCCGCCGCCGGCCCCCGCGGCTCGCTCCGCCGCCCGCTCGCCTCCGCGCCCGAGCACCGCCGCTTCCCCGCCGCCGGCGTGCTGCGCCGCCGCCGGCAGCCGTCATCTCCGCCGCCCCGTCCGGCTCCTCCATCGCCGTCGGCCGGACGCCGCCGCGCCGCCGTTGACCGCGGATGCCGCCCC
>NC_041387.1:296497680-296524178 GCF_002162155.2 Triticum dicoccoides | reverse complement strand
GCCGCTGTTCCCTGCGCTGCTCCGGCCTCGGGCTCGCCGGAGCGCCTCGCGCCCCTGTCGCCGCCGGCCTCCTCCTCCGGCTACCTCCCTCCTCTCCGGCAAGGACTCCGGCGAGTCCGCGCCCCGCCTCGGGAACCGCTCCGTCTGACCCAGATCTAAGATCCGAAGAGGTTGACTTTTCCCCTATTTTTTCACCAAGTCCCAGTTCTGCGTATTTTTCATGCCATGTTTGACCTGTTGTATCTTTGCATCTATAGCTCCGTTTCGTGCGTGTAATATGTCAAATTGTTCGTATCAACGAGTACATCATTTCATTCCATTGCATCATATTCATTTAAGGTCATCTAGATGCCCGAATCATCGTTTTAAGAGTGCTTCATAATGTTTTCTGCTGTCTGTTATCAGAACGAGCTCTTTTGTCATTTTTGCCATGATTGATGCGTGCATCCTATGAGGTTGATGTCTTCATGTGTTTTGATCTATGCCATGTCTTGTTTACAGAGGTGCTTACATGTATTTTTATGATCAATGTGGTGACTAGCACAAGGATGCAAACTAGGCATCGTGATGTTGTTGATTTGTCCCTGTTCTGCTGTAATTTTGATGCCATGCAAACTTGATGCTACAGAGAGATCCATGCATATTTTGAGATACTTCAGTAAGGGTGTCTTTAACATGTGGTTATTATCTATCCATTCATTCCCTTGGTTGCAATTATGGAGTAGTCTAGCATGTCATTTTCGTGCTCTACTTTTGCTTCAAAATGTTTCCTGGCAGATTGTTTACATGTTATTCGATTTTGCCAAGGTTGCTATAGTTGATCCTTGCATGCTATGGACTTGTTCTTGCCTTTGTTTGTTTCACAAACATGCCTTCTTGATGATGCTATGCTTATCTTGTCATGCAATGACTTGTGGTGAGTGAATCGAGCTTGTTAAGTAGGGTACTTGATGTTGCTGTTTTGCTAGGCTGAATCTGTTATTTCGTGATGCTATATAAACATGTTGCTACTAAGCATTCTATGCATAATCTAGAGATGTTCTATAAACATGTTTTGATATACATGCCATCCTCTATCCATCCATGCCCCTGGTTGCATTTATAGGTTGCTGTAGCTTGTTGTAATCTTGCTCCAAAGTTGCTTCATAATGTTGCTGTCAGCCTGTTAACATTAAGTTCAGTTGTTACCATGATTGTTGTTAGTGTTCCATGCACCCTATGGCCTTGCTCTTGCCATGCTTAGCTTCACAAACATGTCTTCTTACTGTTGGGTGCCTTTCCATGCCATTTATTTCTCTGTAGTGAGTTGCACAAGCTCATCTACATGCCTTCATAATTATGTTTCTGCCATGTATGAATCTGTATTATAAATTGCTATGTTTACATGGGTGCCATCATATTTTCTGATCCTTTTTGGCTTATGGTCAGTAAGGGACTTTTGATATATACAATTAGTAGATTCATGCCATGCCTTTGTTTTCCATTATAAGTTCCTGTAACATGTTGTTTGATAGCTCTAAACATTGCATCGTGATGTTATTTTCTACAAAGTCTGAATTGTTATTACTTGCAATCTTACCATGTGTGTTTGAGCATGTTCTAGTAGTTTCTGGAGATAGCTCAGTGTTCATGTTTTGTAATGCTTTACCTATACATCATGTCCATGCCTTTTGTTCTCATGTTTGGGTGCTGTAGCATATTGTTTTGATGCTTGCAATATGTCTAGTTGTTGTTTTGGACAGCTTGTCCTTTAAACTTGTTTCATGTGTGTGTGTGTTGAACCGTTGCTCCGTTTTGAGTGTGCTCTATATGAAACTTGCTTAGATTTGCATATAGTTTCATATTATCATGTTGCATCCTTGTTTTAAGATGTTTGCTTGATGTTTGGGTGCATTTTGCATCAATGCCATGTTTAACTTGTTTTGCTCATATCTTCTAGGCCGTAGCTCCGAACTAAATGAACTTTATATGTAACTTGACTAGAATCTCGTGTAGATCATCCTTGTGCATCTTAACTTGATGTTTAACAACTTGAACATAAAGGTTATTCAGATCTGGACCAATTTCGAAATATGCATATGAGGACTTACCGGAATTGTTATATGTTGCTCCCGACCTCTTTTAAACTTGCCTTGATGTGTTGCTCTTGTTTGCATCATCTCTTGCCATGAGTAGCTTCATGTAGTCTTGTCTTGCAACATACTTGTTTGTGCATCATGTCTTGTATATGTGTGGTGTGTTTACTATGTTGTGTGCTTCTTCTTGATAGTTCCCGTTTCGTTGCGATCGTGAGGATTCGTTCGTCTACGCTTGGTTCGGCTTCATCCGTTCGTCTTCTTCATGGACTCGTTCTTCTTCCTTGCGGGATTTCAGGCAAGATGACCGCTACCCTGGATCTCAACACTATCTTTGCTATGCTAGTTGCTTCGTTCTATCGCTATGTTGCGCTACCGATCAACTGTTTATCAAGCCATCCCATATTGCCATGAACCTCTAACCTTTGACACCTTTCCTAAGCAAACCATTGATTGGCTATGTTACCGCTTGCTCAGCCCCTCTTATAGCGTTGCTAGTTGCAGGTGAAGTTGAAGATTTCTCCATGGTGGACAGGATTTTGGTTGGGATATCACAATATCTCTTATTTTATTAATGCATCTATATACTTGGTAAAGGGTGGAAGACTCAGCCTTTTGCCTGGTGTTTTGTTCCACTCTTGCCGCCCCTAGTTTCCGTCATACCGGTGTTATGTTCCCGGATTTTGCGTTCCTTACGCGGTCAGGTGATTTATGGGACCCCCTTGACAGTTCGCTTTGAATAAAACTCCTCCAGCAAGGCCCAACCTTGGTTTTACATTTGCCTCACCTAGCCCTTTTTCCCTTGGGAGTCGCGCTCTCGAGGGTCATCTTTATTATAGCCCCCCGGGCCAGTGCTTGTCTAAGTGTTGGTCCAAACTAGAGCACCGTGCGGGGCCATCCCTTGGCAACTTGGGTTTCGTTGGTTCCTGTACGCTTCACTTATCCGGTGTTGCCGTGAGAACGAGATATGTGCAGCTCCTATCGGGATTGTCGGCGCATCGGGCGGTCTTGCTGGTCTTGTTTTACCATTGTCGAAATGTCTTGTAAACCGGGATTCCAAGTCTGATCGGGTCTTCCTGGGAGAAGGTCTATTCCTTCGTTGATCGCGAGAGCTTGTCATGGGCTAAGTTGGGACACCCCTGCAGGGTATAATCTTTCGAAAGCCGTGCCTGCGGTTATTGGCAGATGGGAATTTGTTAATGTCCGGTTGTAGATAACTTGACACCAGATCCGAATTAAAACGCATCAACCGTGTGTGTAGCTGTGATGGTCTCTTCTCGATGGAGTCCGGAAAGTGAACACGGTTTCTGGGTTATGTTTGACGTAAGTAGGAGTTCAGGATCACTTCTTGATCATTGCTAGTTTCACGACCATTCTGTTTGCTCTCTTCTCGCTCTCATTTGCGTATGTTAGCCACCATATATGCTTAGTCGCTGCTGCAACCTCACCACTTTACCCCTTCCTTTCCTTTTAAGCTTTGCTAGTCTTGATACCCATGGTAATGGGATTGCTGAGTCCTCGTGGCTCACAGATTACTACAACAACAGTTGCAGGTACAGGTTGTGCGATGATCATGACGCGAAAGCGATGTTTGCTTGTTTGGAGTTCTTCTTCTGCTTCTTCTTCGATCAGGGGATAGGTTCCAGTTCGGCAGCCTGGGCTAGCAGGGTGGATGTCGTTTGAGTTTCTGTTTGTGTTTCATCCATAGTCGGATGATGCTCTGATGTACTGTGATGTTGTATTCATGTGGCATTGTATGCCTCTGGTATGTATCCCCAGCTATTATGTAATGTTGATGTAATGATATCCACCTTGCAAAAGCGTTTCAATATGCGGGTCTTTCCTTGGTGGGACCTTCGAGTTCCTTTTGGATAGGGTCGCATATTGGGCGTGACACATCTCTACATGATAATACATTGCATATCCCTTGCGCATATTTAAACCACCAATTAATGATTGTGTGCGTAGCATAAACTAGCCATGACTCTGTGTGCTGGACTAGCAGGCACTCTAAGGGAGCCTAATGTAGTGCACTGGAATTCCTACATGCCACCTACGATTTTGTGTAATGTACTGCCTTTGTTCCTAAATATATGTCTTTGTAGAGATTCCAGTATGGACCACATATAGATGTATATAGATGCATTTTCGAGTGTAGATTCACTCATTTTGCTTCGTATGTAGCCTATAGTGGAATCTCTAGAAAGACTTATATTTAGGAACGGAGGTATGAGGTAGTAACATGTATGACATCTACATATCTAATTTAGCAGCCATTAGTAGAAATCATTGTCTGCACAAAGGGATTACTGGTCAAAAATCCTAGCAAAGCACGCTGGCAGGCATAGAACAATACAAGAGAGAGAGACGCACTTACAAGATCATAGCAATGCCTCAGTCCAGGATCTTGGTTGGCCAAGCTGTTAGATCCATAAGAAACATCATCCCTGTAGTTTTTGCCAGCTGCATAACAGGTAACAGCAACCTGTTAGTATATTTGAAGTGCATCGGGCTAGACGGGTTTAAAGGTGACAAGTACCTTGGCCATGGCGGGTGCTTGGCATCTTGCCATACGATGGGAATCAGGTTAGAAACGTCAAGGGAGATGACGCTGTGCTGGCTGTCGAGGTCCGGTAAGGAGATCTAGAACCGTCGAGTAGGGTGTTTATGGAGCGGCTCCGGTAGGGTGGACTACGGTGTGGGCAAAGCGGATCTATGGCCGTGGACGAGGGTGTCGGTGAAGCTACTCCGGTGGTTGGGTCAAGGATGGTGTCGATGATGCGGATCTGCGGCCGTGGATGGGGCGTCAGAAGCTGCTCCACGTAGGTTGGATGAGGGTGCGAGGAAGCGGATCTGGGGCCATGGACTTTGAGTTGGCAAAGCGACCCCAGTAGGGTTGGGAATGGTATTGGCGAAGCTACCTCAGTAGGGTTGACGATGGTCTCGGCGAAGCGGCTCCGGTAGGGTTGAGGAAGGTGTCGGCGAAGAGGATCAGAGGCCGTCGACGGGGGCGTCGGTGGGGCGGCTACGAGGATGTGTGGATGAAGCATATCTGGTGGGGAGTATGAATGAGCCACTGCAGATGCGCCGCAGTTGACGAGAGTACCAGCAAAGCAGATCCGGCACCATGGACAAGGCTGACACTGAATGGGCCGTGGTACAGTGGTGGATTTGTAGTTTACTTGTTTCTAGGGGAGGTGGGAGGGGTAGATGCGGCCGCAAAAGCAGATTCGGCGAGGTGGACGCCGCTGGCAGTGAATGGGCTCTGGTACGCTGGTGGATGAGCAGTCTAGGGTTTCGAGAGGGGAGGGGTAGAAAGGCTGATGAAGTACGGACGACGTGATGTAAGATGCTCTGGTGCTGTGGAGTTAATCGTCCTGGGGGGAGGGGGAGAGGAAATAGGGGTGTCGTGTGGTGGGGGGGGGGACCGGAAGTTACCAAAGCAGCTCCGACCTATCATGTAGATGACGGCAGTATTATAACTGTTGTTCTCCGTGCACCTATGACAAAAGGGGAATTTCGCATGCTAAAGATTAGGTGGTGGAAATTTTAGAAGGAGGCAGGAGATTTTGCTGCCCGTGAGATCGTTAGTATCCAGTTTCAACTAATTTTGGACCGTGCTAGCGGGAAGGTCATGTGAGAGTGTGTACACGGGGCACACATCAGCAGTTAATAACTGGTGTGAAGTCCACCCCCAAAAAAGACAATAACTCGAGATGATGTGCCGATAACTTGGACATTCACATGGGCGCGGCCAATCGTACGGGTGTAGAGGCGCGTTCTCAAAAAAAAAGGGATCAAACGCTCAGCCTATGTATTTCTCGAGTAGATAGATAATTTAGTCCCACTGGTTATTTACTTTGAACATAATGCATTGACGTGTTAGTGTAGAGACGCACAAAAAGAAATGGATATTGTAGTCCGTTACTTAAAAGTGTTACCTCATATGATTACATAGCCTCCATTTCATAAATTGCATACTAGTTGAATTTATATATGAATATTACATATACTACTTCATAATAGAACCTTAAATCATCCAAGACTAAGAATTTGAATGCAAGAGTAACAATGGTGCATGTACATGATAGATACATTGGTTGTTTGAAGAAACATCACTGTAACTTTGGCATGCACAACTAAAAATGTTTATTTAGATAGAAAAAAATGTGATATGTGAGTGTCCAATCTTTATAGCGTTGAATCGATATTGTACCTTTGGCCACGATACGAAGTAGATATTGATTTATGTTCAAGCGATGCACGTCCACGATCGCTAGATAGTGATACGTGAATGAATTGTGCAATCTCTCACACACGCATACATATCTCATTTCCCTGTGGGCATTGGAATCACACGCGCGCACTTCGTGTATTTCTCTCCCTCTGTCAAGGTTAGAATTCGTCTTTCTACCCCGTCCTACAAGTCTCTCACACAAAAATGCACAAGCTCTCTCTATCGAACTCGCCCGCCCCTTTAATTTCGCCCACCCACAACCACTAACGTCTCAAAGTATAATTATGTCTCTCACACATATGATGCTAAACCCAGTGTGCCTCATTTTTACCGGCCTCATGTGATAGTTTTCACCCTGTTTTCTGTTAATTAACAAGGAAACCTTTTCTTTGTTACTACTAGTGAATCTGAAACCATGCGGGGCAGACATAAAATATATCACTTCAACCCAATTATTGCAGTAACTATTTTAAAAGAAACTAGCTAGATGCCCGTGCATTGCACGGAACATCAAGATGCATTTGTATGAGTAGTTTATCTTGTGAGAGAAAAGGATGAACGAGGGAAGGCTTTATTTGCGAACATGGAGAGGGGCATGGGTATATTTTTGCAAAATTGCCATAGTTTCCTTCCTATCCGTTAGATATAAATCCAACGGCCTATATTACAGGATGACACGCACACCATCATCACCAACTCTGTTTTCTACTCCTTCCGTTCCTAAATATTTGTCTTTTTAGAGATTTCAACAAGTGACTACATACAGAGCAAAATGAGTGAATCTACACTCTAAAATATGTCTACATACACATCCGTATGTGGTAGTCAATTTGAAATCTGAAAAAGACAAATATTTAGGAACAGATGGAGTATAAGAGTAGACATGGAGATATATCTCCAGCATGGTCTACAACAAAAATCTGCTGGACTGGTTAGCATCGAATGCTCGCAACGCGCTGACCTGAGTTCGAATTCTGTCTTTAACTTTAGATTTTTATATCATATATTACTTATTTAATATATACTTCTTTCGCTATTGTACTGGCAGTGGAACCCACAAAGTACTTAGGATACAAGATAAAGGATGGACTTGTTTCTTTTTAACTTTCTATACGAAGCTGTAGCCACCCTGCAAGTCACGTGTACACTGTACATGCAATTAAATTTTTATAGAGGGACATTCATACACGTAGTTAAGTCAAATGGATCGGATGTCACTCTATTATTTCCAGCATAAGAGCATCTCCAACGGCAGCCGGCAAATTTGCTCCCGCTTCCTTCTGCGGAGGACGACATCAAACGCCAGCGGCATACATTTTCACAACTCTAACCAACCATATGAAATTCGTGCAAACACGGACTGATTTCATATAAGCATGAAGGATTTTGTATAAAAAAGCCGGATCTTCATATAAACATGATGGGTTTCATTACATTTACATGAACTAAGCGGTGCTAAGCTGGCTCTCTTGGTATAATTAATACTCCCTCCGTCCGGAAATACTTGTCCTAGAAATGGATGTATCTAGACTTACTTTAGTTATAGATACATACAATTTATCCATTTTTAGAACAAATATTTCCCGCCAGCTAGAGAGGGAGTACATAATCTAAATGGCTGCCTGCGGATCCATTTGTCTTCCTCATGTCCGGCAGACACTTGCGGGGTCGACGAAGGCTCGGAAGAGACGAAGCAACAAAGAAACCACCTGAATGCACAGCCGTCGCCTCGGCGGTGGCCTTCATGGGACCCAAGTGGCGGCGGCCTCCCGTGTTCTACTTCTCCTCATCATGGCAGTGGACAGAAAGAAGCTGGCCACCGACTCGTCGCTCTCTACACACCTGCCTTCTGTCTCTGCCTACATGGCGCTACCGCAGGCACGGGAGGCGCGCCCACAGACACGGGAGGCGTGGCCACCGCAGACACTGGTGGCGCAGTACAACGCGGCTGTAGCAACCAGACCTCAAACAATCTGATCTCTATGCTTTAGTGTCATCCCTGGATCAGTAATGCTGACACGCACAATACTTGAAGGATTTATAACAGAGTAGCAATCACACACTTATTACATCGAATGTCTCAAAAGAGAACTTATTACAATAAATATGGCTTAAGGCCATCTAATAACAATAACAACGGAAGGCTTGGAAGATAAGTGAGTCCATCAACTCCAACGACATCATTGAGTATTGAACCACGACCTAAGGCACCCTCACTTGTCGTCTGAAAAGTCTGCAACATGAATGTTGCAGCCCGAAAACGGGCCATCATATGGAATATGCTGGCAATGTAACACATAGAGAGTAATGAAAGAATAGCTATACTACATGCATATATGGCTGGTGGAAAGCTCTATGGTTACAGTTTTGCATAAAGAAAATTTTTCCCTACTTCAAAGGAATACATTTATTTAACTATCATGGTGGTTGTTAAACATTGAGAAGATAGACATCCTCTCAATCCCAATTAAGCATCATCATTAAACCCAACAAAATTAATTAAAGTAACATGATGAGATTCACATGATAATCCAAGTACTAGACACTCAAAACGTCCATAACCGGGGACACGGCTAACCATGATTAGTTTATACACTCTGCAGAGGTTTGCGCACTTTTCCCCACAAGTCTCGATCTCCTCCGTTGGATTTCTTGCAATACATGGTGTTAGAGAAACGGATGACCGAGACATAGTCTTTCAGAAGCACTAGCACCTTACGATCGGGTAGACAGTTACACCTACTTTCCCCTACATCTGCTAGTCTACCACTGTAAGAGTTCGCACGACTTAATCAACTATGCTAGAGCCCATAGTAGCTTGTGGCTGCACACGGAAGTTTCTAGCATGAATAATCTCATGATCCCTTTGAGCCCGGGTGGCGGTCCATAAAGAAAACAGGCAATCACTGGAATACCCAGGTGCCTCAATCCACCCAGATGTGTATTAAAGTTGCGACCTTAAATAAGCCATTAAATAACAATCTCACATCTGTCATGGATACACTCACCCAATCCACGTCTACTAGCATAGCATGGCATAATGAGCAAACGTAGAAATAACTCCCAAGGGTTTGATAATAAAACAGGTAATAGGTACTACCTCATCTACTTCCCAAAACCCACATATTAATTAGATCCTAATCATGCAATGGTTGAGGATTGATCTAATGCAATAAAACTGGGTAGTAAAGAGGTATGATCAAAGTGTTACTTGCCTTGCTGATGATCCATGAAACCTAGGGATTCGAAGTAGCAAGCGGCGCACTCCGGGTACTCTATCGTAAACAAACAAGCGTACAATAAGTACTCATCTAATGCACAGGTAAAACTCAAATAAGAGAACTAACCAGAAAGTTCAACTTAAGAACTCCGGTTTGCAAAAAGAATCAAAACGAACGAAGCAACGAAACACGAATGCAAGCTTCATTTACTAATCTGGACCTAAGTCAAATTTTACAGTAGCAAAATCTTGTTTGAGTTGGTTAAATGGAAAGAGGGTTTCGAGACGAAACTCTAGGTGCTTGAATCGCCTGATTCCGATAAACGAGCAAAAAGTTATACTAGAACGAAAATTGGATCAGAAATCGTGATCAGAAATAATCGCGAAAAAACCGAGAAAAAGAAAAACTGACGAACAAATTAACAAACGAACGTTTGTTACCTGAAACTAATCGGTGAACTTGTCTATTAAAACGAACGAACGAGCGAACGCTTGCTAAATAAATAAACTGAAAAAAAATAAACCAATCTAAAAAAATAAAACCTAGGGTTTTGTAAAAAAACCCGGACCAGTTTTCCTTAGAAAACTGGGGCGGCGGGACGGCTACCTCGGCTCGGGCTCCGGTGAAGTCCGGCGGGGTACGGCGGCTGCGGGGCGGAGGCGACGGGTGTCGGCTGCGGCGGCGCAAGGCGGCGGGGCAGCGGCTTGCGGCGGCGGCGGCTCCTGCTTGGCGCTCCAGGGGGCCCTAGGTCGGTTTATAAGGGGGGTGGCGGTGGCTTGCGGGAGGGGGTGGTGGTGTCGGCGATCGGGACTCCGGTCCCGATTCGGAGTGGGAGACGGCGGCGGCGGTTGGGCCGGCTCGGCTGGACCTTTGGCCCAGTCGGGCGCGCGGTATTTTTTTAAAACAATTCCGCCCAACAGAAAATAAATCCTAGAAAAAATAAATAAAAAATCTAAAAATGCCAAAACAAATTTTCACCGTCTATATAAAATATTTAGAGCGAGACGAAAATTTTCTTGGCCCTAAAATGCAGTTTTGAAAAACATGCAATTTTCCTAAATTCAAATAAAATAGCGAAAACTCCAAAATAAATTTTATTTGATTTTTTTATTAAATCCTAAATATTTCTTTATTTTGGGAAAGTCATTTTATTCCCTCTCTCATATTTTTATGATATAAATAATTGATGATAAAATAAATAAAATCAAATGATCCTATTTTCAAATTTGAGAAAAACTCAAATATGAAAATAACGAAATCTCCAACTCTCTCTGAGGGTCCTCGAGTTGCGTAGGATTTCTATATCAGGCCAAAAACAAAATAAAATATGATATGCAATGATTATCTAGTGTATAACATTCCAAATTGAAAATTTGGGATGTTACAAACCTACCCCCCTTAAGATGAATCTAGCCCCTGAGATTCGGGTTGGCTAGAAAATAGGTGAGGGCGGTCCTTCAGCAGATCTTCCTCTCGCTCCCAGGCGGCTTCATCCTCGGTGTGGTGGTTCCACTGAACTTTGCAAAACTTGATAACCTTGTTGCGGGTGACTCGGCTGGCATACTCAAGAATCTTGACTGGTTTCTCCTCATAGGTCAAATCACTATCCAACTGAATCGCTTCCAGCGGCACTGTATCTCTCAGCGGTATATCAGCCATCTCTGCGTGGCACTTCTTCAACTGGGAAACGTGGAACACATCATGAACTCCTGACAATCCTTCGGGCAATTCCAATTTGTAAGCAACTTCTCCCATACGCTCCAAAACTTTGTATGGTCCCACAAAACGTTGCACTAACTTTCCCTTAACTCCAAAGCGCTTAACTCCTCGAAGTGGAGATACACGAAGATAAACTCGGTCTCCGACTTTGTATACTGTCTCCTTGCGTAGCTCTTCTGCCTGGACTGGGCTACCTTGAGTCTATCGCGAATCAACTTCACCTTTTGTTTAGATTCCTTAATAAAATCTGGTCCAAACAACTGGCGGTCTCCAACTTCATCCCACGACAATGGGGTCCTGCACCTCCTTCCGCACAAGGCTTCGAAAGGGGCCATCTTCAAACTGGATTGATAACTCTTGTTGTAAGAAAACTTCGCATATGGCAAATTGTCGTCCCAACTAGATCCATAATCTAGCGCACAAGCTCTCAGCATATCCTCTAAAATCTGATTGACTCTCTCGGTCTGTCCCGCTGTCTGCGGATGAAAGGCTGCACTGAACTCTATCCTGGTACCCAAAGTTTCGTGCAACTAATTCCAGAACTTTGAGGTAAACTGGGTTCCTCTATCTGATACAATGCTCCTCAGAACTCCATGCAGACATACGATCCTGGTCATGTATATCTTAGCCAACTTGGCACTGGTGTAAGTGGTCTTTACGGGGATGAAATGAGCTACCTTCGTCAAACGATCGATTACAACCCAAATCGAGTCGTAGCCTGAACGGGTCCTGGGCAATCCCGTGATAAAATCCATGCCTAGCTTATCCCACTTCCATTCGGGTATCGGCAATGGCTGTAACAATCCTGCTGGCTTCTGATGCTCTGCCTTCACTCTCTGACAAACATCACAAACCGCTACATACTCCGCAATATCCTTCTTCATTCCGGTCCACCAGAAAGTGTCTTTCAAATTCAAATACATCTTGGTATTTCCTAGGCGAATCGAGTACAACGAATCATGGGCCTCTTGCAAAATCAACTTCCTGATCTCCGGGTCATTAGGCACATAAATGCGGTCCTCAAACCATAAGGTATCATGCTCATCTTCACGAAATCCTTTTGCTTTTCCCTTGCTCATCTTCTCCTTTATAGAGGCAATCTCCTTGTCAGTCTTCTGAGCTTCTCTGATCTTATCCATCAAGGTAGACTGAATCTCCAATGCTATAACATAGCCTCTCGGAACTATCTCCAAACATAGCTCGCGAAGGTCCTCAGCTAACTCCTTCGGTAACTCTCCGGTCAAGAGTGTGTTGACATGGCTCTTGCGGCTCAACGCATCGGCTACTACGTTAGCCTTTCCGGGGTGATAATGCAGTCTCATATCATAATCCTTGATGATCTCCAACCATCTCCTTTGCCTGAGATTCAGGTCCTTCTGCGTGAAGATGTACTTCAAACTCTTGTGATCCGTGTACACCTCATAATGATTTCCTATGAGGAAATGTCTCCATGTTTTTAATGCATGCACTATGGCTGCTAACTCCAAATCATGTGTAGCATAATTCAACTCATGAGGTTTAAGCTGTCGTGAGGCATACGAAACAACTCTTGCCTCCTGCATAAGCACTACTCCAAGTCCTCGACGAGAAGCGTCGCAATACAACTCATAATCCTTGCATTGATCTGGCAAAATCAACACTAGCGATGTAACCAAATGTTTCTTCAACTCCTGGAAACCGGCCTCACATTCCTCAGTCCATTTGAACTTGGTATCCTTTTTCAACAACTCCATCATAGGTTTTGCAATCTTCGAGAAATTCCCAATGAACCTCCGGTAGTATCCTGCAAGCCCAAGAAAACTCCAGATCTCTCCAACTGTTGTTGGGGCTTCCCAATTTGTCACAGTGACAACCTTGGTGGGGTCTACTGCTATTCCTTCTCCGGATATAACATGTCCGAGGAATCCAACTTCCTTCAACCAAAACTCACATTTGCTGAACTTGGCGTATAACTGTTGTTCTCTGAGCTTCTCAAGTACCAAACGCAAATGTTCCTTATGTTCTTCTTCATTCTTTGAGTAGACCAAAATATCATCAATGAACACCAGAACGAACTTATCCAGAAACTCCATAAACAACTTGTTCATCATGTTCATGAAATAGGAAGGTGCGTTAGTCAGACCAAATGACATAACGGTATACTCATACAGCCCGTACCTGGTGGTAAAAGCCGTCTTAGGTATATCCTGCTCTCTAATCTTCAACTGATGGTATCCCGAGCGCAAATCGATCTTGGAAAATACCTTAGCTCCTTGCAATTGGTTAAACAAATCATTAATCATCGGTAGTGGGTACTTGTTCTTGATTGTTACTTCACTCAGTCCTCGATAATCAACAACCATCCTCAATGATCCATCCTTCTTCTCCACTAGAAGTATTTGCGATCCCCAAGGTGAAGAACTTGGGCGAATATAGCCTTTATCCAGTAACTCCTTAATTTGCTTTTTAATTTCCTTCAAATCTTGTGCGAGCATCCGGTACGGTCTCTTAGATATCGGCCCTGTGCCTGGCAAAAGCTCAATGTGTCTATCCGGTGGCATGCCTGGCAACTCCTCTGGAAATACATCAGGGAAATCCTTCACCACTGGTACTTCCTCTTGCACAACTCCTGATAAGGAATTTACTTGTGTCCTCTTCGGCTCATGTCGTGATACATACTTGATCCTTCTCCCTTCCGGGGTGGTAAGAAAAATTGACTTACTGGCGCAATCGATGTTTCCTCCATACATCGATAGCCAATCCATACCCAGAATTATATCCAAACCTTGCAATTCCAAAATGATTAAATCCGAGGGGAAAACATGCCTACCTATACTCAATGGCACTTGAAAACATCCTCGACTGGCCATATACTCCACTCCTGGTGAGCTTACTAACATAGGTATTCTAAGAACCTTGGTGGGCAGTTTATACTTATCCACAAATCCCCTTGTTATGTATGAATGCGATGCACCAGTATCAAGAAGAACGATTGCAGTAAATGACTTAACCAAAAACTTACCTATTACTGCATCTGGCTGGGCTTCAACCTCCTCCACGTTAACGTGGTTCACCTGTCCCCTGTTGAAAGGGTTCGGTTTCTTCCCAGAGCTTCCATTGCCATTTCCATTCTGGGCTTCAGGACATTCATTGGCATAATGTCCAGTCTTCTGACACTTATAACAAGTGACTTGGCTCAGATCTCTCTTGGCTGGGGTTGATGGGTTGGTACGGTTCTGACCGTTGCTTCCTCCATTCCCGTTACCATTCTTGGGGACATTATGATTATGCGAGCTACCTCCTCCATGGGTATGCTGAAAATGTCCTCCCGTTTTTGAGGTAAAACGTGGCTTCTGCTGAGCTCCAGAATTGTACTTCCCTTGGCCATACTTCCTCTTGTGGTTTTCAATCTGTTGCTGCTTCCCTTCAATCATAAGAGCACGATCTACCAACTCCTGGTAGTTGTTGAAGGTTGCTACCATCAACTGCATGCTCAACTCATCATTCAGTCCTTCCAGAAACTTCTCCTGCTTAGCTGCATCCGTAGCAATGTCATCCGGGGCATAACGTGCTAACTTACTAAAATCATCCACATACTGTCCAACTGTCTGTCCTCCTTGGCGCAAGTTGCGAAACTCACGCTTCTTCATGGCCATAGCTCCTGCGGAAACATGGGCAGTACGGAAAGCCTGCTGAAACTGATCCCATGTGACAGTGTAGATAGGATAAGTGGCTATGAAATTCTCCCACCATGATGCTGCGGGTCCTTCAAGCTGATGTGCGGTAAAACGCACCTTCTCCGCATCTATGCATCCTGCAGTGGTCAACTCCCTTGCTGTCTTGCGGAGCCAATCATCTGAAACTATCGGCTCGGTGCTACTGGAGAACACCGGCGGATTCAGTCTAAGGAATTGGGTTAAGTGATCAACAAGTGGTGGAGGTGGTGGGTTGTTGTTGTTGTTGTTGTTGTTGTTTCCCTGATTCTGATTCTGGACTAGCAACTGGATCAACGCATTCTGCTGCTGGATCAACTAAGTGAGCTCCGGTGGGAAAGCAAATCCATTGTCACGTCTCGGAGGCATCTGAGGGTTTTAGAAAAGATGAGAAAATAGAATAGAATGAGGTCTAGAGAGAAAACACTACCCATATGCACATGAGACAAATGCAAGCAATATCACTTCATTCAATCAAACAAGGGCATACAACGGTCTAACTATCGTTATAAAAGTGCTCGGACTATACTAAATACATGGGGGAATACTACTACCGTTTTGGTGGTCGACTAGAAAAACTGCTCCGATGAAGACTCCATGATATCTGCTCCAGCTTCATCAACATAGTCATCATATCTATCGTTTGGGTCCGAGTCGGTGTCGTCGATGATGATGTAGTTCTCTAGACAAGTGTAATCTTCGTCTTCTCTTCCAGTCGCGGGGAATCCCATGAATACCTTCAGCTTCTTCTTCAGATCGTCGTTCTTCTCCACGAGTGTCGCTATTTCCTCCTCATATCCATCACGTGTAGACTTGAGTTCTTCTTCCAACTCCGTGATCTTGGTCATAGCCTTCGTCAGATCTATCATGCCTGCGCACATCTGGTTCTCCTGGTGACGAATGTGCTGATTTAACTCCTGGATGAAAGCTACGATTGATCTATCCTTCCTGGTGCTGATCATCTCCCATTGCTCATCTCAGCGGCCACAAATCTGGTAAATAGTATCCTTGAGTTCCTTGTGGTAAACTTCTCCAATGCGTCCCATAGTGATGTGGGCTGCCATGCTCTTTCCTAGACTCCAGGTTGGTGCATCGAAGGAAAACTCTATGGGCTCAGTGACGGGCAAGAACGTCCTTCCTGGGACTTGAACTTGAATCATCCAGCGCTCCTCTTCAGGTAAAGTGGCGATGTAGGTCCCGGTGAAGCTTGGTACTCCGATGTTCAGGTATCTAGTGACTTCCTTCAAGTGGCGTCCAAAAGGTGTATCTTCATCCGGTTGCGTGAACTTGTTCCTTGCATCCGCCATCCTAAAAGAGTAGAAAAGATGAGGAGTCAGAAATGAGAAGAGTGAGTAGTGATCTATGGCTTTTAGCTTAGTGGTCGTGTCCTACAGTCAGCGTGTGCTCTGATACCATCTTGTAGCGACCAAACCTCAAACAGTCTGATCTCTGTGCTTTAGTGTCATCCCTGGATCAGTAATGATGACACGCATAGTACTTGAAGGATTTATAACAGAGTAGCAATCACACACTTATTACATCAAATGTCTCAAAAGAGAACTTATTACAATAAATATGGCTTAAGGCCATCTAGTAACAATAACAACGAAAGGCTTGGAAGATAAGTGAGTCCATCAACTCCAACGGCATCACTGAGTATAGAACCACGACCTAAGGCACCTTACTCGTCATCTGAAAAGTCTGCAACATGAATGTTGTAGCCCGAAAATGGGTCAGCACATGGAATATGCTGGCAATGTAACACATAGAGAGTAATGAAAGAATAGCTATACTACATGCATATATGGCTGGTGGAAAGCTCTATGGTTACAGTTTTGCATAAAGCATTTTCCCCCTACTTCAAAGGAATAAATTTATTTAACTATCATGGTGGTTGTTATACATTGAGAAGATAGACATCCTCTCAATCCCAATTAAGCATCATCATTAAACCCAACAAAATTAATTAAAGTAACATGATGAGATTCACATGATAATCCAAGTACTAGATACTCAAAACATCCATAACCGGGGACACGGCTAACCATGATTAGTTTATACACTCTGCAGAGGTTTGCGCACTTTTCCCCACAAGACTCGATCTCCTCCGTTGGATTTCTCACTACATGGTGTTTGAGAAACGGATGACCGAGACATAGTCTTTCAGAAGCACTAGCACCTTACAATCGGGTAGACAGTTACACCTACTTTCCCCTACATCTGCTAGTCTACCACTGTAAGAGTTCGCACAACTTAATCAACTATGCTAGAGCCCATAGTAGCTTGTGGCTGCACACGAAAGTTTCTAGCATGAATAATCTCATGATCCCTTTGAGCGTGGGTGGCGATCCACAAAGAAAACAGGCAATCGTTGGAATACCCAGGTGCCTCAATCCAACCAGATGTGTATTAAAGTTGCCACCTTGAATAAGCCATTAAATAACAATCTCACATCTGTCATGGATACACTCACCCAATCCACGTCTACTAGCATAGCATGGCATAATGAGCAAATGTAGAAATAACTCCCAAGGGTTTGATAATAAAACAGGTAATAGGTACTACCCCATCTACTAATCAAAACCCACATATTAATTAGATCCTAATCATGCAATGCTTGAGGATTGATCTAATGCAATAAAACTGGATAGTAAAGAGGTATGATCAAAGTGTTACTTGCCTTGCTGATGATCCGTGAAACCTAGGGATTTGAAGTAGCAAGCGACGCACTCCGGTACTCTATCGTAAACAAACAAGCATACAATAAGTACTCATCTAATTCACAGCTAAAACTCAAATAAGAGAACTAACCAGAAAGTTCAACTTAAGAACTCCAGTTTGCAAAAAGAATCAAAACGAGCGAAGCAACGAAACACAAACGGCGAAAGAAACAAGCTTTATTTACTAATCTGGACCTAAGTCAAATTTTACAGTAGCACAAACTTGTTTGAGTTGGTTAAATGGAAAGAGGGTTTCGAGACGAAACTCTAGGCGCTTGAATCGCCTGATTCCGATAAACGAGCGAAAAGTTATACTAGAACGAAAATCGGATCAGAAATCACGATCAGAAATAATCGCGGAAAACCGAGAAAAAGAAAAACTGACGAACAGATTAACGAACGAACGTTCGTTAACTGAAACTAAATAGTGAACTCATCCGTTAAAATGAACGAACGAGCGAACGCTCGCTAAATAAATAAACCGAAAAATAAATAAACCGATGTAAAAAAATAAAACCTGGGGTTTTCTAAAAAAACGGATCGGTTTTCTTTAGAAAACCGGGGCGGCGGGGCGGCTACCTCAGCTCGGGCTCCGGCGAAGTCCGGCGGGGTCCGGCGACTGCGGGGCGGCATGAGCTGGCGGGGCGGCGGCGCCGGGCGTCGGCGGCGGCGATGCAAGGCGGCGGGGCGGCGGCTTGCGGCGGTGGTTTGCGGCGGCCGCGACTCCGGCTTGGGGCTCCAGGGGGGCCCCGGGTCGGTTTATAAAGGGAGGGGGGTGGCGGTGGCTTGCGGGAGGGGGCGGTGGCGGCGGCGGAGGCGATCGGGACTCCGGTCCCGATCCGAAGTGGGAGACGACGGCGGCGGTTGGGCCGGCTCGGCTGGGCCTTCGGCCCAGTCGGGCGCGCGGTATTTTTTTTAAACAATACCGTCTAACAGAAAATAAATCCTAGAATAAATAAATAAAAAATCTATAAATGCCAAAACAAATTTTCACCGTTTAAATAAAATATTTAGAGCGAGATGAACATTTTCTTGGCCCAAAAATGTAGTTTTGAAAAACGTGCAATTTTCCTAAATTCAAATAAAATAGCGAAAACTCCAAAATAAATCTTATTTGATTTTTTTATTAAATCCTCAATATTTCTTTATTTTGGAAAAGTCATTTTATTCCCTCTCTCATATTTTTATGATAGAAATAATTGAAGATAAAATAAATAAAATCAAATGATCCTATTTTCAAATTTGAGAAAAACTCAAATATGAAAATAACGAAATCCCCAACTCTCTCCGAGGGTCATCGAGTTGCGTAGAATTTCTGGATCAGGCCAAAAACAAAATAAAATATGATATGCAATGATGATCTAGTGTATAACATTCCAAATTGAAAATTTGGGATGTTACAGCGGCATCGACGATGCCCGTACCGGCATGGTCGCCGCCGTGCCGGCATGGAGCAACTCGCCACTCCTCATCGAGCTGAACTGGAGCGGCGAGTTGCTGAACCACACACCTGCTTGGGGCGGCAACTGGCTCCGTCGGGCCAAGCAAGGTTGGTGAAGCACCGAGAGGCCTCGCCCGTATCCGGAGGGCTCAGCGGGCCACCCAGCCGGGTAGTATGCCTCAGAACGGCTCGTCGGAAGCCTTCGGAAGAGTGGAGAAAATGGTGAAGGAGGAGATGGGGGAGCAGCGGAGGGGTGCGATTCTTGCCCGCTGTCTCTCTGGCCTCGTTTAAATAGAGGGCGTATGGTAGGAGCTTGGCCAGCGTTTGGCCTCATTTAAACTGAGGGCGGATGGGAGGATCTCGGCCGGTGTTGCGTTTAATTTCAGCCCGCTCATGAATGGACGTGTGGCCGGAGTAGGTTTCTCTGTTTACATGCGGGTTTAACGGAGGGGTTTGATGGTGGTGAGGAGGCATGTTCAGTCGGGCGTGCAGCGGGCGGCGCAGTACTATTCGATTTGACAATGGGCGATGCAGTTCCCGATACGGCTTTAATGCAGACGAGGGAGGGAGTAGCGGTTCCGAAATGTTGAACGACCAATGCATCCACCTTCAATTAATGCATGAGGGAAGTAATGGGAGGAGGACCAGGAAAAGAGGCTGTACGATGTGAATGCAACGAAGTTTGCCCTCATATAAAGGCGCCCCTCCATTCCAATGCATCTACCACATCGTACGCACCTAAGCATTTGCCTAAGCACCTACACTAAGCGCAAAAGTGCTCACTCCAGACCCATGGTAGCGATGTGCGCGAGCGGCTACCGGCTGTGCCAGATGGTCCACAACGCCGGCCTGCGGCATGGCACCGAGGATCGTCTCCAGACGGTGTTGGAGACTGGCTGGTGGATGGCCACCGTCGATGCCAACTACGACTCTTAGTTGGACCCGATGATCGTTGCCACCACCAACAAGTTCACCATCCTCAAGAAGCTCGCGGACGACATCACCGTACTCCTCCAGCCCGCGCGCCCGGGCTCCTCATTGCCTGCCACCCTAATCTGCCTCCATGGCCAAAACCTCTTTCAAGCACCGGTGGCCCTGCGACTGCCCGCCAACGCCACGAAGAATGTCCACCTAGAGGTCGCGCTCGCCGTGAGGCGCCTCACCCTGCAAGAATTCGTCGACCTACACATCCACGTGTACGAGCAAATTGTGTACATAGGTATCTACAAGGCCAGTGAGGACGCTACGACATTGGCCTTCCTCAACCAGTTGGAAGCCTTGGATGCCTTTGCTGAGAAGCACCTTGACCTCGCCACAAAAGCCGCAGCTCCTTAGCCGCCGGTCGGTGGCCCGGCGCACTAAGTTGAGGAGGAGGAGGTCGTACATTGATGGATGCATCTTTCTTCTTGCCTCCTGTAACCACCTCTCATCGTGGCCTTAATTTTTATTGTGCTGTTGCATTCTCGTTCCAGTCAATACTGACATGTGCGATCCCTTTGCTTAATTATATGCATCACTATAACTAGTACTCCATCCGTCAATTTATAAGTTGTGCTTACCTTTTCCATCAACTTCGTGCAACACGCGGTCATCTTGCTAGAAACACTAGAACATGTCGGACCGCATGTGACCAAACCGACGATGTGCCAACCTAGCTACTATGTACCCTGCTTATCTGGAGAAAGTAGCCCCGCCCTAGCGTTTCCAGTCGTTATTTCTATCTATTGATCATGCCAAGGAGCAGAACCAAATGTTACAATTTATACATGTTTCTCTACTCCTACTCCTATAAAAGACTCAGTTGGTGATGGTGGTGTGTCTGCCATCCGTTGTTTCTGACCATTAGATCTGCATCTAATGGCTGTGAGGTAAGTTGTGGCATTTTTGCAGCAATAGCCCACTTCTGTGCTCCAATTTGCAGAAAACCCCTTGTTATATTGAAAGCAACCACATCCCTCCCTCACCTCATCAAAACAGCCCGAGAAATATATTTTGAGTGAAAAGTAATATATTAGGAGCATATCAAAACAAGAGTGATTTCTTTAAAGTTTGTGAACAAGTACTACTATTCTACTACTTTGGATCTGTCGCAACGCACGGGCACATTGCTAGTAAAAGGAAAAGGCCTGCCGCGTTCGTGTCGCACCCCCACATGCCAGGGAATCGGGAGTACTCCACGGCCCGTCCGGCACGACACATAGCTTAGGGAAGGCATGTTGCCTAGCATTTTCACTTTCATGTGGGACCACCGTTGAGCAAACCGACTATTGGCAAACCGCACCCCGCCCGCCGCCGGGTTGGAAAACAGAAACAAGGGGAAGATCTAGCTGTAGCATGGAAGCCAAGAAATTTGGTGTCAGATGGGGCTCGTTGATAGAGTAGGAGCATTCCGTACTACTAGTCCTACTAGTACCAAGTTTGTACTATACAACTAGTACTACCACTATACAACTAGGTACGTGCACAACACAACATCGTAGGAACAAAAAAGGGAAGATCTTGTTTTTGTGATTTATCTTTTTTAGTCAACATAGTATGAATAATCTGATGTGGGGGGGGGGGCACCCATGAAGCTTATGTGGCTTGGTTGCATGGCTACGAAAGGTTAGAGAAAAATAAATAGATAATGTGTTTAGAGTGCACTCCACTAAATAGATATACTTTGGATCCATTGCAAGGCACGGGCCGACACATCTATATCTATACCCCCTATATAGTGTGTGAATAACTTTGCAAGTTGGTCGTCGGATGAAGCCAATCCGATGGTACAAAGATGGCAAATCCGAGCACTACTGGCCGTTGGATATCATCTACATTCCACCAGATTCTGCCACATGTAGAATCTAGAAGACTCCATAGTTGAACTTAGTCTGTTTGGTTCATGACTAACTTTGCCACAACTAAGCTTAGGAAACGTGTGTCTGCCACAAAAAATGTGGCTAACAAAATGGCCATCGCAAGTGTGGCAAGATTTGGCAAGAAGTTGAGTCTATGACATGTGGACCATGTAGCTATAAAAGTGTGGCAAGCCACAAGTGTGGCAATGAACCAAACACATGCCTAAGATATTGTGGCACACCTAAGCTTAGGCGTGGCAACCTTAGGTTGCAAACCCAACATCTATATAGTCACAATCCTAACAGCCCCTAACCTTAGGCAAGTTTGGCAACATTGTATGGCAAAGTGTGGCACTCCTAGGCCTAGAACCAAACAACCCCCAAGTGTGGCAAGATTTGAGAAGAAGTTGAGTCTATGACATGTGGACCATTTAGCTAGAAAAGTGTGTCAAGCCACATGTGTGTCAATGAACCAAACTCATGCCTAAGATATTGTGGCACACCTAAGCTTAGTCGTGCCAACCTTAGGCTGCAAACCAAACAGTCCCTTAAGCATAATGCACAAGCCACCAGAATCTCATGCGTGCAATGCACGTGTACCTTACTAGTTGGTAGTAGTAAGAAACAAATTCCGGGTTTGGCACGAGCTCGTACTGCGGGGGCACCACTGAAAGTGCATTACGTCGACTAGAGGGGGGGAGGCGAATAGGCGATTTTTAAGAATTCTTCACTAAGGAATTTCAGGGTGAGGAAATTCCTAAGTGAAGAACTACTTGCAACCGAATAAGTACTCAGGTATAAGCTATCGCGCCAATATGCGACCCTATCCTAAAGGAACTCGAAGGTCCCACCAAGGATAGAAGCGCATATTGAAGACGCTTTTGCAAGGTGGATATCATTACATTGTACCATTACATAACAGTTGGGGATACATACAAGAGGCACATAATACCACACGAATACATCAACACAATACATAAGAGCAACATCCGACTACGGATGAAACACAAACAGAAACTCAAACGACATCCACCCTGCTAGCCCAGGCTGCCGACCAGGAACCTATCCCCTGATCGGAGAAGAAGCAGAAGAATAACTCCAAAACAAGCAAGCATTGCTCTCGCGTCACGATCATCGCACAACCTGTACCTGCAACTGTTGTTGTTGTAATCTGTGAGCCATGAGGACTCAGCAATCCCATTACCATGGGTATGAAGACTAGCAAAGCTTAATGTGTATGGAAAGGATAAGTGGTGAGATTGCAGCAGCGACTAAGCATATATGGTGGCTAACATACGAAAATAAGAGCGAGAAGAGAAGCAAAGGAACGGTCGTGAAGCTAGCAATGATCAAGAAGTGATCCTGAAACTACTTACATTCATACATAACCCAAAACCGTGTTCACTTCCCGGACTCCGCCGAAAAGTGACCATCACGACTACACACATGGTTGATGCGTTTTAATCCGAATCTAGTGTCAAGTTCTCTACAACCGGATATTAACAAATTCCCATCTGCCACATAACCGCGGGCACGGCTCTCGAAAGTTTATACCCTGCAGGGGTGTCCCAACTTAGCCCATCACAAGCTCTCACGGTCAACGAAGGATATTCCTTCTCCCAGGAAGACCCGATCAGTCTCGGAATCCCAGTTTACAAGACATTTCGACAATGGTAAAACAAGACCAGCAAAGCCGCCCGATGTGCCGACAAATCCCAATAGGAGTCACACGTACCTCGTTCTCAGGGCACATCAGATAAGTCAAGCTACGAGTAAAACCAGACCTCAAGTTTCCCCGAGGTGGCCCCGCAGGCTGCTCGGTTTGGACCAACACTCGAAGGAGCACTAGCCTAGGGGGGGGGGGTTAAATAAAGATGACCCTCGGGCTCCGGAAACCCAAGGGAAAAAGGCTTAGGTAGGCAAATGGTAAAACCAAGTTTGGGCTTTGTCGGAGGAGTTTTATTCAAAGCGAACTGTCAAGGGGGTCCCATAAATCACCCAACCGCGTAAGGAACACAAAATCAAGGAACATAACACCGGTATGACAGAAACTAGGGCGGCAAGAGTGGAACAAAACACCAGGCATAAGGCCGAGCCTTCCACCCTTTACCAAGTATATAGGTGCATTAATTAAATAAGAGATATTGTGATATCCCAACATAATCCTATCCATCATGGAGCAATCTTCAACTTCACCTGCAACTAACATTGCTATAAGAGGGGTTGAGCAAAGCGGTAACATAGCCAATCAACGGTTTGTTAGGAAGGGTGAAAAGGTTAGAGGCTGACATGGCAATTTGGGAGGCTTGATCAACAAAAGATAGGTAGCGCGACAAAGCGATAGAACGAAGCAACTAGCATAGCAATGATAGTAGTGAGATCCAGGGTGACGATCATCTTGCCTAAAATCCTGCTAGGAAGAAGAACAAGTCCATGAAGAAGATGAAGCCACGAAGACGAACCAAGCGTAGATGAACGAATCCTCACGATCGCAACGAAACAGGAACTAACGAGAAGGAGCACAACCGGAAAGAAGCAAACAAAAAGGTAAACACACAACACGTAAATATGACATGATGCACACCCAATCATGATGTATGACAAAGGCTACATGAAGCTACTCATGGCAAGAGATGATGCATACAAGAGCAACACATCAAAGCAAGTTTAAATGAGGCCGGAAACAACATATAACAATTTCGGTAAGTCCTCATATGCAAATTTCACAATTGGTCCAGAACTGGATAAACCTTATGTTCAAGTTGTTAAACAGCAAGTTAAGATGCACCAAGATGATCTACACGAAATTCTAGTCAAGTTACATATAAAGTTCATTTAATTCAGAGCTACGGCCTAGAAGATATGAGCAAAACAAGTCAAACATGGCATTGATGCAAAATGCATTCAAACATCAAGCAAACACTCTCAAAACATGGATGCAACATGGTAATATGAAACTACATGCAAAATCAAGCAAGTTTCATATAGATCACACTCAAAACGGAGCAACGATTCAACACATACACATGAAACAAGTTTAAAGGACAAGCTGTTGAAAACAGCAACTTGGCATCTAGCAAGCATCAAAACAATATGCTACAGCACCTCAACATGAAAACAAAAGACATGGACATGATGTACAGATGAAGCATCACAAAACATGAACACTGAGATATCTCCAGAAATCACTATAACATGCTCAAAAGGTCATGGCAAGATTGCAAATAATAACAGTTTCATAGACTTGGCAGAAATCACTGGACATGGCAGAAATAACATCAGGTTGCAATGTTTAGAGCTATCAAACAACATGTTACAATAACTTATCATGGAAAACAAAGGCATGGCATGCTAATACTAAAGACAAATAACAAAACTCCCTTACTGAACTTATTCCAAAGATCAACAGAAAAGATGGTAGCATCCATGCAAACATGGCAAATGATATGACAGATTCAGAATAACAGTACATGGCAGGAACAACGATAAGTAGGCATGTTGGTGAGCTTGTACCACTCTACACCGAGCATTTCATGGCATATGAAGTCAACCAAAAGTAAGATGACATAATTATGAAGCTAAACATGGCAAGATCAAGTTCATAGGGTGCATGGATCACTAGCAAAACACATGGCAAAACTGAACTTAATGTTAACAGGCTGACAACAACATTATTTAGCAATTTGAGAACAAGATTACAACAAGCTACAGCAGGCCATAAATGCAATCAAGGGCATGGATGGATAGAGCATGACATTTATAACAAAACATCCTTAGTGAACATCTCTAGATTATGCATATAATGACTTGTAGCAGCAGGTTTACATAGCATCATAATATAACAGTCTCAACCTAGCAAAACAGTAACAACAAGTAGCCTACTTCCCGATCTTGATGCACTCACTACAATACTCACAAAAATACATGGATTGCACCACTTTAAAGATGGAATGATGTAGCTCAAAACTCATGTAGACATCAAGCTCATAGTATGCACACACAAAATGCAATGAAAAAGACAAAACAAGTTAACAGACAGCAGTTAACATCATATAGCACTCTTTCAACAATGATTAGGGCATCAAGATGAACTCAAACAAGCATGTCACAATGGAATAAAATGAAGAGCATCTCACAATGAACATTTTGACATATTGCACGCACAAAACGGAGCTACATGAAAGAAGTTATGGCATGATGAATAGAGCACCAGAAGCTTAGGGATTTCGGGACTTGGAGAAAATCACCTCGCTGACTAGGGTTGACTGCGGCACGGATTCCAAGGCGGTGGCGGATCTCGCCGTATCCCCGCCGGAGAAGTGGCCGGAGTGGAGGGGGGAGATGGCCGGAGTCGAGGGGAAGGCCAGATCCGGCCATGGCGCGGCCGGATGAGACCGGAGGCGGGGCGCGGGGGTGAGGCGCGACCACCGGTGGCGCGGGAGGCGGAGGTGGGCCACGGGCTCCGGCGTGGAGGCGCGACGGCTGGCGGCGGAGGAAGGCGACGGGGCGCGCGGGGTCGCGGGAGGTGGCGGCACGGCGATGGCGGAGGTGGTCGG
>NC_041387.1:296489573-296497553 GCF_002162155.2 Triticum dicoccoides | reverse complement strand
GCGCGCCAGTGAGGCGAGGCGCGGAGGCGGCGGTGGAGCACGTCGCCGGCGACGGCGCTAGGGCAGCGGGCGCGGGGCGCGGGATCGTGCCCGGGGCGGGCTCCCCGTGGGCCTGGCGGGCCTGCGACGGAGGGAGGCGACAGCGGGACACGTGGCATGCCTGGATTGGTCGCAGGCGGCGGCGGGATCTGTCCGGCGGGCGCGGCCATGTCCGGCGGACGAGAGGAGTGGGGCTAGGGTTTCGGGACCCGGGATTTCGGAGGAGTGCACATATTTATAGGTAGAGGGAGCTAGGAGAGTCCAAATGGGGTGCGGTTTTCGCCCACACAATCACGATCCAACGACCGAGAGCATGGTGGGGGTTTGGATGGGCTAGGTGGGCTGATTTGGAGGGGTGCTGGGCTGCAAAGGGAAGGGGATTCAGGCTACGCGGTTAACCGTTGGGGCATCAAACGACCTCCAAATGGAACGAAATTTGACGGGCGGTCTACCAGTGATATACCAAGGCCACTCGGCAGATCTCAGCCCATTCCGAGAATGTTTTTCTCCCGCTCACGAAACAAGGTCTGAGAGGGGGCGACGGGCATGTGCGAGTTTGTTTGTGCTCAGAACCGACAACGGAGAGAACCGGGAGGACCCGAACGGATGCAAGTTTTGAAAAACATGCAGATGAAATGCAGATGATGACATGGCAAAATGCAACACGCAAGCAAATGACATGGCAACTACGGCGAATAACTGGAGGACACCTGGCGCATTGGATCCGAGGCGTTACAACTCTCCTCCACTAACAAGAGATCTCGTCCCGAGATCTTAGGAACGAGACAGAAGAGAACGAGGAAGAGGTGAAGTAAGAACGCAATAGAGAAGATGAACAAAGTCAAGAGCACTTGGTTAGAAAAGATGAATGGTGAATATAATGAGAATCAAATGCTCATGGAAACAAGATAGACTCTGAAATCACTCCGGTTAGAACAAGATAGAGAAGGAATGAATGAAAGAATTTCGGCAACTCTCCCACTGAAAATGGAAGCGTTAGAACATGAACTTCACCCAATGAGATGGCACTTGATGAGATGAACAAAGCAATGCCTCCGGAAGAATTGAAAGAATGGAATGAAAAGAACTTTGAAGGAAGGGTAGAACGGAGCTGTTGAGAAAATCAACAACAACAGAATAAGCTTGTTGTGGACTTATCAAAAACATCTCAAAACTTGAGGTGAAATTATATCACAACCAAATGTCTGAAAAGCTGAGAAGAACAAAGAAAATGCAAAACTCCAATTCATAAGAATACGGAGAATTAATTGCATTTCGAGACATGAGAAGAAAAGATGCTTGAACTCCACCAACAAAATCTTGATGAACTCTTGAAGAATGAACTAAATCATGAAGAAGCACCATGAAGAACTCCGGTAATAAAAGGATGATGACATCGAATGAAGGAAGAAAGAATAAGATGAGCCTTGCAGTGATTTAGATGGACGTTCCGATGAAATGGCCGAGGAAATTTGAACTCCGGAAAAGAAAAGATGAAAACAGTTGAAACTAGAATTTATTCCTCAAGAATAAACTCCGAAGGAAGGGATTACTTGACGATGATGAAATAAGAATAAGAATTACGTTATGCTTATCCTCATCCAATTTAATTGATGACAAGTGGATTTGGCATGCAACTTATTCTTGTTGAAAAAGGATGAAGGGAAATATGGCGCAAAACTTGAGAAAGTCTTCATGAACCACCGGTAGGATTTGGAAAGAACGAATGAATTGATATGATAATCAAGGAAAAAGAATCTTGAACGAACCACCATAAGAATTCGAAAAAGATTGATGAAAGAGAATGAATCACCGGGAAGAATTAGAAGAACATATATGCTAGAGGGGATTTAGATGCAAAAGAACAGCTGATTAAAGAACACTTGAACGAAGCACCGTGATAATTGGATAACGGTAGCTGAAATGTGAGGACGAAGAATTCTTCTGGAACGATGGCCTCCAGTGAAAAGGAACGGGAAAACAAATTCTTACATACTCCGGATGGGTGGGAAAAAGGAATATTTGACAATTGGAATAATTCGAGAGGATAACATGAAGCTAGAACCGCGAATCTTCGAGAGAACAGACAAGATTTAGAGGAAAAACTCTTCTTCGGTCTTCAAATGCTGAGAATGATGACGAGAACCACCAAAATTGTTGAGGCACTTCGGAACAAAGAAGAATAGAAATGATGAACCAATGATGAACATATTTTGAAAGCGATCTTGGAGAAGGAATATGGCTGATGGAAATTCATTCTGACATCAAACTTCGAAAAGGATTTGAGAATAGCTCCGGGAAATTAGAATAGTCAGGTAAGATCCTGGGAAAAGACCTGTGTGTTAGGGCCCACTGAACAGAAAAATACGGTTGGAAAGGATTGAAGAGGAGATGATGCACCAGAACAATTGAAATATTTGAAGGGGTGACAACCCTGAATTAATTGGAACACAGACGAAACTCCTGAGATGTCTTCCGAACTCCTAAAAGATTAAATGGCGAGAGGCGAACGAGCAAGGGGAAAACATTTGAGCCGAGGGCAAGAATATAATCACTACCGAAAATTGGAATTGAATCCACCAGAGAAGAAAAAGAGATGAAGAATGTCGAACAAAACGAGAATTCACCGGTTGAAACAATTGACGAAAGACTGAAGAGGCTCCACACGAATGAAAATTGGTGCTCAAAAGAGACTCAGGCTCCGGGAAGAAGAGGGTGGGAGGGCGGGAAAACAAAGGCACCTGGAAGGGAGAACCGATGAATATCTTGAAGAGAAAGCACCGGTTGAAAGAAAGCAAAGGCTTCGCACGAGTAGGATGGATACTCGATTATGGACTCCGGCTCTGAGGAGAAAAAGGGGTGGGCGGGTGGGAAAAAGAAAACAACTGAGGATTGAACTTGGCAAAGATGAAGAGGCTCGAGTCAACTTGACGAGAAATGCACCAGATGAAAAGAGCTAAGAACCAACGATTAGAAAACCAACCGCGTGATCCTAAAGAAAATTTTGAAGGGGAAGAGGAGTAACTCAAAACACCTACGTCAAGATTCCTCACCAAAGCAACGAAGGGGCCGAGAAGTAAAAAGAATTCCTACTCTCTGATATAACTAGACTCCGAAAACAGTTTTCTTCTAGGCTCGACAACGGCCAAACTACACGATCAATCAAGGGGGCTCCTATGGTCGGTCGAGGCTCTGATACCAACTTGTCACGCCCAACATGCGACCCTATCCTAAAGGAACTCGAAGGTCCATCACGGATAGAAGTGCATATTGAAGACGCTTTTGCAAGGTGGATATCATTACATCGTAGCATTACATAATAGTTGGGGATACATACAAGAGGCACATAATACCACACAAATACATCAACACAATACATAAGAGCAACATCCGACTATGGATGAAACACAAATAGAAACTCAAACGACATCCACCCTGCTAGCCCAGGCTGCCGACCAGGAACCTATCCCCTGATCGAAGAAGAAGCAGAAGAATAACTCCAAAACAAGCAAGCATCGCTCTCGCGTCACGATCATCGCACAACCTGTACCTGCAACTATTGTTGTAGTAATCTGTGAGCCACGGGGACTCAGCAATCCCATTACCATGGGTATCAAGACTAGCAAAGCTTAATGGGTATGAAAAGGATAAGTGGTGAGGTTGCAGCAGCGACTAAACATATATGGTGGCTAACATACGCAAATAAGAGCGAGAAGAGAAGCAAAGGAACGATCATGAAGCTAGCAATGATCAAGAAGTGATCCTGAAACTACTTACGTTCATACATAACCCAAAACCGTGTTCACTTCCCGGACTCCGCCGAAAAGAGACCATCACGGCTGTACACGCGGTTGATGCGTTTTAATCCGAATCTGGTGTCAAGTTCTCTACAACCGAATATTAACAAATTCCCATCTGCCACATAACCGCGGGCACGACTCTCGAAAGTTTATACCCTGCAGGGGTGTCCCAACTTTGCCCATCACAAGCTCTCACTATCAATGAAGGATATTCCTTCTCCCAGGAAGACCCGATCAGTCTCGGAATCCCGGTTTACAAGACATTTCGACAATGGTAAAACAAGACCAGCAAAGCCGCCCGATGTGCCGACAAATCCCGATAGGAGTGGCACGTACCTCATTCTCAGGGCACACCGGATAACTCAGGCTACGAGTAAAACCAGACCTCAAGTTTCCCCAAGGTGGCCCCGCAGGCTGCTCGGTTCGGACCAACACCCGAAGGAGCACTGGCCCGGGGGGTTAAATAAAGATGACCCACGGTCTCCGGAAACCCAAGGGAAAACGGCTTAGGTAGGTAAATGGTAAAACCAAGGTTGGGCCTTGCCGGAAGAGTTTTATTCAAAGCGAACTATCAAGGGGGTCCCATAAATCACCCAACCGCGTAAGGAACGCAAAATCAGGGAACATAACATCGGTATGATGGAAACTAGGGCGGCAAGAGTGGAACAAAACACCAGGCATAAGGCCGAGCCTTCCACCCTTTACCAAGTATATAGGTGCATTAATTAAATAAGAGATATTGTGATATCCCAACATAATCCTGTCCATCATGGAGCAATCTTCAACTTCACCTCCAACTAACAACGCTATAAGAGGGGTTAAGCAAAGCGGTAACATAGCCAAGCAACGGTTTGCTAGGAAGGGTGAAAAGGTTAGAGGCTGACATGGCAATTTGGGAGGCTTGATCAACAAAAGATAGGTAGCGCAGCAAAGCGATAGAACGAAGCAACTAGCATAGGAATGATGGTAGTGAGATCCAGGGTGACGGTCATCTTGCCTGAAATCCCGCTAGGAAGAACAATGAGTCCATGAAGAAGATGAAGCCACGAAGACGAACCAAGCGTAGACGAATGAATCCTCATGATCGCAACGAAACAGGAACTAACAAGAAGGAGCACAACCGGAAAGAAGCAAACAACAAGGTAAACACACAACACGTAAACATGACATGATGCACACCCAATCATGATGTATGACAAAGGCTACATGAAGCTACTCATGGCAAGAGATGATGCATACAAGAGCAATGTGACTCCCCCGATTCAATCGTACACTAATCATGCACACAAACGTGTATGATCAAGATCAGGGACTCACGGGAAGATATCACAACACAACTCTAAAAACATAAATAAGTCATACAAGCATCATAATACAAGCCAGGGGCCTCGAGGGCTCGAATACAAGTGCTCGATCATAGACAAGTAAGCGGAAGCAACAATATCTGATTACAGACATAAGTTAAACAAGTTTGCCTTAAGAAGGCTAGCACAAACTGGGATACAGATCGAAACAGGCGCAGGCCTCCTGCCTGGGATCCTCCTAAACTACTCCTGGTCGTCGTCAGCGGGCTGCACGTAGTTGTAGGCACCTCCAGTGTAGTAGGAGTCATCGTCGATGGTGGCGTCTGGCTCCTGGGCTCCAGCATCTGTTTGCGACAACCAGGTAGAATGGAAAGGGGGAAAAGAGGGAGAAAAGCAACCGTGAGTACTCATCCAAAGTACTCGCAAGAAGGAACTACACTACATATGCATGGGTATATGTGTAAAGGGCTATATCGGTGGACTGAACTGCAGAATGCCAGAATAAGAGGAGGATAGCTAATCCTGTTGAAGACTACACTTCTGGCCTCCTCCGTCTTGTAGCATGTAGAAGAGAGTAGACTGAAGTCGTCCAAGTAGCATCACATAGCATAATCCTACCCGGCGATCCTCCCCTCGTCGCCCTGTGGAAAAGTGATCACCGGGTTGTCTGTGGAACTTGTCTGGGTGTGTTTTATTAAGTATCCGGTTCTAGTTGTCATAAGATCAAGGTACAACTCCGGGTCGTCCTTTTACCGAGGAACACGACTATTCAAATAGATTAACTTCCCTGCAGGGGTGCACCACATAACCCAACACGCTCGATCCCATTTGGCCGAACACACTTTCCTGGGTCATGCCCGGCCTCGGAAGATCAACACATCGCAGCCCCACCTAGGCACAACAGAGAGGTCAGCACGCCGGTCTAAATCCTATGCGCGCAGGGGTCTAGGCCCATCGCCCATTGCACACCTGCACATTGCGTACGTGGCCGGTGAGCAGACCTAGCAACCTCCATTACAAAGGAAGTCGCGTTACACAGTCCTACCCGGCGCGCGTCGCTCAGTCGCTGACGTCACGAAGGCTTTAGCTGATACCACGACGTTGAGTGCCCATATCTTTCCCGCGTAGTTGGTTAGTGCGTATAGACCAGTGGCCAGACTCAGATCAAATACCAAGATCTCATTAAGCGTGTTATTATGAAGCAACCGCGAACGTCGACCAGGGCCAGGCCCACCTCTCGCCTAGGTGGTCTCAACCTGCCCTGTCGCTCCGCCACAAAGATCCACACAGAGGGCCGTCGGGACAAAGGTGCTTTCATCCCCCAATCCGTGAATCACTCGCGGGTACTCCTCGAGCCAACCCGACTTTAGTCACCATCTGTAGTATGTATATATGTATAGTATATACCCGTGATCACCCCCCGAGTGATCACGGCCCAATAGTATAGCAAGGCAGGCTGACAAGAATGTAGGGCCAATGATGATAAACTAGCATCCTATACTAAGCATTTAGGATTGCGGGTAGGGTATCAAAGACTGTAGCAACAATGACAGGCTATGCAACAGAATAGGAGTAACCGAACAGTAACATGCTACACTACTTTAATGCAAACAGTATAGAGAATAATAGGCGATATCTGGTGATCAAGGGGGGGGGGGCTTGCCTGGTTGCTCTGGCAAGAAGGAGGGGTCGTCAACTCCGTAGTCGAACTGGGCAGCAGCAGCGTCGGTCTCGTAATCTACCGGAGAGAAGAGGGGGAAGAAACAATGAATACCATGCAAACAGATGCATATCGATGCATGACATGACAAGTAACGATGCTAGGTGTGCCCAATCGCGGTAGTAGGTGATACCGACGAAGGGGGAAAGCATCCGGGAAAGTATTCCCGGTGTTTCGCGTTTTCGGACAGATGAACCGGAGGGGGAAAGTTGCGTGTTTGCTATGCTAGGGATGTGTGGCGGACGAACGGGTTGCGTATCCGAATTCGTCTCATCGTTCTGAGTAACTTCCATGTTGAAAATAATTTAATCCGAGTTACGGATTAAAAGATATGATTTTCTTAAGATTTCATTAATTTCCGGAATTTAATTAATTATTTAAATTAATTCGAAAATGGATTAATGACATCAGCATGATGTCATGCTGACGTCAGCAGTCAACAGAGTTGACTGGTCAACCTGACCAGTGGGTCCAGTGGGACCCACCTGTCATACACTATTTAGACTTAATTAGGGTTTAGGCTAAACAAACTACTATTTAATTAAACTAACAGATTAATTAGATTAATTAACTAGGATTAATTAACTTAATTAATTTAGTTAATTAATTAATTAATTAAGTTTATTTTTTTATTCTTTTTTTAAATCCCCTTTTTTTGGAAACATTCTGTGGGGTGGGGCTTGCCTGTCATAGGCACAGGGGGCCTTAACGGGTTTTGGGCGCTGGGGTGACGGTTGTCGCCCGAACGGGCGCGGTTGCGGGCGCCGGGTTGCTTGGACCCGAGCGCGCTGTCTTGTTGGCAGCCATGGTGGAGGGGCTCCGGCGAGCCACCTGAGCAGCGGCGGATGGAGCCACGGCGGCCGGGCAAAAGCAGCAGGGCCAGGGCGCAGAGCGCTTGCGAGGCGGGGCGCCGATGCGGGGTTCAGGGGCAGTCAGCGTGTGCGGGCCAGCGAAGGCGGACGCGGAGCACGGGCCACGGTGACTGCTTGAGCAGAGGCGAGGCGAAGCAGCAGTGCAGGCGAGGCCACGTGCAGCCGACAACGGGCGCGACCGAGGCAAGCACGGCGCGGCCCGGGGCGGGGGAAGGCACGGCGGCCGTAGGCGGGCGCGAGGCAGT
>NC_041387.1:296482892-296489369 GCF_002162155.2 Triticum dicoccoides | reverse complement strand
GGGCGGCAGTGGGCGCGCGGGAGGGAGAGTAAGCGACCGCACGGGAGGGAGGGCGCGGTCGCCACGGGCGCTGGGCGCCAGCGAGGCCGGGAACAACATATAACAATTCCGGTAAGTCCTTGTATGCAAATTTCACAATTGGTCCAGAACTGGATAAACCTTATGTTCAAGTTGTTAAACAGCAAGTTAAGATGCACCAAGATGATCTACACAAAATTCTAGTCAAGTTACATATAAAGTTCATTTAATTCGGAGCTACGGCCTAGAAGATATGAGCAAAACAAGTCAAACATGGCATTGATGCAAAATGCATTCAAACATCAAGTAAACACTCTCAAAACATGGATGCAACATGGTAATATGAAACTACATGCAAAATCAAGCAAGTTTCATATAGAGCACACTCAAAACGGAGCAACGGTTCAATACATACACATGAAACAAGTTTAAAGGACAAGCTATTGAAAATAGCAACTTGGCATCTAGCAAGCATCAAAACAATATGCTACAGCACCTCAACATGAAAACAAAAGACATGGACATGATGTACAGATGAAGCATCACAAAACATGAACACTAAGCTATCTCCAGAAATCACTATAACATGCACAAAAGGTCATGGCAAAATTGCAAATAATAACAGTTTCACAGACTTGGCAGAAATCACTGGACACGGCAGAAATAACATCAGGTTGCAATGTTTAGAGCTATCAAACAACATGTTATAGGAACTTATCATGGCAAACAAAGGCATGGCATGCTAATACTAAAGACAAAGAACAAAACACCCTTACTAAACTTATTCCAAAGATTAACAGAAAAGATGGTAGCATCCATGCAAACATGGCAAATGATATGACAGATTCAGAATAACAGTACATGGCAGGAACAACGATAAGTAGGCATGTTTGTGAGCTTGTACCACTCTACACCGAGCATTTCATGGCATGTGAAGTCAACCAACAGTAGGATGACATAATTATGAAGCTAAACATGACAAGATCAAGTTCAGAGGGTGCATGGATCACTAGCAAAACACATGGCAAAACTGAACTTAATGTTAACAGGCTGATAGTAACATTATTTAGCAATTTGAGAGCAAGATTACAACAAGCTACAACAGGCCATAAATGCAACCAAGGGCATGGATGGATAGAGCATGACATTTATAACAAAAGATCCTTAGTGAACATCTCCAGATTATGCATATAATGACTTGTAGTAGCAGGTCTACATAACATCATAATATAACAGTCTCGGCCTAGCAAAACAGTAACAGCAAGTGCCTACTTCACGAGCTTGATGCAATCACTACAAGACTCACAAAAATACATGGATTGCACCACTGTAAAGATGGCATGATGTAGCTCAAAACTTATGTAGACATCAAGCTCATAGTATGCACACACAAAATGCAATGAAAAAGACAAAACAACAAGTTAACAGACAGCAGTTAACATCATATAGCACTTGCAATGATGATTAGGGCATCAAGATGAACTCAAACAAGCATGGCATAATGGAGCAAAATGAAGAGCATCTCATAATGAATATTTTGATATATTGCACGCACAAAACAGAGCTACATGCAAGAAGTTATGGCATGATGAACAGAGCACCAGAATATCAAGGATTTTCGGACTTGGAGAAAATTACCTCGCTGACTTGGGTTGACCGCGACACGGATTCCAAGGCGGCGGCGAATCTCGCCAGATCCCCACCGGAGAAGTGGCCGAAGTGGAGGGAGAGATGGCCGGAGTCGAGGGGAAGGCTAGATCCGGCCATGGCGCGGCCGGAGGAGACCGGAGGCGGGGCGCGGGGGAGAGGCGCGGCCGCCGGTGGAGCGGGAGGCGGAGGCGGGCCACGGGATCCGGCGTGGAGGCGCGACGGCCGGCGGCGGAGGAAGGCGACGGGGCACGCGGGGTCGCGGGAGGTGGCAGCGCGGCGATGGCGGAGGTGTTCGGCAGCGAGCAGGCACGGGAGGATGCGGTGGCGGGCGCGGCGCTGGAGGCGCGCCGGCGAGGCAAGGCGCGGAGGCGGCAGAGGAGCACGTCGCCGGCGGCGGCGCTAGGGCAGCGGGCGTGGGGCGTGGGATCGGGCCCGGGGGGGCTCCCCGTGGGCCTATGGCGGAGGGAGGCAACGGCGGGACACATGACGTGCCCGGATTGGTCGCGGGCGGCGGCGGGATCTGTCCGGCGGACGAGAGGAGCGGGGCTAGGGTTTCAGGACCCGGGATTTTGGAGGAGTGCACATATTTATAGGTAGAGGGAGCTAGGAGAGTCCAAATGGGGTGCGGTTTTCTCCCACACGATCACGATCCAATGACCAAGAGTATGGAGGGGGTTTGGATGGGCTAGGTGGGCTGATTTAGAGGGGTGATGGGCTACAAAGGGGAGGGGCTTCAGGCTACGCGGTTAACCGTTGGGGCATCAAACGACCTCCAAATGGAACGAAATTTGACGGGCGGTCTACCGGTGATATACCAAGGCCACTCGGCAAATCTCAGCCCATTCCGAGAACATTTTTCTCCCGCTCACGAAATAAGGTCTGAGAGGGGGCGACGGGCGCGTGCGAGTGTGTCTGTGCTTAGAACGGACAACGGAGAGAACCGGGAGGACCCGAACGGATGCAAGTTTTGAAAAACATGCAGATGAAATGGAGATGATGACATGGCAAAATGCAACACGCAAGCAAATGACATGGCAACTACGCCGAATAACTGGAGGACACCTGGCGCATCAGATCCGGGGCATTACATAAGCATCACGGAGCAATAGCATAGTCATCATGATGAAATGAAAGACAAACACAAAGTACAGAAAGCGTAAACACAGGATAAGCAGGATGAAGACAAATAGACTGAAGAAATAGGATTGAGGAATTAGAGAAAGTCTTCAGTAAAAGTCTTCAAACAGTAATGATCAGGTACATCAATACATAATGAGGAAATGAAAGGGTTGAGGAAATAGAACCAATTGGCTTCGTGAAGACAATGATTTGGTAGACCAGTTCCAACTGCTGTGACAGTTGTACGTCTGGTTGGAGCGGCTGAGTATTTAAACTCGAGGACACACAGTCCCGGACACACAGTCCTCACCATATTCTCCTTGAGCTAAGATCACATAGACCTCGCCCAACAGTAGTGGTAAGTCTTCACAGGTGACTTCCAAACCTTCATAGACTTGGTCACTCAGCAATCCACAATTCCTCTTGGATGCTCAGACCATGACACCTAACCGTCTAGAGGATACACAGTCCTCAACGGTAACAAGCACCGGTTCCACACAGGAACAATCTCTTCAGTGATGCTCAATCACTTTGGGGTTTGTAGGTTTGGGTTTGGGATTTTGGTTTTCCTCACTTGATGATTTTCGCTCAAAGTCCTCGGAGGATGGGATGCTCTCAAATGAAAAGTGTCAATTTCTCTTGGAGCAGCCAACCAGCTAGTGGTTGTAGGGGGTGGCTATTTATAGCCTAGGAGCAACCCGACATGATAAGACATAAATGCCCTTGGCAGATATGACCGTTAGGTGGTAGGTTATTTTGGGACAGCTGGCATGCGGCTCAGCAACGGTCGAATTTGAGGTTCGAACTCCTCAGTGCTACCATGTTCCTCACTGTGTAGGCAATCCGCGCTGGCGAATTCCTAACTCCTCATCAGAACAAATTCCTCAGAGACTAGAAGATCTTCGTCTCTGTCACTGACGAAATTGACTGAACTGATATGAGATTTCCAATGGCTTCACTCAAAGAATTGGGTAGGTGTAGGATTTTGAGATGAGCATCACTTGGAAATCTGTTTCCTTAGTATTACCTCGACCCCCTTTAACAGTACGGTGTTTCCTATGACTCAAGAAAGAGAAAATGAAACTACGAAAACAAAAGTCTTCACGCTTCAGATTCCTTGCATGAATATCGAAGTCTTCAAGGTCACACCAATTTCTTCACTTTCAAAGTCTTTCGGAGAACCAAAGTGTTCAGCCGAAGACATCCATTTTTAGGGGCCGACTATCACTTAAATATCAAACTCCTCATTGACTTATAGAGCCTGTGTACACTCACAAACATATTAGTCTCTTAACCTGTAAGTCTTCAATACACCAAAATCACTAAGGGGCACTAGATGCACAACACTTCCTTTAGCTCTAGCGGCCCGCTACTGTCTGTCCTTGATGATATCGGCTAGTTCATCATCATCAGCCTCATCATCAGATGGAATTTGAAAGACCACCTGCTTCTTGTGAGAACTTTTTCCAGTGCCTCGTCCAGCAGTGGCCTTGGTCTTCAGCATAGTGGGACCGGTAGATGAAGGATGAGCTGAAGAACTCGCTGAAGCTCCCGAGGAAATTGATATGCCAGTGGTCCTTTGACACGTGGCAAGATGCACAGGTGCTGAGGACTTTGCCGGAGGATCTGAGGGTTTTGAAGCCCGAGGAATTTGTGCAGCTTGAGAAACTGGGGCAGCTTGAGGAATTTGCCTTGGTGGCACTGAGGAGATTGGCCATGAGGGCATTGAAGAAGAACTTGGTCGTGAGGGTATTGCTGAGGAAGGTGGTTTCTTGGCTGACTTCTTTGGCATAGCCTTCTTGCTTGATGAAGCCTTAGCAGCGGCAGCGATAACAACAGAATTCTCATTGAATTTCTTCACTGCTTCTTTGGCCTGCTTGGCCAACTTTGCTTGCCGGCTGGCCCATTCATCAGCATAATCCTCACCATGTTTAAGGCTTGTTGGATCAGCTAGTTGGCCAGGTTCCAGAGGAGGTCTTGAGCATGGAGGGTTAAGAGCGAATTTCTTCATGTATTTGGGAGTAACATATCTGTACCACCTCCACTCTCTTGCCCATCTTCTTTCAATCCTCTGACTGTGCACTTTGCGCTCATTCTTCGTCTCCTTGCCATGAGTTGCCTCATCAGGCGTGCAGTACCCTGCATAGATATCCGCAGGGATCTCAAAGGCAGTATTGACTTCAAGCTTCTTTCCTCCTTTCTGAGGACGTTTACCATCAACCATTTTCTTCAGCTGAGGAATTTGCACAATTGAGTTCTCTAAAGAAGTATGCATCTTTTCTTCAAGGAATGTTGCAAATGAGTTAAGTTCATGAGAACCTAGTGATTCAGCAGCAGACATGTGTACCTGTGAACAGAGTATAGGTGCGAAGAATTTGGAGAGGTCATATGCGTTCTCAGAAGGTTTTGTAAAATTGAACAAGTTTGAGGAAATTGACCCGATGTGTCTTGAGGATTTTCACTAAGCGTTCTTTATCTTAGGTTCCAGAGTTGTGCGGATCGTGAGATTCACACAATTGAGGAATCATGAAGAAAAACGTCACTTAGAGAAACAGATCAAGAACTGAAGATTTGTGCTAGGTGTTTAGAGTGTCGAGGTTGAAGAATAAACACCTTTTGAAGATTTGATGAAAATCATCAGTAGAATAAATGCGGTAAAAGTAACTTTTAATTACCCTTGATGAAGAACATGATGAACAAGAGGTGTAGATTTATAAGTTCATCTGGTCGGATCTTGCACACCCTAACTTGGTGGAGGAAGACGTCTACGGCGGTGGCGGAGGGAAGATTTCCACGGCCGGCGCAAGTACGACGACGACGAAGTCGAGGCAGTGAAGCTCTTCCTCACCGGCAACGATGGAGGTAGCGGCGGCGCTAGGGATTGAGAAGCTCGAGCGAGGGAGTGAGTTCGAGCGGAGTAAAAGTGAAATGAGGAAGGGAAGGGGGGTATTTATAGCGGAGCTGAAAAACTGTTCGCCCGAAGAATTTGGACGAACGTGCCCCTGACCCTTCTCATTCGCGCGACATGTGTCACCCACGTACTGAGGGGTGGAGATCATGTAAGATTGTGGTTGAATAGATAAGTATACCGTGGAATGCGTAATGGTTTGAGCGGCAAAAGCCGAAAATTTAGATAAGAATATTTTAAAGTGTCGTTCGCAATTTCTTCAGCTGACAAGGACACAATGAAGAATTTGAACGAGTTTCAAATAGAATGCACATGAAGAATTTGTGAACAGACTGGGTTGAGTTTAGCATAGAGGGGGAAGGGTCCGATTACATTCACTTAGCAGAAAAATCAACTCGAAGAATTAGCAATAAGTGAATGCTGTAGAGGACATAAAATAGTATATATAGGGAAAATCCATCCTACCACCCGGTGGTAGTTACCTCACATGTCTCATATACTAGCATGTGGTACGATATATACTATTTTATTATTTTAAATATGTTCGTATACTATATGTAAGATATTTCAAAACAAGTTACATGAAAAAATTGCATATGAGCCCATAGTTTTTGTTATATTTGTGAAATACGTACATATTTGTACGTAAAAAAGAGCATACTCAAAAAATGGTATATACTACCTAAAATTTGTATATATACTATCTAATCATTGTTATATACTACATACTACACATACATACTCTCGGTTTCAACAGATACTACATACAACATACAAAACGC
>NC_041387.1:296479917-296482360 GCF_002162155.2 Triticum dicoccoides | reverse complement strand
AGCCGGTCTATTCTGCTAATATTAGCAGAATAACTATTCTGATAACACTTCTGCACTGCATACTCAATGCAAGTGCACATCATTCTTTAAACCAAGTGTGCTACAGTACTCACGCGAGTGAACTTCTCGTCGAAAAAAACTGCACGCGTTGTTTTTTCGGTACTGCTTTTGGTCTAATTTTTTAACCGTTTATCGGAATGAGGCATGTAATATAGAGTTGAAAAGCTATGGATTAGGCGCAACTTCGACATGTTAAACACTTTTCGAGATTTCACACGGTTTAAGAGAAGTTTTGAAAATGGTGCGGCCCATGACGAGTCACAGCGAGCGTTTTTTCGCGATTTCTTCTAAACCGCTCGTCGGAATGAAGCAAATGGTACACCGTTGGAAAGATATCGTCGAGGCGCATCTTTTGCATATCTATTATTTTCTCTAATTCATTAAGGTTTAAGAGCAGTTTAAATTTACTAAATCGTGGAACTTTGTTTTTCAAATTTTTTTAAATTTTTGATACTGTTTTTGCTCCAGTTTTTTAACCGTTTATCGAAACGAGACGGGTGATACGCCGTTGGAAAGTGATGAACGAGGCGCAACTTTCATATGTTGAAATATTTTGAGATTCCTTACGGTTTTAAGTTAATTTTGAAAATTGTGCGGCTGACGACGAGAGGCAATGGCCGTTTTTCATGAAATTTTCACAAAATGCAGGTCGAAATGATTCAAATTATACGCCGTTGGAAATATATCAATGAGGCGCAACTTTTCATGTAGAACACTCTCTCTGATTGCTTACGGTTTAAGAGCAGTGTTAAAAAAAGAAACGCAGACACTCTGTTTTTCGTGACACCCAAATCTTCGTGTGTACTTCATGAGACATAAGAACGCACTGCTTCAGACTAAAAACCGCACTGCATCAAACGGGCTACCGAACTTCATTGTGTTTTTAGATGTAAATTTTGTCAGGCGAGGAAGTGGAGTGTGCTTCACATCGGGGCATAAGTGAACCGCAACACTATCGAGAGCTGAGCTGCATGAGATTACAAAGTGAGCTTCACATCGGATCGGGCGTAAGTGGACCGCAAAACTATCGAGAGGCGAGCCTCATGAGATTACAAAGTGAGCTTCACTTCAGGCGTAAGTGGACCGCAAAACTATCGAGAGGTGAGCCACATGACATTACAAAGTGAGCTTCACCTCGGGCGTAAGTGGACCTTAAAACTATGGAGAGGTGAGCCACATGACATTACAAAGTGAGCTTCACCTCGGGCGTAAGTGGACCACAAAACTATCGAGAGGTGAGCCATATGACATTACAAAGTGAGCTTCAGAAATTTTACATACCAGACACTTTTGTTTACCAAGTGAACCACATAGGATTTTACACTGAATCGCATCTAAGCATCATTTTCTATAACAAACTTGGCCTTGCAATTCTGTTACACAGGCTGTACACACAATTCACATAAAAATTATGGGGGAGGATAGCACCACAAGGCCTTCAACGGGACTATGAAACCGAAACTACACTGCATTGCACGCGGTACTGCACTGAACACACAAACTCTGTACTTGTTGGGTTGGATGGATGTGCTGCTGTAAAAATAATCAAAAACTGCACTCAAACTGCACGATGTGGTGCGGACGCGATGTGGACTCGCCAGAGAGAGTTTGCTCGGCGGAGGTGAGCTGCACGGGGGCGGCAAGTGAGCTGCACGGTGAGAGGCAACCGAGCTGCACAGAGGCTGACGATGCGGTGGGTCACCGAGGAACTGCACGGCTACAATGCAAGTACTGCACAGCCGCGACGCGTGGACTTCCCGGGATCTAGCAACTGCATAAACGTGCCTCCGCCGACGAGGATCCCGCAGGGACGGTAGGACGCCCATGGGAGCACACTCCCTCGTCCCTCTGCCCACCCCGCGCCGTGACATGCATCCAATCCCATGGGAATGGATCAGGCGACATCCGACTCTCCTCCTTCGGCCTCCTGTTCTTCGCCGGTGTGCCTGGGAGCCGCGGCGACCTCGCTATGGGGCCTCGACCGCGCGCCCGAGGTGGGGGAGGCGGGGCCACGACCTCTGCCGTTGACCTCGCTGTCGATGGAGCACCTCCTCCCCATCCTCCCATCGGAAGGGCGCAAGACAGGGGGCGGTCTCGGCGGCGCATGACAGAGGCACCCACGCGGATCTCGCCGGATTCAGCGACGAGCTGCGCGAGCGGGGTGGCTTCCGCGCTGAGGGGCCGGCGGTGGCTGGATCCGGTGGCTGAGGCCGCGCCGGGGGCCGAGGCGGCCGGATCCTGCCATGTCCGCTAGATGGTGTGGGAGAAAGAGGAGCGTTGCGGCCGGCGTAGATGGTGGTGCCCGTGGGACGCAGCCGAAGGTGGTGGTGGGCGGCACCGCCGGAGAAGAAGGGTTGGGTAGGGGTGCTCTACTCTGGAGAAG
>NC_041387.1:296479165-296479748 GCF_002162155.2 Triticum dicoccoides | reverse complement strand
CTGCGTGTGGGGGAGGGGGAGGTGGGGCGCTGCATGGGGAGGTGGCTGGCTGGGAGGGGAGCAGGGAGTTGATGAAGGTCGTGAGGACACGGAGCAGGGAGTTTTTTTTTGCCTCGTGCAGCTCGTCTCTTCCTTTTGCGGGGTTAGTTTGTAGCTACGGGTCAGCTCGGTACTGTTAGCAGAATAAGCTTTTTTGTTAGCAGACTAAGGTCTTAAGGGGTGTTATCATAATAGACCCACCCTATATATATATATATATATATATATATATATATAGGTAAAACTGTGTCTATCATAGCTTGCCACAGAACTAGTTAAGGCTTGCTAAACATTTAACGGTTTAAAAGTAAGTAAAAAATATGAAATAAATAGGGGAGCCTCACTCTAATATAATAAGATGATCCAAGGGTGTGATTGTAAAAATATGCATTTATGTGTCCTCAGCGAAAAAGACAAGCATTTCAGCTCGCTGCAGGATCAATATATATTGAAACATTTGTTCTTTTTGTCCAGGACACATACAGTCATATTTATTCAATCCCTCCGTTGGATCATGCTATATTATAGGTGTGTTGGTTTAGTA
>NC_041387.1:296474894-296478789 GCF_002162155.2 Triticum dicoccoides | reverse complement strand
ACCTGCTAAACTAAGCCTGCGCGCATTATGTCTTAGAGTACGCTCCGGCCGGTCGACCCAGCCGGCCAGTACGCGTTAATTAGGCTGAACCGTGTGCGCTTCGCCAGTTTCACTTTGCTCCGCGAGAAAAATACATAGTAACGAATTACGATCTCCCTTGACTTCATCTCGGACAATCAATTGATCGTAACTGACCATCCGAACGTAGTAAAAGGAAGTGCTCCGCCAAACCATTAATTCCTACCATCAGTAATTGGCATGTACGAAGTAGTAACGAAGTTACCATCACTCTTATAGGAGCAGTAATCAGGAAGTATTGAAGTTACCATCAGGTTTATAACAGTAGTATTTAGTAAGTACTACGTAATTAGGAAGTACGTAGTAACGAAGTTACTATCACTTTTATTGCAGTAGTCTTTAGGAAGTACGAGTAGTAACGAGTTACTATCATTCTTTTAGCAGTAGTAACTCGCCCTTAGGAACTTGTAACGCAATTAGCGTCACCTATAATTTCCCTTGCAATAATATATACTGTAACGAATTATTGAGCATGTAGTAATTCGTTACTACATAATACCATGGTTTTACTATGTTCACAAAACAATCCATAACTCATTGTAGGGTAAAGAATGTTGCTCTGTTACCATCTACTCTATCTCTATTACTACCAACAGTTAGTGTCTTTAGAATCAGGACATCGTGGACCATGCATGGTAACCAAATTAAACCCGTTACTTTTTCGTACATACACGTTTACCCTCAACTAATTATCGCGTGGAGTGTCCTACTCCTGGTGCGATCCATCCAACTAATTAGACTGGAGCGCACGGTAAGCCATTCTGCGCTATTGTGAGCGTGCGCGCATTGTTGCTTAGCCTGCGCTCCGGCCGCTCCTAATCAAGCCCGCGGGTCGCGTCTCCATAGCAAGAATGTTTGAGGGTAATGGTATGTGCAAAAGAAAGTAACACATTTAATTCTGTTACCATGTGTTGCTCCACGATGTCCTGAATTTGGGAACTATTCATTGCTAGTAATAGATTAACTATAGATGATAATGGACCTAGGTTTTTACCGGGATGGGAGATATCTATGGTTTCATCCCTAATCATAGTAAAACCTTCTTGAGACGTGCAGTAACACATTACTAGATGGTCATTGTGGATGATAATGCAAAAAAGACGAACAAAAAAGTCAAAGATGCTTTGATCCAGGCTGATATATGTAGTAATGCATTACTACAATCATGGGGACGTGGGTACAAAATGTAACCATGATGGTAATCAGTTACAACTTCATAAGGGCCATTTACCAGTGCCATATTACTGATAGTAACATGTTTACTAGATCATAGATGGCTGATTACTGATGGTAGGAATTAACAGTTGGGCTAGGCATTTTTACGATGTTACAATGGACAATTACGATGAAATGAAATGTAGGCGTGTGAGGGATGGCTATGTTAATTAGCGCATGGTAACATGTTACTACTATTCTTTTTTCACGAAGGAAGTTAGCAACCTGGAGCAGTTTTGGTCGTAAGACGTTACGTTTGATTTTCCCCACATCGTGTGCACCCTTCAGCCTGGTTAACTCGGGCTACTTAACGCGTACTGGTCGGAGCGTAGGATAGAACAGCATGCGCGCATGCACAGTTTAGCAAGCCTATATATATATATATATATATATATATATATAGCCGGTCTATTCTACTAATATTAGCAGAATAACTATTCTGATAACACTTCCGCACTGCACGCTTAACGCAAGTGCACTCCACTTTCAGTAGCAGGGGTGCTGCAATAGAGAGACTAGTGAACTTCGTGTGGGAAAAAACTGCACGTGGTGTTTTTTCGGTACCTTTTTCGCTCTAGTTTTTAATCGTTTATCGGAACGAGACGTGTAATATACCGTTGAGAAGCTATGGATTAGGCGCAACGTCGCCATGTTGAACACTTTCCGAAATTCTTCACGGTTTAAGAGCAGTTTTGAAAATGGTGCGGCGCACGACGAGTGGCAGCGAGCGTTTTTTCGCATTTTTTTCTAAATCGCTCGTCGGAATGAAGCAAATGATACACCGTTGAAAACATATCATCGAGGCGCATCTTTTTGATATCTATTATTTTCTCTAATTCGTTGCGGTTTAAGAGCAGTTTTAAATTTAGCAAATCGCGGAATTCTGTTTTTTCGAATTTTTAGCAATTTTCGTACTGTTTTCACTCCAGTTTTTGAACCGTTTATCGAAGCGAGGCGTGTGATACGCTGTTGGAAAGCTACAAACGAGGCGCAACCTTCATATGTTGGAATGTTTTTGAGAATCCTTATGGTTTTTAGTTCATTTTGAAAATCGTACGGCTGACGATGAGAGGCAGGGTCGTTTTTTGTGAATTTTTCACAAACCGTTGGTTGAAATGATTCCAATTACACGCCTTTGAAAAGATATCGATGAGGCGCAAATTTTTCATGTAGAACACTCTCACTAATTCTTCACGGTTTAAAAGCAGTTTTGAAATTACCGAAATGCGGGTACTCGGTTTTTCGCGACACCAAAATCGATGAGTAAACTTCATCAGACAGAAAACCGCACTGCTAAGCGCAGTGCAGCAGACGGGCAAGTGAACTTCATGGTTTTTTTTGTTGGACATAAATTTTCCAAGACGAGCAAGTGAACCACATCAATACAAAAAATGAACCGCAACACTTTCGAAAGTGAACCTTACTGTTGACGTTTTCATGTAACACCATTTTTTGCGATAGCGTTTTCAATTAACATGTTTGGGACTGGAGTGACGTGCCAAGTGCACTGCATTTTCTATTTTTGTCCCTTTTTTGTGTTAACGCGTCCGAACTCTAGAGTAGAGGCAAGTGTACTGCATTAGTTTCTTTTTTCTAACTATTTTAATTCTTTCATTCAAATGAACCGCTTGAGAACAATGAAACGAACCTCTAGACAAAAACAATGAAACGTTTTTCTGTGTATTTTGCACAATGATAACTCCATCGCCATACATTTTTTTGAGAAAAATAAAACTCAATACGTGGATCATCTAAACCCGTGTACACCACAAACTGCATTGTCGCCGAAGTGGGTTGCAACGCGGCTACTATTCCAGGGCGTCGTCACCGGCGAACTGCACGTCCGCACTGCACGGTGCCGACGGGTGTGCTTCTTACACTCATGCAGTGGACCGCGCAACCAAAATCAACAGCAAATACACAGAAAAATTGTTAGCTCCCAAGCCTAGCCAGCTGCTGCTCGTCCTTGATCTCATGGCAACAGAGGACGTAGGTGCGCAGGGGCGGCGGCCTTGCTGGTAGGCAGCAGTCCAAAAAATCTCATGCAATGGATCTTCACACCGCACCTACCCGCCAACTGAACCACATGAAGATTCCGAGCGAACTGCTCTATCTAGCTAGAGGCATGGCATGCCGGAGGAGGTCAAGCTGGCGTGAAGTGGATCTCCTCCATGCACACGAGATCCGCGAGCACTGCACGCCAACACTATGAGCACTACACGCCGGCCTCCCACGGAAACAAAGAAGAACGATGTGATCCCATAGCCAGTCCTCACGCACAGCTCCTGCAAGGGGACACGCAATCAGGGATGGACTGCACGCATGCCAGTGTGCACTACGGCCATGAAAGGGAGTCGGAGAAGGGCCGAGGGGGTAGGACCGGATCCGTGGATGAAGGAGGTTGGGGAGGCCGGATCATGCACATCCCCTGCAGATCTAGGGGAGCGATGACCATCGGCTTGGTGGCCGCGCCGGGCAGGCTGGATCCCATCTAGCGGCGGGTCAGGGGAGGGGTGGCACCGTGGGTGGAGGAGAGGAGGCGTGCCAGCCGGACGGGGTGGAGCGGGGCAGGCGGCGGTAGGCGGTGGCCGGGGCAGGCGAG
>NC_041387.1:296425929-296474608 GCF_002162155.2 Triticum dicoccoides | reverse complement strand
GTGGTGGCCGGGGGCGGGTCACGGTGGGTGGTGGCGCGGGGAAGATGAGGGGGTGGCGGGCGACTGCGGGTGGTGGCCGGGGCGGGCGGGGAGGTAGTGGATCCGAGGAGGCAAGGCCATGGCGCAGTCGGGAAGGAGCCAGGAGGGCAGTGGGTTCGGCTCATGGGGGATAACGTGGAGGGAGTGGGATGGGTGCGAGAGAAAGAAGGTGGAGGGGTGGGGTGGTGTGTTTTTTCTGTTCTTGATGCGGTTCGGTTTTGTTGCGTGCTGTATGATAGAGTGTTAGCATATATGGTGGGGATGTGCAGAATAAGGTCTTAAGGGGGTGTTATCATAATAGACCCACCCTATATATATATGTGTTTGTGTGTGTGTGTGTGTGTGTAGTCAAATGAAGAACAACGACATAAAGAGTGAAGACAATGCAAAGTTGAAGAATTTGAAGAACTGAGGAATTTCAAAAATGAAGAAAAACTCAAATTGAAGATTTTCAACTTTGGTTGGTGGCGTAACCCACAGTGTAAGAAAGCTGATTTCAGACACCGCGTACAATTCTCGTAGGGTTCTGAGAATCAATTTCTTCATTAATTTCTTCACACTTAGAGGGTTAGTCTTCACTGATTGAAGAAAAACGTTACTTCGTGTGTTGCACATCTAAGTCATCAAGGTAGCATAAGTGTTAGGATATGTGTGCTTTTCAAAGAACATTCCAAGATTCTAGGATATTTAGCTCACACTGCAACTTGCTAAATCTCTTCTCATCCAAGGGCTTTGTGAAGATATTGGCTAGCTGGTCTTCAGTACTTGCATGGTCGATGGAGATGTCGCCCTTCAACACATGGTCACGAAGAAAATGATGACGAATCTGGATGTGCTTTGTCTTCGAGTGCTGAACATGGTTGTGAGCAATCTTGATAGCACTCTCATTGTCGCAGTAGAGTGGCACATTCTTCATGTTGATGCCATAGTCCTTGAGTGTTTGCTTCATGCATAGTAGTTGAGCACAGCAAGATCCAGCAGCAATGTACTTAGCTTCTGCAGTGGAGAGTGATACGCAGTTCTGTTTCTTCGAGGACCAACATACCAAGGATCGTCCGAGGAAATGACATGTGCCTGATGTTGACTTGCGGTCCACCCGATCGCCAGCATAGTCAGAGTCTGAATATCCAATGAGATCAAAGGAAGAGCCCTTGGGATACCATAATCCAAGTGTTGGTGTGTGAGCTAGATATCGAAGAATATGCTTCATAGCCTTATGGTGTGATTCCTTCGGTGTAGCTTGAAATCGGGCACACATGCAAACACTAAGCATAATATCCGGCCTAGATGCACATAGGTACAATAAAGAGCCAATCATGGAGCGGTATACCTTTTGATCGAAATCTTTACCATTTTCATCAGTGCATAGATGGCCATTTGCGGGCATAGGAATTTTGACGCCTTTGCAATCTTGCATGCCGAATTTCCTCAATACATCCTTGAGGTATTTCTCCCGAGATATGAATATGCCATTATATTGTTGATGAATCTGAAGACCTAAGAAGAATTTCAATTCTCCCATCATAGACATTTGATATTCTTCATTCATCATATAGGCAAATTCATCACTGTAACGTTGGTTAGTACAACCAAAGATAATATCATCAACATATATTTGGCACACGAATAATTCATCATCATATGTTTTGGTGAAAAGAGTTGGGTCAAGTGAACCGGGTTTGAAGCCTTTCTTCATGAGGAATTCCTTCAGTGTGTCATACCACGCCCGAGGTGCTTGCTTGAGGCCATAGAGGGCCTTGTTGAGTCTGTAGACGTGATCTAGAAATTTTGGATCCTCAAAACCTGGTGGTTGAGCAACATATACTTCTTCCTCAAGCTTACCATTGAGGAATGCACTTTTCACATCCATTTGTTGTAACATGATATTATGATGGTTAGCATAAGCAAGCAATATGCGAATAGCCTCAAGTGTATCAACAGGTGCAAAAGTTTCATCGAAATAAATTCCTTCAAACTATGTGTAGCCTTGAGCTACAAGACGAGCCTTATTCCTCACCACGAGGCCAATTTCGTCTTGTTTGTTGTGGTAGATCCATTTGGTACTGATGATGTTGTGCTTGCGTGGGTCTGGTCGCTTGACAAGCTCCCACACATTGTTGAGCTCAGATTGATGCAATTCATCTTGCATGGCTTGAATCCACTCAGATTCCATGAACGCTTCATCTACTTTAGTGGGCTCTGTGATGGAGACAAATGCAAAACGCCCACAAAAGTTAGATAAATGTGAAGCTTTTGAGTGCGTGAGGGGACCTGGTACACGAATGTCATCGATGATCTTCTCGACTTGCACTTCGTTTGCAATGCGAGGATGTGCGGGTTGACGACTTTGCTTAGGCCCGACAGTTTCTTCAGGACCAGTTTCTTCAGCAGCACCAGCATGATTTTCTTCACGATCAGGAATGACTTCTTCAACAGGTTTTTTGGTAGGGATGACATCCTCAGTAGCTTTGAACTTGATGGATTCCTCAGGTGACATTTCATCTAGCACAGGAGGTAGGTGCTCTCTTTGAGAGCCATTAGATTCATCGAACTGCACATCTACAGTTTCAAAAACCTTGCGATGATTGATGTTGCAGACTTTGTAGGTGTGCGAGTCCTTTCCGTAACCAAGCATAAAACCCTCATGTTCTTTCGGTGCAAATTTAGAGTGATGGTGAGTATCTCTAATCCATCATTTAGCACCGAAGACTTTGAAATAACTTACATTAAGTTTCTTGTCAGTGAGGAGTTCATATGAGGCCTTTTTGAAGAATTTATGAAGATATACCCTGTTGGTGATGTGGCACGCAGTATCAATTGCTTCAGGCTAGAAGCGCTCAACTGTCTTGTATTCATCAAGCATAGTGCAGGCCATCTCAACAAGAGTCCTGTTCTTGTGCTCCATGACGCCATTCTGCTGAGGAGTATAAGGAGCAGACAATTCGTGAGTAATATCAAGCATATCGAGATATTCATCGAGGCTAGTGTTCTTGAACTCAGTTCCATTATCACTCCTGATATGCTTGATCTTCACACCGAAGTTAGTGGAATCCCTTGAGGAAAATCATTTGAAGACTTCCTGCACTTCATTTTTGTAAGTGATGATATGCACCCGTGTGTAATGAAAATAGTCATCAACTATGACAAAGCCATATAAAGATGCAGAACTAGTGAATGTGGCATAATGAGTAGGGCCAAATAAATCCATATGAAGTATTCAAAGGGACGAGAAGTGGTCATGATAGTCTTCGCGGGATGATTGGCTCTGGTGATCTTTCCAGCCTCACAAGCCCCACAAAGATGATCTTTGAGGAATTTGACACCCTCGATGCCAATGACGTGCTTCTTCTTCGTGAGTGTATGCAAGTTCCTCATCCCAGCATGACCAAGTCGTCGATGCCATAACCAGCATTCTGAAGCTTTTGCAAGTAGACATGTGGCAGGCTGTGGTCCTGAAGAGAAATCAACAATATACAAGTCTCCTTTCCTAAAGCCTTCGAAGACTTTGGAGTTGTCAGATTCCATTAGCACAAGGCAACGGAATTTGCCAAAGACAACAACCATATCAAGATCACAAAGCATTGAGACAGACATAAGATTAAATCCTAAAGACTCAACAAGCATGACCTTGTCTATGTGTTTATCCTTTGAAATTGCAACCTTACCCAGACCCAATACCTTGCTTTTTCCTTTGTCAGCATAGGTGATATGCTTCAGATGAGATGAGATGGTGAAAAATCAGTGTCCATCAACAAGCTCCTGTCACCAGTCATGTGATTTGTACATCCACTGTCGAGGACCCACTCAGTAGCTTTGGGTTGTTCATCCTGCAGATGAATTAGTGCAACTTGTGAACCCATATACTTCATCCGTGAAGAATATGATATCAATTTCATCAACATTAACAGATATAGCAATATGAGGACGTGAGAAATGAATGATTCATTTCTTCATGGTTATCTTGCGTCCTTTCAAGCACATTCAGGTCTCCAGCAAATTATTCAGACGATCAAGTTCGTCTGGAGACCTGACCCTGCATAAGAGATTAGTTCTTTTTCTTCACCACCCACATCTTGAGGTCTGGCAAAGAGTTCATCATTCTGCAAGCTCCATAAGAAAATGATGGCATAGAAGCTAGTGCACTTCGTTTCACGGAAGAGTGGTTAGGGTAAGCATATGAATAAGCAGAGAAATTCTTCGAGGACTTATGAACATAATGGTTTGAAGAATAATACACATATTCATATCCCTTTGACTTTCCCTGCGAAACAGAAGTGTTAGCACGATGATGTTCATATGAGGATTTTGATCCGCGTGAGGAATTTGATCCACGTGAAGAATTTGGTCCATATGAGGACTTGGATCCATATGAAGAATTTGGTCCATATGAAGAATTTGATCTGGGGTTCCTATTCTTCATGGGTGGTGTCATGATGACATTCACCTGAAGATTTTCAAGGCATCTTTTAGGAACCCAGATTTTCTTCATAGGGGGACCATTCCTGCAGTTAGTACCAACACATCGAGCAAATACTTCACCGTTATGATTCTTGAACAATTTATAGTTGGAGTCAAATGACTCATCAGAGGAATATGAAGAATCAGAGATAAAGCTAGATAAAGTGCATGGATCTACAGTTGGTCCTTTGGCAGCAACCCATGAGGTTTTGGGATACTGCTCAGGTTTCCAGTTGGTCCCATCCGCATTGAGTTTCCTCTCAAATGCAATACCCTCTATCCTAGGGTTCCTGTTCAAGATCTGCTTTTTGAGCACATCACATAGAGTCTGATGCCCTTTGAGGATTTTGTAAATGCCTGTCACATACAATTCCTTCGGCCCTGCATTATCGTTAGCGATACATGATATCCTCAGATGAGGAATTTGTGACCACAGAGGTAGTTGAATAATTTGCAGCAATAGAAGCATTTGAACATTCAGGTGATCAATTAGCAGATTCACGCTCAATGCATTTAAGACATGGTGGAATAAATTCTTCCTGAGCGGAACTGATTTGTTGAGCAAGCAATGAATCGTTTTCCTTTTGAAGATCTTCATAACTCGCATTTAACTTCTCAAGATCTTGCTTTCCTTGAAGAAATTCATAATAAAGCGTCTCATGATCAGTTAAGAGAGTGTTATGATAATTTTGAAGGTTGTCAAACCGAGTTTGAAGTCTCTGAAGATTATCTGTCAGAGTCTTAGTTCGATTCAATTCCTCACCCAACAGGTCATCGCTTCTGTCTAGTTGATTTTGAATCTTTTCTAAAGCCTTCTGTTGTTTGACAGCAATTTTAGCAAGTTTTGAATAGCTAGGATTAAGATTGTCATCAGATTCGTCCTCACTAGAATCAGAGGGGGAATGTTTGAGTACCTTGGCACCTTTTGCCATGAAGCAATAGGTGGGAGCATAGTCACCGTTGCCCTTGTCAGGAGAGTCGGGGAAGTCATTTTCTTCAGTGTTGAAGATGGACTTGCTGACGTAAGCAGTAGCGAGGGCTAGGCTAGCCACACCAGAGTCAGATTGCTCCTCTTCCACATTATCCTCAGATTCCGCTTCAGAGTCCATTTCCTTGCCAATGAATGCTCGGTCCTTCTTGGAACTCCTCTTCTTGTGAGATGAAGACTTTGAGGATTTTGATGATGAAGACTTTGACGATTTCTTCTTCTTCTTTGAGTCATCAGAATCATCATCTTTGTACTTCTTCTTCTTTGATTCCTTTTCCCACAGAGGACAATCAGACATGTAGTGACCAGGTTTCTTGCATTTGTGGCAAGTTCTCTTCTTGTAGTCATGGGACGAGGAATCATCATTTCTTGAAGACTTTCCAAAATGACCACGACAAGAGAACTTCTGGAATTTCCTCACGAGCATTGCTAGCTCCTGGCTCAATTCTTCAGGATCACCAAGGCTGCTACCAGAATCCTCAGCTTCGGACTCAGATACTCCCTTGGCCTTCAGTGCATGTGATCTTCCGTAGCTCGATCCATAGAGATCTCTCTTTTCAGCAAGCTAGAACTCATGAGTGTTTAGCCTCTCGAGGATATCAGCGAGATCAAGTGACTTGTAATCAGCTTGTTCTTGAATCATCAGTGCGAGGGTATCAAATGAGGTGTCAAGTGATCTCAATAATTTCTTCACCACCTCATGATCAGTGATATCAGTGGCACCAAGTGCTTGAAGCTCATTTGAGATGTCAGTGAGGCGATCGAAGGTTTGCTGAACATTTTCGTTGTCGAGTCTTTTGAAGCGGTTGAAGAGATTGCAAAGAACATCAACTCGGAAGTCACGTTGAGTTGAGACTCCTTCGTTGACCTTGGACAACCTGTCCCAAATCAGCTTAGCAGTTTCCAGTGCACTCACTCTACCGTACTGACCTTTGCTAAGATGGCCACATATGATATTCTTCGCTTGAGAATCGAGTTGCTTGGATCTCTTCACATCAGTAGCATTCAGAGACGGAATGACTGAGGGAACGCCATTTTCCACAACATACCAGAGATCGTTATCAATTGCCTCAACATGCATCCGCATTTTGTTCTTCCAGTAGGGGTAGTCCATCCCGTCAAAGGTAGGACACCCAGCCAAGGCCTTGATCATACCTGCAGTCGACATAGCTAAAACTCCAGGCAGTTAAGCCAAAATCACACAGAGCAAGGGAGTACCCAGCTCTAATACCAATTGAAAGTGCGTTACGTCGACTAGAGGGGGGGTGAATAGGCGATTTTTAAGAATTCTTCACTGAGGAAATCCAGGGTGAGGAAATTCCTAAGCGAAGAACTACTTGCAGCGGAATAAGTACTCATATATAAGCATAAGAGAGCTATAGAATAGTCATCATGATGAAATGAAAGACAAACAAAGAGTACAGAAAGCGTAAACACAGGATAAGCAGGATGAAGACAAACAGACTGAAGAAATAGGATTGAGGAATTAGAGAAAGTCTTGAGTCAAAGTCTTCAAATAGTAATGATCAGGTACATACACACATAATGAGGAAATGAAAGGGTTGAGGAAATAGAACAAGTTGGCTTGGTGAAGACAATGATTTGGTAGACCAGTTCCAACTGCTGTGACAGTTGTATGTCTGGTTGGAGCGGTTGAGTATTTAAACTCAAGGACACACAGTCCCGGACACACAGTCCTCACCATATTCTCCTTGAGCTAAGATCACACAGACCTCGCCCAACAACAGTGGTAAGTCTTCACAGGTGACTTCCAAACCTTCACAGACTTGGTCACTCGGCAATCCACAATTCCTCTTGGATGCTCAGACCATGACGCCTAACCGTCTAGAGGATACACATTCCTCAAAGGTAACAAGCATCGGTTCCACACAGGAACAATCTCTTTAGTGATGCTCAATCACTTCGGGGTTTGTAGGTTTGGGTTTGGGATTTTGGTTTTCCTCACTTGAAGATTTTCGCTCAAAGTCCTCGGAGGATGGGATGCTCTCAAATGACAAGTGTTGGTTTCTCTCGGAGCAGCCAACCAGCTAGTGGTTGTAGGGGGCGGCTATTTATAGCCTACGGAGCAGCCCGACATGATAAGACATAAATGCCCTTGGCAGATATGACCGTTAGGTGGTAGGATATTTTGGGACAGCTGGCGCGTGGCTCAGCAATGATCGGATTTGAGGTTCGAATTCCTCAGGGCTATCATGTTCGTCATTGTGTAGGCAATTCACACTGGCAAATTCCTAACCCCTGAGTCAGAACAAATAACTCAGAGACCAGAAGATCTTCGTCTCTGTCACTGAAGAAATTGACTGAACTGATATGAGATTTCCAATGGCTTCACTCGAAGAACTGGGTAGGTGTAGGATTTTGAGATGAGCATCACTTGGAAATCTGTTTCCTTAGTATTACCTCGACCCCCTTTAACAGTATGATGTTTCCTATGACTCAAGAAAGAGAAACACTATGAAAACAAAAGTCTTCACGCTTCTGATTCCTCACATGAATATCGAAGTCTTCAAGGTCACACCAATTTCTTCACTTTCAAAGTCTTCAGGAGAACCAAAGTCTTCAGCCGAAGACATGCATTTTTAGGGGTCGACTGTCACTATAAATATCAAACTCCACATTGACTTATAGAGCCTGTGTACACTCACAAACATATTAGTCCCTTAACCTATAAGTCTTCAATACACCAAAATCACTAAGGGGCACTAGATGCACTTACAATCTCCCTCTTTTTGGTGATTGATGACAATATAGGTTAAGTTTTCAACGGGGATAAACATATGAATTGAAAGTACTCAATATTGAGGAATTTGATTGCAAGATATAGAAGAACTCCCCCTGAAGATGTGCATAGTGAGGTATTTGCTTTTGAAGCAATGCACATTTGAAGAGTAGAATCATGGAGAACTCCCCCTATATCTTGTATTCATACACGCATTTAACATATGAAATGAAGAATTTGAAATGCATGATGAAATATGGTGACTGATGTAATTCAGCATGCGTGCAAAGCATTAATGAGGAAATAGCATGCAGAAAAGCAGAGCAAAAGTATTGATATGTCTCCAATGTATCTATAATTTTTGATTGTTCCATGCTATTATATTACCCGTTTTGGATGTTTATGGGCTTTACTTTACACTTTTATATCATTTTTGGGACTAACCTACTAACCAGAGGCCCAGCCTGAATTGCTGTTTTTTTTGCCTATTTCAGTGTTTCGAAGAAAAGGAATATCAAACTGAGTCCAAACGGAATAAAACCTTCAGGAGCGATCTTTTTGGAACAAACGTGATCCAGGGAACTTGGAGTGGATGTCAAGCAACAGAGGAGACGTCCACGAGGGTGCCCAGCGCCCCCTACAGGTGGGCGCTCCCCCCACCCTCGTGGGCCCCTCGAGCATCCACCGACCTACTTCTTCCTCCTATATATACCCACGTACCCTGAAACCATTGACGAGCACCACGAAAAACTATTTCCATCGCCGTAACCTTCTATATCCGCGAGATCCCATCTTGGAGCCTTCGCCGGCGCTCCGCCAGAGGGGGAATCGACCACGGAGGGCCTCTACATCATCTCCAAGGCCCTTCCGATAAGTTGTGAGTAGTTTACCACAGACCTTCGGGTCCATAGTTATTAGCTAGATGGCTTCTTCTCTCTCTTTGAATCTCAATACAAAGTTCTCCTCGATCTTCTTGGAGATCTATTTGATGTCACTCTTTTTGCGGTGTGTTTGTCGATATACGATGAATTGTGGGTTTATGATCAAGTTTATTTATGAGAAATATTTGAATCTCCTCTGAATTCTTTTATGTGTGATTAAGTTATCTTTGCAAGTCTCTTCGAATTATCAGTTTGGTTTGGCCTACTTGATTGATCTTTCTTGCAATGGGAGAAGTGCTTAGCTTTGGGTTCAATCTTGCGGTGTCCTTTCCCAGTGACAGCAGGGGCAGCAAGGCACATATTTTATTATTGCCATCGAGGATAAAAAGATGGGGTTTATGTCATATTGCATGAGTTTGTCCCTCTACATCATGTCATCTTTCTTAATGCGTTACTCTGTTTTTTATGAACTTAATACTCTAGATGCATGCTAGATAGCGGTTGATGTGTGGAGTAATAGTAGTAGATGCAGGCAGGAGTCGGTATACTTGTCACGGACGTGATGCCTATATACATGATCATGCCTGGATAATCTCATAATTATTTGCTTTTCTATCAATTGCTCGACAGTAATTTGTTCACCCACCGTAGTACTTATGCTATCTTGAGAGAAGCCACTAGTGAAACCTATGGCCCCCGGGTCTATCTCTTATCATATAAGTTTTCAATCTACTTTTATTTGCATCTTTTACTTTTCCAATCTATATTATAAAAATACCAAAAATATTTATCTTATCATATTATCTCTATCAGATCTCACTTTCGCAAGTGGCCGTGAAGGGATTGACAACCCCTTTATTGCGTTGGTTGCGAGTTCTTGTTTGTTTGTCTAGGTGCGTGGGACTTCTGAGGAGCCTCCTACTGGATTGATACCTTGGTTCTCAAAAACTGAGGGAAATACTTACGCTACTTTGCTGCATCATCCTTTCCTCTTCAAGGAAAACCAACACAAGCTCAAGACGTAGGAAGAAGGATTTCTGGCGCCGTTGACGGGGAGGTCTTCGCTCAAGTCAAGATATACCAAGTGCCCATCACAAACTCATCTCTCTCGCATTACATTATTTGCCATTTGCCTCTCGTTTTCCTCTCCCCCACTTCACCCTTGCCGTTTTATTTGCCCTCTCTTTGCCTATCTCCTCTCTCTTTCGCTTTCCTTTTTGTTTGCTTGTGTGTTGGATTGCTTGTCGCTATGGTGCAAGATAATACCAAATTGTGTGACTTTTACAATACCAATAATAATGATTTCCTTAGTACTCCGATTGCTCCTCTTAATGATGTTGAGTCTTATGAAATCAATGCTGCTTTGCTTAATCTTGTTATGAAAGATCAATTCTCCGGCCTTCCTCGTGAAGATACCGCAACCCATCTAAACAACTTTGTTGATTTGTGTGAGATGCAAAAGAAGAAAGATACGGATAATGATATTGTTAAATTGAATTTCTGTTTTCACTTAGAGATCATGCTAAAGTTTGGTTTTCGTCTTTGCCTAAGAATAGTATTGATTCATGGAATAAGTGCAAAGATGCTTTTATATCTAAGTATTTTCCTCCCGCTAAGATCATCTCCCTTAGGAACGATATTATGAATTTTAAACAACTTGATCATCAGCATGTTGCCCAATCTTGGGAAAGAATGAAATTGATGATTCACAATTGCCCTACTCATGGTTTGAATTTATGGATGATCATACAATTTGTTTATGCCGGATTGAATTTTGCTTCTAGAAATCTTTTAGATTTGGCCGCGCGAGGCACTTTTATGGAAATCACCTTAGGAGAAGCTACTAAACTCCTTGATAACATTATGGCTAATTATTCTCAATGGCACACTGAAAGATCTACTGGTAAAAAAGTGCATGTTATAGAAGAAATTAATGTTTTGAGTGGAAAGATGGATGAACTTATGAAATTGTTTGCTACTAAGAGTGCTTCTAGTGATACCAATGATATTCCTTTGTCTACTTTGATTGAGAATAATAATGAATCTATGGGTGTGAATTTTGTTGGTAGGAATAATTTTGGTAACAATGCTTATAGAGGAAACTTTAATCCTAGACCATTCCCTAGTAATTCCTATAATAATTATGTAAATTCCTACAATAATTCTTATGGTAATTTTAATAAGATGCCCATTGATTTTGAGAATAGTGTTAAAGAATTTATGATCTCTCAAAAGAATTTTAATGCCTTGCTTGAAGAAAAATTGCTTAAAGTTGATGATTTGGCTAGGGACGTTGATAGGCTTTTGCTTGATGTTGATTCTTTGAAACTTATATCTACTCCTCGTAAGCATGATATCAATGAGTCTCTCAAAGCCATGAGAATTTCCATTGATGAGTGCAAAGAAAGAACCGCTAGATTGCATGCTAAGAAAGATTGCTTTGTAAAAGCGTGTTCTTCTAGTTTCCATGAAAATAATGATGAAGATCTAAAAGTTATTGATGTGTCCCCTATTAAATCTTTGTTTTGCAATATGAATCTTAATAATTATGGGACTGGAGATGAGTCAACTTTAGTTAAAGGCGTGCCAATGATTCGGAGTTTTTAGATCTTGATACTAAATTTGGTAAAAGTGGGATTGGAGAGGTCAAGATTTTAAATAGCATTGAACCCACTATCTTGGATTTCAAGGAATTTAATTATTATAATTGTTCTCTAGTAGATTGTATTTCCTTGTTGCAATCCGTGTTGAATTCTCCTCATGCTTATAGTCAAAATAAAGCTTTTACCAAACATATTGTTGATGCCTTGATGCAATCTTATGATGAAAAACTTAATTTGGAAGTTTCTATACCTAGAAAACTTAATGATGAGTGGGAACCTACTATAAAGATTAAAATTAAGGATCATGGGTGTTATGCTTTATGTGATTTGGGTGCTAGTGTTTCCACGATTCCGAAAACTTTATGTGTTATTCTAGGTTTCCATGACCTTGATGATTGCTCTTTAAATTTGCACCTTGTGTATTCTACCATTAATAAGCCTATGGGAAGGATCAATGATGTTCTTATTGTTGCAAATAGGAATTATGTGCCCGTAGATTTTATCGTTCTTGACATAGATTGCAATCTTTCATGTCCTATTATTCTTGGTTGACCTTTCCTTTGAACTATTGGTGCGATTATTGATATGAAGGAAGGGCATATTAGATTCCAATTTCCATTAAGGAAAGGCATCGAGCACTTTCCAAGAAAGAAAGTTAAATTACCTTATGAATCTATCATGTGAGCTACTTATGAATTGAATGCCAAAAATGGCACTACTTAGATCTATCCTCGCTTTTATGCCTAGCTTGGGGCGTTAAACAATAGCGCTAGTTGGGAGGCAACCCAATTTTTTTTGTTTTTTTGTTTTTGCTTATGTTTAGTAATAAATTTTTCATCTACCTTCCGTTTAGATGTGTTTTTATGTTTTAATTAGTGTTTGTGCCAAGTAGAACCTATAGGATAACCTATCGTAATAGTTAATTTGATTCTGCTGAAAAACAGAAACTTTGCACAAACAAAAATAATTTTAGTAATTCACAGAAACGTGCTTTTGCGTTTATTCTTTTTGCTGTAGATCAATAGACAAATTTCCCAGGACTTCCTATTTTGGTAGGATTTTTAGAGTTCCATAAGTATTCGAGAGTTATAGATTGCTACAGACTGTTCTGTTTTTGACAGATTCTGTTTTTCGTGTGTTGTTTGCTTATTTTAATGCATCTATGGCTAGTATGTAGGGGTATGAACCATATAGAAGTTGGAATACAGTAGGTTTAACACCAATATAAATAAATAATGAGTTCATTACAGTACCTTATGTGGTGGTTTTTCTTTCTTGCACTAACGGAGCTTATGAGATTTCCTGTTGAGTTTTGTGTTGTGAAGTTTTCAAGTTTTGGGTAAAGATGTGATGGATTATGGAATAAGGAGTGTGAGGGAGTCCTGGATTAGGGGGTGTCTGGATGGCCGGACTAAGACCTTTGGCCGGACTCCCGGACTATGAAGATACAAGATTGAAGACTCGGTCCCGTGTCCGGATGGGACTTTCCTTGGCGTGGAAGGCAAGCTTGGCGATACGATATGAAGATCTCCTCCCATTGTAACCGACTCTGTGTAACCCTAGCCCTCTCTGGTGTCTATATAAACCGGAGAGTTTTACTCCGTAGGACGAACAACAATCATACCATAGGCTAGCTTCTAGGGTTTAGCCACTCCGATCTCGTGGTAGATCTACTCTTGTACTATCCATATCAGCAATATTAATCAAGCAGGAGTAGGGTTTTACCTCCATCGAGAGGGCCCGAACCTGGGTAAAAACATCGTGTCCCTTGTCTCCTATTACCATCCGCCTAGATGCACAGTTCGGGACCCCCTACCCGAGATCCGCCGGTTTTGACAGTGACATTGGTGCTTTCATTGAGAGTTCCTCTGTGTCGTCGCCTTTAGGCCCGATGGCTTCTTCGCTCGTCAATCGCGATGCGGTCCGGGATGAGACTTTTCTCCCCGGACAGATCTTCGTATTTGGCGGCTTCGCACTGCGGGCCGACTCATTCGTCCATCTGGAGCAGATCGAAAGCTACGCCCCTGGCCATCAGGTCAGATTTGGAAGCTTAAACTACACGGCCGACATCCGCGGGGACTTGATCTTCGACGGATTCGAGCCACGACCGGGCGCGCCGCAATGTCACGATGGGCATGATTTAGCTCTGTCATCGGACAACACCCAGAGCGTCACTCAGGTGTCCGCTCCGACCATTAGCTTGGAGCCCACTGCGCCAGTCGGGGACGGACAGTTGGACGCCGCCCCGGAAGCTGCAACCTCTATGGCGATAGAGCTGGATACCAGCCTAGTCCCTCGCAAGGCCCGTGACTCCAATGTGCCGGACTCCGATCCGGACTCCGTAAATCCCGCACCTCTTCCGATTAAGCCCGATTGGGCTCCGATCATGGAGTTCACCGCCGCGGATGTCTTTCAGCACTCGCCTTTCAGCAATATCCTGAATTCATTAAAGTCTCTCTCTTTGTCAGGAGAGCCCTGGCCGAAGTACGGCCAACACGGTTGGGATGCGGACGATGAAGAAATTCGAAGCCCACCCACCACCCACTTCGTAGCCACTGTCGATGATTTAACCGACATGCTCGACTTTGACTCCGAAGACATCGACGGCATGGACGCCGATGAAGGAGACGATCAAGAACCAGCACCTATAGGGAACTGGAAAGCCACCTCGTCATATGACATATACATGGTGGACACCCCTAAAGCGGGGGATGGCGAGGAGAAAACGGAGGATGACCCCTCCAAGAAGCAACCCAAGCGCCAACGTCAGCGGCGCCGCTCTAAGTCCCGCCAAAGCAAAAACGGCGATTCCGGCACCGGATATAACAACACGCCGGACAGTACCGAAGACAACCCCCTCCAGCAGGATTTAGTGCAGGAGGACGAAGGAGCCAGCCCTCATGAGAGAGCGCCGACAAAGAGGATGAGGACGAAAATTACATGCCTCCCTCCGAAGACGAGGCAAGCCTCGACGACGACGAATTCGTCGTGCCAGAGGATCTCGTCGAACAAGAGCGTTTCAAACGCAGGCTCGTAGCCAGGGCAAGCAGCCTCAAGAAGAAACAGCAGCAGCTTAGAGCTGACCAAGACTTGCTAGCCGACAGATGGACCGAAGTTCTGGCGGCCGAAGAGTATAAACTAGAATGCCCATCCAAGAGCTACCCAAAGTGCAGGCTGCTACCCCAACTTGAGGAGGAAGCAACTAAACCTACATCACCACCGTACGATGTGCCCGATCGGCCAGCCCGTGGCCGCGATAGAGAGGCTTCAGGCCCTCAACCCAAGCCGCACCCCGACACCGCTCAAAACATACCAGAGTACGGGGAGACGCAGCAGACCTGCGAGACATCTTGGAGAATAAGGCAAGGCAAACAAGATTGATCTATGGATCGCATGGGCGCCCCGCTTCACGTGACGCTAGCCGTCACGCCGGACATAATAAGTATGGCCCGGCCGAATACAACGGACCAAGCTCGTCCGAGCTGCGTCGTGATATAGCCCTGTACAGGGGCGCCGCACACCCACTATGCTTGACAGACGAAGTAATGGATCATCAAATCCCCGAGGGCTTCAAACCCGTAAACATCGAATCATACGATGGCACAACAGATCCTGCGGTATGGATCGAGGATTATCTCCTTCATATCCACATGGCCCGTGGTGATGATCTACACGCCATCAAATACCTCCCGCTCAAGCTTAAAGGACTAGCTCGACATTGGCTTAACAGCCTGCCAACAGAGTCAATTAGTTGTTGGGAGGACCTGGAATCCGCATTCCTTGACAACTTCCAGGGCACGTATGTGCGACCACCAGACGCCGATGACCTAAGCCACATAATCCAGCAGCTAGAGGAATTGGGCAGACAATTCTGGACACGGTTCCTAACCAAGACAAACCAAATAGTCGATTGTCCGGACGCCGAGGCCCTTGCAGCCTTCAGGCACAACATCCGAGACGAAAGGCTTGCCCGGCACCTAGGACAGGAAAAGCCGAAATCTATGGCAGCCCGCACGACACTCATGACCCGCTTCTGTGTGGGAGAAGACAGCTGGCTAGCTCGTAGCAATAACATAACCAAGAGCCCCGGCAAAACGGATACCAAGGATAACAACGGCAGGTCATGTCGCAACAAGCATAAGCGCCACATTAACGGTGACAATACTGAAGATACGACAGTCAATGCCGGATTCAGAGGCTCTAAACCGGGTTAGCAGAAGAAGCCATTCAAAAGAAACCCTCAGGGCCCATCCAGCTTAGACCTGATACTCGATCGCTCGTGCCAGATACACGGCACCCCCGAACAACCAACCAATCACACCAACAGGGATTGTTGGGTGTTCAAGCAGGCACGCAAGTTAAGTGCCGAGACCAGAGACAAGGGGCTACATAGCGATGACGAGGAGGGGCCCCGGTCGCCAAACAACAAAGGACAGAAGGGATTTCCCCCGCAAGTTCGGACGGTGAACATGATATACGCAACCCACATCCCCAAAAGGGAGCGGAAGCATGCTCTCAAGGACGTCTATGCGCTGGAGCCAGTCGCCCCAAAGTTCAACCCATGGTCCTCCTGCCCGATCACCTTCGATCGAAGGGACCATCCCACCAGCATCCGTCACGGCGGATTCGCCGCACTGGTCCTAGACCTAATTATCGACGGATTTCACCTTACCAGAGTCCTAATGGACGGCGGCAGTAGCCTGAACCTGCTTTACCAGGACACAGTGCGAAAAATGGGCATCGACCCTTCAAGGATTAAACCCACAAAGACAACCTTCAAAGGTGTCATACCAGGGGTAGAAGCAAGCTGTACAGGCTTGGTTACACTCGAGGTGGTCTTCGGATCCCCGGATAACTTCCAGAGCGAGGAGTTAATCTTCGACATAGTCCCATTCCGCAGCGGCTATCACGCCCTGCTTGGACGAACCGCATTTGCAAAATTCAATGCGGTGCCGCACTACGCATATCTCAAGCTCAAGATGCCAGGACCTCGCAGAGTCTTCACGGTAAACGGAAACACCAAACTCTCTCTCCGAACGGAGGAGCACATGGTGGCCCTGGCGGCGGAAGTACAGAGTAGCCTCTCAAGGCAGTTCTCCAATCCAGGCGTCAAACATCCGGACAATGTCAAGCGAGCCCGAAGTAACCTACAACAAATCCGGCTGGCACGTTCCGAGCAAGCATAGCAGTGCGGCCCCAACCCTAGCCCCCGCCAAACGGCGATACTGGTACCACGCGTACATAATTATGCCTTAGAGATACAATGGGCATAAGGGGAGGGGCACAACAACGGCACGCCTAGAATGCGGCTCAACCGCACTAAGGGGCTCCCTATTTAGCCGTTTTCCTTTTCACACACTTTCAGGACCCAACTATTCGGAAGGCCTGTCCGGCAATACACTCGCCGAACCCACGATGCAACAACCAGGGAGGGAGCAAGCCATGTCAAAAGTCCAGGTGGTCTCCATAATGAGTTTAATACCTGTTTTACTTACAATCCCACAGCTTGCCCCTGGAGGGGAATATGTCAAATACTCCCATCTCTTGCTTACCGCACTTCTTGTATCATTTTGCTTTCGCAGCAGCCCCTTTTTTAATAAACAATATATAGCTCTTACCTATTATTGTACTTATCTATTTTTATATACAAATATGTTCAGTCATGACATTCTGCAACCGTACACTTTGGTGCGGACAATACACCAGGGGCTTACAACACCCCATAACATGGTGTGAGAAGACCGAACACTCTCACGAGTGCGGCACCCCGAACTTATTGCACTATATGCATCGGCTCCGAATCATGTCTTTGGTCAATAGTTGGGTTTGCCCGGCTCCCATGTTTTGGTACCTTACGTTCCGCATTGTTAGCTAAGGTAGCGCTGGGAGAACTACTGCGATTGTGCCCCAGTTGAGGTGGGTTAACACCTCAGTAGAGAAAGCTAAAACTGACTGTCATGATAGTGCGAGAGACCGGTCGCTGTTCGCGAGGTTTCTTCGAGTTCTTAAAGACTTATGCCTCTTCGAGCAAGGAACCGGACTTATCCAGCCTAGGCGTGGATAGCGCCCCAAACTCGGTCTTCCGAATACTAGGGGCTTCGCCGAAATTTAAAATTATAGAATTCTATGGCTAAGTGACAGTGATAAAGCATTATAAGTCCGACGGCCTAGTTCGTTGTGCTGAACGCCTCCCTAGATGGACCCAAGAATGGGAACAAGAGCGCTCAGGTTTATCCCGAACACCCCAGCACTCGTGGCATGGGGGTCGAAGCCAACGACTTGCATCTCTCAGATTTGATAAACGGCCGCACAGAAGGTAATATTTTAAATTAACAAGCGTTGCTTAACGCATATGAACAAAGCTTCAGCGTACAGGATAACAAATGCGAGTCTACTCAAAAATTACATCTTTGGAGCACTCATCCGCTATACGACGGGCACCCTTCAGAACGCCATTATAATACATCTCGGGCGTACGATACTCCTTGCCCGGTGGTGGCGCGTCCATCAACAGCTTCTCCACATCTAGCTTGCCCCAGTGCACCTTAGCACGGGCAAGGGCCCGACGGGCACCTTCAATACAAATGGAACACTTGACGACCTCAATCCACGGACACGCGTCCACCAGCCGCCGCACCAAACCGAAGTAGCTCCTAGGCATGACTTCTCCAGGCCACATCCAAGCTATGAGGCCCTTCATGGCCTGTTCGGCCACCTTGTGGAGCTCGACCAGCTGCTTCAGCTGGTCGCTCAGGGGCACCGGATGTTTGGCCTCAGCATACTAAGACCAGAACACTTTTTCCGTCGATCTCCCCTCTTCGGCTCGGTAGTATGCGGCAGCATCAGACACACTACGGGGCAGATCGGCGAATGCTCCCGGAGAGCTCCGGATTCGGGTAAGTAGCAGATAATTAACTTCTATATTCTTGCTTTGCATAAAGAATGCCTTACCCGCCGCTATCTTCTTCATCGCCTCGATCTCCTGAAGGGCCTTCTGGGCTTCGTCCTTAGCGGTCTTGGCACTCTCAAGAGCCAAGGCAAGCTCGAACTCTCGAGTCTTCGAGTCACGCTCCAAACTCTCGTGTTTTTCCACGAGAGCCTGGAGCTCTTGCCGCAGCTCCGCCACTCGCGCCTCCTGCTTCTCTCGCTCGGTGCGCTCCAAGGCCGCACTCTTTTCAGCCTCGGAGACCGCCTCTTTCAGGGTCGCCACCTCGGTCGTGGCTCCTGCAACATTAACGTTGGTCCTGTTCTTATTTTGCAACCAAGTATTTCTATATACATTTACAGGAGGTACTATGTACCCTCTTTATCCTCGAGCTGCTTCTTGGCACGGCCGAGCTCGCTCTTGGACCGCTCGAGGCTTTCCTTCAATGCATTGACCTCTGCAGTCAGTGCGGCAGAGGTCAGCAGCGCAGCCTGCATTCCCATATCGACATATTTCTATTAAACTCCTGCGTATATATTTTTAGATCCTCAGCTCGGCTTTTCTTTCCGAACACCGAACTGAGCATCAGGGGCTACTGTCTATGCGGTACTATTTTTTATATATGTTTTTGAACACATGCCCCAAAGCCCGTTAACAGGCTTGTGCAGGCTTCTGTCAGCCCGCTCTTGGCGGACTGAACCTTCTGAATCACCGCACTCATAATAGTGCGGTGTTCCTCGTCGATGGAGGTGCCGTTAAGCGCCTCCAGCAAATTGTCTGGCGCTTCCGGGTGGACGGAAGTCGCCGGTGTCGCAGGCTTGCCCTTCTTATGAAGGCGCCACCTGTCGGACTCTGGAACCGCTGATTGTTCTAGAGGAGTGTCCGGCCCGAGGCCGGACTTAGATCCCTCCGGAGCTTTACCCCCTTTGGGCCTGGAGTCCGTACGGTCGCCTTGTGGCGCCTCCAGGACCACCTCCTCCTGGTTTTGTCCCCTACGGGACTCCACCTCAGCATCGTCTGTAGGGAGAGGGGAGGAGGCCGTCGGAGGTAAAGCGCTATTCACGTCCGACGAATTCAGAGAGCCGCTCGACGAATCGCCAAGCTGAGCTCTGGGCGAACTACATGATTAGATTCGGTGTTAGAAGCTATCGAATAATAAAGGAGCACAATAAGACATTCGGGTAGCCGGACACTTACGATTTTGCCAGGGGCTTGACCCTGGATGGCCATTCCCCCCCGCCGTCTTCGGCGTCGGGGGCGTAGTCCGGCAGAAGGGTCTTCCCCTTCTTGACCCTCCGGCTTCCCCAGTTGGGGCGGCCTTTCTTTTCTTTCCTCCCCCGTTGGAGGGGGAGAGGCATCTTCTTCTTCTTCCTCCTCCTCGTCTTTGGATGCGGAGGGTGTGTTGGGGTTGTCGGGCAAATCCGACGCCACCGGGCGCCGGGAACTCTTTCGGGTCCCCGCGGCCTTCTCCTTGGCCTTCTTCTCCGGCACCACGTGAGTTGCCGGAACCAGTAGCTTTGCTAATTGCGCGTCTGCCGGGCAAAGGAGCCGGACAGTCAAACTATCCGGATGTCCTCTTCCAGTCCTATCAAAGGAACGGGAGTTTAGATCCCACATAAAGTCACACTATGAAATTCGGGTATCCCGTAAGGGACTAAATGTGAGCTTACTTCGGAGGCTTGATGTTTGGCGCAGAATCCGTGATCCTCGATGACGGGAGGGGAGACCTCGAAACTCTTGAAAAACACCTTCCAGGCGTCCTCGTGCTTCGTTTTGAAGAGCCGGGTAGAGTCTGGTGCTGGGCCGTGTTGAACTCCCACAAATTGAAGTCCCGTCGTTGACACGGGAGGATCCGACGGAAGAGCATGACCTGGACCATGTTGACAAGCTTGACCTTCTTGGTCACCAGGTCTCGGACGTAGGTTTGGGGTCCGGTCACCTCTTCCGGATTGCCCCACGACAGGCCCGTCTCTTTCCAAGATGTGAGCCGGGTGGGGATGCCGGATCGAAATTCGGGGGCCGCTGCCCACTTAGGGTCACGCGGCTCGGTGATATAAAACCACCCCGATTGCCACCCTTTGATGGTTTCCCCGAAGGCACCCTCGAGCCAGGTGACGTTGGCTATCTTGCCCACCATGGCACCTCCACATTCCGCTTGTCGGCCTTTCACAACCTTCGGCTTGACGCTGAAGATCTTCAGCCATAGGCCAAAGTGGGGCTGGATGCGGAAGAAGGCCTCACACACGATGATAAACGCCGAGATATTGAGGATGAAGTTCGGGGCCAGATCGTGGAAGTCTAGGCCGTAGTAGAACATGAGCCCCCGGACGAACGGGTGAAGAGGAAAACCAAGTCCATGGAGGGAATGGGGAAGAAAAACAACCCTCTCATGGGGCCTGGGGGTGGGGATGAGTTGCCCCACATCTGGAAGCCGGTGCGCGATGTCGTTAGACAAGTATCCGGCCTTCCTTAGTTTTTTGATTTGCCCCTCCGTGACGGAGGAGGCCATCCATCTACCTCCCACTCCGGACATGGTTGGAGAAGGTTGAGGTGGGAAGTGCGGGCTTGGGCGCTGGAGCTCGAGCGCGCAGGGACGGATAAGCAGAGGAGGAAGAAGGCGTGAATGGAAAGGGCGGGTTCTTATCCCCTTATATGGGCGGCCAAAACTACGAGCCCCCCACCGGCCAAATAAAACTTGCTTATCTCCCAAGCGCCGCGGTTAATGGCGCGGTTGGGTTACCCACACCCGTATTGATGAGAATCCCGGAATAAGGGGACACGATCTCTGCTTTGACAAGACGTGCCAAGGAAACCGCCTCGCTAAACGCGCTAAGGTGGAACAATGAAATGAATAAAAGCCTGGCCGTGGCATGATGTCACGCCGCGGAATACGTCAGCAGATCCGATTAACGCAAATATTATTCTCTCTACAGTGGAATGTGGAACTTATTTTGCAGAGCCGGACACTACCCTGGTGTTCAACATCTTCTATGAAATATTCGGAGGAGGAACCCGCCTTGCAATGCCGAAGACAATTTGCACGCCGGACTCGTCGTCATTGAAGCCTGGTTCAGGGGCTACTGAGGGAGTCCTGGATTAGGGGGTGTTCGGATGGCCGGACTAAGACCTTTAGCCGGACTCCCGGACTATGAAGATACAAGATTGAAGACTCCGTCCCGTGTCCGGATGGGACTTTCCTTGGCGTGGAAGGCAAGCTTGGCGATACGATATGACGATCTCTTCCCATTGTAACCGACTCTGTGTAACCCTATCCCTCGCCGGTGTCTATATAAACCGGAGAGTTTTAGTCCTTAGGACGAACAACAATCATACCATAGGCTAGCTTCTAGGGTTTAGCCACTTCGATCTCGTGGTATATCTACTCTTGTACTACCCATATCATCAATATTAATCAAGAAGGAGTAGGGTTTTACCTCCATCGAGAGGGCCCGAACCTGGGTAAAAACATCGTGTCCCTTGTCACCTGTTACCATCCGCCTAGACGCACAGTTCGGGACCCCCTACCCGAGATCTGCCGGTTTTGACACCGACAGAGTGGCAAGAGCCTAAGCTTGGCGATGCCCATGGCACCCCAAGATATTAAAGGCTAACCAAAAGCCTAAGCTTGGGGATGCCCCGGAAGGCATCCCCTCTTTCGTCTTCGTCTATCGGTAACTTTACTTGGAGCTATATTTTTATTCGCCACATGGTATGTGTTTTGCTTGGAGCGTCTTGTATGATATTAGTCTTTGATTTTTAGTTTACCACAATCATCCGTGCTGTACACACCTTTTGGGAGAAACCCACTTGATTGGAATTTATTAGAATACTCTATATGCTTCACTTATATCTTTTGAGCTAGATAGTTTTTGCTCTAGTGCTTCACTTATATCTTTTAGAGCACGGCGGTGGCTTGATTTTTTAGAAATTTTTAATCTCTCATGCTTCATTTATATTATTTTGAGAGTCACTTAGAACAGCATGGTATTTGCTATGGTTTTAAAATTGGTCCTAGAATGATGGGCATCCAAGTTGGGTTTAATAAAAACTACCATAGGAAGTGAATTGGATGCTATGATCAATTTGATACTTGATAATTGTTTTGAGATATGGAGGTGGTGTCACATCCCTAGTTTTGGTATGCTCAAGTCTAGCTAGTCATGTATGCATCATGTTTAAATTCCATTTAAATTTGAAATGGGGATTTGTGAAACCCTCAGAATCATTTCTGGAAATGACCCAACTAAAAATTGCTCCAAAAGGGTCCAAGAAAATGTTCATGTTGCTCTCTGAAAATATTGGACAGAGATATAAATCAAACCAATATTTTTAGGAGCTCATGAGTATTTATTTTGGCCATTTCGATTAATCCAGTAATTAGTTTGCCTTGGATATATATATGTTATATATATAATATATGTCCAAAAATTATGCTAATTGCTGAGGAGCTCTGGAATAATACCACCAGTCCCTACAAAAATTGGCATAAGATAATAAATTGGTTTAGTATTTTTATTAAACCAAAACAAATGTCAGAAAATAAAAAAACAGAAACAAAACAGAAAGGGAGAAACCTACCTGGCGCCTACCTGTGCGGCCTGCTGCTGAAGGCGGCCCAGCCCATCTCCACCTCACCTGTCGTCTTCCTCCCCTCGCCCCGAAGCAGCTGCGTGCGACCCCGACAACCTCCTGCCTGCCTGTCCTCCCTCTCGTCGCTCTGGTTGCCCCGCGTGACACCACGCCCCCCCGGACCCTCTCACTCTCCCCCAGTCCTCTCCTCTCCTCTCCCTCGTTTCCTCTCTCATGGCCGAATGCGCCCGCCGCCGCCAACGAGCACCACCGCGGCCATAGCCGTCCCCCCGCCCCTCTGTCGTGCCCAGAAGCTCCGCCACTTCGTCCTCGAACCCCGTCGCTGAGCCAAGCAACGCCGGACGCCCTGAAGCCTCGCCAACACCACCGTTCCCCTCCGGCCGCCATGGATCTCCGGCGACCGTTCGCCGTCGTCAACACATCCCGGAGCCTGCTAAGCTGCTCTACCGGCCCGTTGTGAGCTCCGCCGCACTCTCCCCCTAACCCCGCCTTCTTTTGCGCCCGCTAGCTAGCCCCGCCGTCGAAGTCGAACTCCGGCCGCCGCCGCAAGCTCGCTTCTGGCGAGCTCCGAACTCCCCGTGTCCTCCCAACTGCTCCCCTGGATGCGGACCAGGACGGGCTACGCTCCGGTGGTCTCCGCGCGTCCAGCCGCGGCTCGTAGCACAAGTCCGGCGAGTCACCGCCGCGTTGTTGGTCGCCGCCGGCCAAAACTTCGGCGGGCTGACGTGGCCTTTAGTTAGGCACTAATTACCCCCCTAGAGACACTCACAGTGGGCCCTGCCCTGCTAATCTATAGTCAGGTTAGTATTAGAGTTAACTAACTCTGTTAGCTAACTGAGACACTAACGTGTGGACCCCACATGTCAGGTTTGACCTGGTCAGCTCCGTTGACTGCTGATGTAGGCATGACGCAATGCTGACGCAATTAATTCTTTCTGGTTTTAAATTAATCAGGAAATCCCAGAAAATGCTATAAACTTCAAAAAATCATAGAAATTCAACCATAGCTCATATTGAAATAAGTTATATATGAAAAATTATCAGAAAAATGCAACCTATCCATCTGTTCTAGTTTCATGCATGACAAACCAACTTATACCTACTGTATAAGTGAAACACTAAAATGACATTTATAAGAGCTTAATTTGGAGTTGCATTCAAACCCTTGGTTAAAATGGACTTCATTCAAATTGAATAATAGTTGCATTAGTTCAAACCACATCACATATGAATGCCATGTTCATGCATCATATTGTTGTATATGCTTGTGTATTGATTGTCGACACCGTTCCCTCTCGATAGGTCCTGCTCCGGAGACCATTCCAGAGTACATGTCTGAGGAGCAGTGCCCCTCTGTTGATCTACCAGGCAAGCAAACCCCCTTGTTCATTCCGATACAATCCTACTCTCTTGCTCGTGCTCTCAGTTATTGCATTAGGACAACAACAATTCATCTGCTACTTTGTGCTACGGTAGTTGAACCCATTCCTCTGCATGACCTGCCATTGCCATAGTAAATAGCTGAAACCCACTAGCATGTGTAGGAGTTGATTGAAGCCATTGTTGTGTTCCTACCATGCCATGCCTGCTATTGCTTAGAGTGTGTCAGGTCTGATTCATTGGGAATGAATTGGAGTGTTACAATATGTTTTGGTGCTGAGATTGAAGTGTGTGAACACGATTTGGCAAGTGTAGCGGTGAGAGGCCATGTAGGAGTACATGGTGGGTTGTCTCACTGGAACCGTCCTTAAGCACTGAGTTCTATGTGTGTTGTCCAATGACTCGATACTACCACACATTGGGATCCTTAATTGACTCTCTCGACTTATTAACCGACTTGATCTCTGTCCAGGAGTCATAACTAGTTTCTGGTGTTTGTAGGTAGTGCTATTTTTCTACCGAGTGGCACCCGGCAGGGTGGGCTTGGGACAGACTAAGCACAGGTGGCATGGTGTACCAAGTGGCACTCGGATGGTGGGCTTGGGAACCCTGCTCACATCATTTGGGGCCGTGAGCGACACCCCGACCGGATCTCCTTAAGGATGGAACCCGAATATGCGATAAACCTGGACTAGAGTCTTGTGTGGTTAGTCTCGTGGCCGACACCCTCGCCAGGCTTCTGCTTGAAGGTTGCCGAGATACATGATGTGTACATGGAGGTAAGTGGCGAGAGCGTGTGTGAAGAAGTACACCCCTGCAGGGTTATCATGATCTATTCGAATAGCCGGGTCCGCGGTTATGGACTTCTTGGATGCTTACATGCTACATAGACAACTTGAAGTGGATACTCTAAAATGCTCAAGACAAGTGTGAGTGCTATGGATGGCCTTCTCGTAGGGAGATGGGGATGAATCCATAGTAGTGTATTGTGTGGTGATTAGTGGACTCGTGTGCGCCATCTCACCTCAAAGAAGTTCTCATAGTCGTAGAACAGGATAGCCGTTGAGTCAAAGCTGGCTTGCTGCAACTAAACCCCACATTACTTTCCTGATACAAATGCATGTATGGTAGGATATTATGTAAGTCTTGTTGAGTACCTTTGTACTCATGTTGCTTTATTTATATTTTTGCAGCAGAGACTTCGGTCTTACTTGTGTTCTTGTGGACTTCGACAAGTAGCTTGTACCTCAGCTACGATCTTGATAGGATGTTGTAGATAGTCAGGCTCTTCAGCCTTTTTCATTTGTAGATGTCTGAACTCAGACATGTAATGCTTCCGCTTGTTGCTTGTTTGCTATGAATGTTGGGTCATGTGACCCCTGTTTGTAATAAATGCTATGATGGCTCTTTGAGCCTTATCTATATGAGTTGTTGAGTTATGCTGTGATGCCATGTTGTACAGCACATACTTGCATGTTATGCGTACGTGTAATGTGTATTGCTATGTGTGGGATCTGACTATCTAGTTGTTTATCCTTAGTAGCCTCTCTTACCGGGAAATGTCTCCTAGTGCTTCCACTGAGCCATGGTAGCTTGCTACTGCTCCGGAACACTTAGGCTGGCTGGCATGTGTCCTTCTTTGTTCCTATGTCTGTCCCTTCGGGGAAATGTCACGCGATGAATACCGGAGTCCTGTTAGCCCACTACAGCCCGGTTTACCGGAGTCCTGCTAGCCCAGTGCTACAGCCCGGATTCACTCGCTGATGACCGACACGTTCGATGCTGGGTCATGGATGCCTGTCCCTATAAGTTTGTGCCACTTTGGGTTTACGACTAGCCATGTCAGCCCGGGCTCCTTATCATATGGATGCTAGTGACACTATCATATACGTGTGCCAAAAGGTGCAAACGGTCCCGGGCAAAGGTAAGGCGACACCCGTGGGAATATCATGCGTGAGGCTGCAAAGTGATATGAGGTGTTACATGCTAGATCGATGTGGTATGGAGTCGGGGTCCTGACAGCGTTGGTATCAGAGCTTGACTGCTTGTCCTAGTTCTTCTCCTTGGGCTTGCCCCGTCCTCTTCGTCGAGAAGAAGGATGGTACGGACCAGATGGTTGTAGATTATCGTCCCGTTAATCTGGTCACGATAAAGAACAAATATCCGCTTCCCAGGATCAACGACCTGTATGACTAGCTCGCTGGATCCTCAGTCTTTTCCAAGATGGATTTGAGGTTAGGCTACCACCAAATCAAGATCAGAAATACAGACATTCCCAAGACAGCCTTTGTCACTCGTTATGGCCAGTAGGAGTACACCGTCATGTACTTCGGTCTAACAACGCCCCAGCCACTTTCTCCCGCTTGATGAACTCGATCTTCATGGAGTACTTAGATAAGTTCATCGTGGTTTATCTCGATGATATTCTTATTTACTCGAAGAATGAGGAAGAGCATGCTGAACATCTTAGACTTGTATTAGAAAAACTCAGAGAGCACCGCCTTTATGCCAAGTTCTCCAAGTGTGAATTTTGGTTGCCAGAAGTGACCTATCTAGGCCACGTAATCTCTGGTAAGGGCATTACTGTCAATCCCGAGAGAGTTAAGGCCGTTCTCGATTGGAGTTCACCTGAAACCGTTAAACAAGTTAGGAGTTTCCTTGGTCTAGCCAGCTATTGTCGCCGCTTTGTTGAAAACTTCTCCAAAGTAGCCAAACCCCTCACGGAACTTCTCAAGAAAGATAAAAAGTTTGAGTGGTCCCCACAGTGTGAGTACAGTTTTTAGGAACTTAAAAGACGCCTGACTTCTGCTCCCATACTTGTGCCACTGGATTTCACTAAAGACTTTGTTATCTACTGCGATGCCTCACGACAGGGACTATGTTGCATTCTTATGCAGGATCGTCATGTGATTGCCTATGCATCTCGACAGTTGCATCCACATGAGGAGAATTATCCTACATATGACCTAGAGCTTGCAGCCGTAGTCTATGCACTCAAGACCTGGCGACATTACCTTCTTGGTAAACGTTGCAAGATTTACACCGATCACCAGAGTCTCAAGTATATATTCACCCAACCAGATTTGAACCTTAGGCAAAGAAGTTGGTTGGAGTTGATCTCAGATTATGATCTAGGGATTACCTACACCCCAAGCAAAGCCAATGTCATGGCTGATGCACTAAGTCGTAAATCCTATTGCAACAATCTCATGTTGCAGCAGGGCCAACCACTTCTCCATGAGGAATTCTGTAAGCTTAATCTTCACATTGCTCTTCACGGTTTCCTTTCTACTTTGGTGGCGAAACCTAATCTTGAGGATCAGATCATAACTAGCCAGCACTATGATACGGGTATTTCTCGAATCAAGGATAACATGAAGAAGGGAGCTGCTGGTAGTTTCTCTGTTGATGATCGAGGTGTTGTTTTCTTCGAGAACCGTCTAGTGGTTGCCAAGAAGCAACATCTTCGACAAATGATCCTTAAGGAGGCGCATGAATGTCCTCTCAAGATTCATCCTGGTAGCACTAAGATGTATCAGGACCTACGCCAGAGATTCTGGTGGACTAGGATGAAGAGAGAGATTGCTTAGTTCATTGCCAACTATGAAGTTTGTCGTCGTGTTAAGGCAGAGCATCAAAGGCCTGCTGGCACCCTTCAGCCTTTAGCCATTCCTGAGTGGAAATGGGATAAAGTTGGTATGGATTTCATCACCGGTTTTCCCAGGACCAGGAAAGGGAATAACGCTATCTTCGTAGTCATTGATCGTCTATCCAAAGTGGCGCACTTCCTACCTGTTCGAGAGAGTATCACTGCTAGTCAGCTCGCTGACTTATATATTTCTCAAATAGTGTCACTTCATGGTGTTCCACTAGAGATCAATTCAGACCGTGGCAGTCTTTTCACTTCTCATTTTTGGGAGAGTTTCCAAACTGCCATGGGAACCCATCTTTCCTTCAGTACTGCTTTCCACCCTCAGTCGAGTGGTCAGGTGGAAAGGGTCAACCAAATTATTGAAGACATGCTTAGAGCTTGCGTTATCTCATTCGGTATGGATTGGGAGAAGTGCCTTCCTTTCGCCGAGTTTGCTTATAACAATAGCTATCAATCCAGTCTTAAGAAAGCTCCTTTTGAGATTCTCTATGGACGAAGATGTCGAACACCTTTGAACTGGTCAGAAACCGGTGAAAGACAATTCTTTGGACCGGACATGATCTAGGAGGCAGAAGAGCAATATAGCATCATTCGTGAGAACTTGAAAACAGCCCAGTCTCGTCAGAAGAGTCAGTATGACCGCCATCATAAGGATATGACTTATGAAATTGGCGACAAAGCTTACCTTCGGGTTACTCCTTTGAAGAGTACCCATCATTTTGGTATCAAGGGAAAGTTGGCTCCTTGTTACATTGGTCCTTTTCGCATTCTCGCTAAACAAGGAGAGGTTGCCTACCAGTTGGAACTACCCCCACATCTTTCTCGAGTTCATGATGTCTTCCGCGTCTCTCAACTCAGGCGTTGCTTCTCGGATCCCATCCGCGGAGTGGACCATGAAACGCTTGATCTCCAAGATAACCTCACATATCGAGAGTATCCAGTTCACATTCTTGATCAAGCAGAGCGTGTCACTCGACGTCATAACATCAAGTTTCTCAAGGTTCAGTGGTCTCATCATTCCGAGAGAGAAGATACTTGGGAGCGAGAAGATTGTCTTCGACTGGAGTATCCCACTTTCTTTCCGTCGACCCATGAATCTCGGGACGATATTCTTTCAAGTGGGGGCGAGTTGTCACATCCCTAGTTTTGGTATGCTTAAGTCTAGCTAGTCATGTATGCATCATGTTTAAATTCCATTTAAATTTGAAATGGGGATTTATGAAACCCTCAAAATCATTTCTGGAAATGACCCAACTAAAAATTGCTCCAAAAGGGTCCAAGAAAATGTTCATGTTGCTCTCTGAAAATATTGGACAGAGATATAAATCAAACCAATATTTTTAGGAGCTCATGAGTATTTATTTTGGCCATTTGGATTAATCCAGTAATTAGTTTGCCTTGGATATATATATGTATGTTATATACATAATATATGTCCAAAAGTTATGCTAATTGCTGAGGAGCTCTGGAATAATACCACCAGTCCCTACAAAAATTGGCATAAGATAATAAATTGGTTTAGTATTTTTGTTAAACCAAAACAAATGTCAGAAAATAAAAAAACAGAAACAAAACAGAAAGGGAGAAACCTACCTGGCGCCTACCTGTGCGGCCTGCTGCTGAAGGCGGCCCAGCCCATCTCCACCTCGCCCGTCGTCTTCCTGCCCTCGCCCCGAAGCAGCTGCGTGCCAGCAGCAGCGCGCGACCCCGGCCACCTCCTGCCTGCCTGTCCTCCCTCTCGTCTCTCTGGTTGCCCCGCGCGATGCCACGTGCCCCCGGACCCTCTCACTCTCCCCCAGTCCTCTCCACTCCTCTCCCTCGTTTCCTCTCTCACGGTGGAACGCGCCCGCCGCTGCCGACGAGCACCACCACGGCCATAGCCGTCCCCCCGCCTCTCCGTCGTGCCCAGAAGCTACGCCACTTCGTCCTCCACCCCCCTCGCTGAGCCAAGCAACGCCGGGAGCCCTGAAGCCTCGCCAACACCGCCATTCCCCTCCGGCCGCCTTGGATCTCCGGTGACCGTTCGCCGTTGTCAGCGCATCCCCGAGCCCGCTAAGCTGCTCTACCGGCCCGCTGTGAGCTCCGCCGCACTCTCCCCCTAACCCCGCCGTCTTTTGCGCCCGCTATCTAGCCCCACCGTCGAAGCCGAGCTCTGGCTGCCGCCGCAAGCTCGCTTCCGGCAAGCTCCGACCTCCCCGTGTCCTCCCAACTGCTCCCCTGGATGCGAACGAGGATGGGCTACACTCCGGTGGTCTCCGCACGTCCAGCCGCCGCTTGTAGCGCAAGTCCGGCGAGTCGCCGCCGCGTTGTTGGTCGCCGCCGGTCAAAACTCCGGTGGGCTGACGTGGCCTTTAGTTAGGCACTAATTACCCCCCTAGAGACACTGACAATGGGCCCTGCCGTGCTAATCTGTAGTTAGGTTAGTATTAGAGTTAACTAACTCTGTTAGCTAACTGAGACACTGACGTGTGGACCCCACATGTCAGGTTTGACCTGGTCAGCTCCGTTGACTGCTGATTAGGCATGACGCAATGCTGACGCAGGCATGACGCAATGCTGACGCAATTAATTCTTTCTGGTTTTAAATTAATCAGGAAATTCCAGAAAATGCTATAAACTTCAAAAAATCATAGAAATTCAACCATAACTCAGATTGAAATAAGTTATATATGAAAAATTATCAGAAAAATGCAATCTATCCAGTTGTTCTAGTTTCATGCATGACAAACCAACTTATACCTACTGTATAAGTGAAACACTAAAATGGCATTTATAAGAGCTTAATTTGGAGTTGCATTTGAACCCTTGGTTCAAATGGACTTCATTCAAATTGAATACTAGTTGCATTAGTTCAAACCACATCACATCTACATGCCATGTTCATGCATCATATTGTTGCATATGCTTGTGTATTGATTGTCGACACCATTCCCTCTCGATAGGTCCTGCTCCGGAGACCATTCCAGAGTACCTGTCTGAGGAGCAGTGCCCCACTGTTGATCTACCAGGCAAGCAAACCCCCTTGTTCATTCCGATACAATCCTACTCTCTCGCTCCTGCTCTCAGTTATTGCATTAGGACAACAACGATTCATCTGCTACTTTGTGCTGCGGTAGTTGAACCCATTCCTCTGCATGACCTGTCATTGCCATAGTAAATAGCTGAAACCTACTAGCATGTGTAGGAGTTGATCGAAGACATTGTTGTGTTCCTACCATGCCATGCCTGCTATTGCTTAGAGTGTGTCAGGTCTGATTCATTGGGAATGAATTGGAGTGTTAAGATATGTTCTGGTGCTGAGAGTGAAGTGTGTGAACACGATTTGGTAAAGGTAGCGGTGAGAGGCCATCTAGGAGTACATGGTGGGTTGTCTCACTGGAACCATCCTTAAGCACTGAGTTCTATGTATGTTGTCCAATGACTCGATACCACCACACATTGGGATCCTTAATTGACTCTCTCTACTTATTAACCAACTTGATCTTTGTCCAGGAGTCGCAACTAGTTTCTGGTGTTTGTAGGTAGTGCTATTTTTCTACCGAGTGGCACCCGGAAGGGTGGGCTTGGGACAGACTAGGCACAGGTGGCACGGTGTACCAAGTGGCACTCGAATGGTGGGCTTGGGAACCCTGCTCACATCATTTGGGGCCGTGAGCGACACCCCGGCCGGATCTCCTTGCGGATGGAACCCGAATAGGCGATAAACCTGGACTAGAGTCTTGTGTGGTTAGTCAGGTCGTGGGCGACACCCTCGCCAGGCTTCTGCTTGAAGTTTGCCGAGATACATGACATGTACATGGCGGTAAGTGGCGAGAGCGTGTGTGAAGAAGTACACCCCTGCAGGGTTATCATGATCTATTTTAATAGTTGGGTTCGCGGTTATGGACTTCTTGGATGCTTACATGGTACATAGACAACTTGAAGTGGATACTCTAAAATGCTCAAGACAAGTGTGAGTGCTATGGATGGCCTTCTCGTAAGGAGACGGGGATGAATCCATAGTAGTGTATTGTGTTGTGATTAGTGGACTCGTGTGCGCCATCTCACCTCAAAGAAGTTCTCGTAGTCATTTAACAGTATAGCCACTGAGTTAAAGTTGGCTTGCTGCAACTAAACCCCACATTACCTTCTTGATACAAATGCATGTATGATAGGATCTGATGTAAGTATTGTTGAGTACCTTTGTACTCATGTTGCTTTATTTATGTTTTTGCAGCGGAGACTTCAGTCTTACTAGTGTTCTTGTGGACTTCGACAAGTAGCTTGTACCTCAACTACGATCATGATAGGATGTTGTAGATAGTCAGGCTCTTCAGCCTTTTTCATTTGTAGATTTCTGTACTCAGACATGTAATGCTTCTGCTTGTTGCTTGTTTGCTCTGAATGTTGGGTCATGTGACCCCTGTTTGTAATAAATGCTATGATGGCTCTTTGAGCCTTATCTATATAAGTTGTTGAGTTATGCTGTGATGCCATGTTGTACAACACATACTTGCATGTTATGTGTATGTGTAATGTGTATTGCTATGTGTGGGATCTGACTATCTAGTTGTTTATCCTTAGTAGCCTCTCTTACCAGGAAATGTCTCCTGGTGCTTCCACTGAGCCATGGTAGCTTGGTACTGCTCCGGAACACTTAGGTTGGCCGGCATGTGTCCTTCTTCATTCCCATGTCTGTCCCTTCGAGGAAATGTCACGCGATGAATATGGGAGTCCTGTTAGCCTGCTACAGCCCGGTTTACCGGAGTCCTGCTAGCCCAGTGCTACAGCCCAGATTCACTCGCTGATGACCGACACGTTCAATGCTGGGTCATGGATGCCTGTCCGTGTAAGTTTGTGCCACTTTGGATTTACGACTAGCCATGTCAGCCCGGGCTCCTTATCATATGGATGCCAGCGACACTATCATATACGTGTGCCAAAAGGTGCAAACGGTCCCGGGCAAAGGTAAGGCGACACCCGTGGGAATACCGTGCGTGAGGTCGCAAAGTGATATGAGGTGTTACATGCTAGATCGATGTGGCATTTTGTCGGGGTCCTGATAGGTGGTGATATTAGTGTCATGCTAGTTGGGTGATTATGAATTTAAAGAATGCTTGTGTTGAAGTTGGCAAGTCCCGTAGCATGCACGTATGGTAAAAGTTGTGTAACAAATTTGAAACATGAGGTGTTCTTAGATTGTCATCCTTATGAGTGGCGGTCGGGGACGAGCGATGGTCTTTTCCTACCAATCTATCCCCTAGGAGCATGCGCATAGTGCTTGGTTTTTGATGACTTGTAGATTTTTTCAATAAGTATATGAGTTCTTTTTTACTAATGTTGAGTCTGTGGATTATACGCACTCTCACCCTTCCATCATTGCTAGCCTCCTCGGTACCGTGCATTGCCCTTTCTCACCTTGAGAGTTGGTGCAAACTTCGCCGGTGCATCCAAACCCCGTGATACGATACGCTCTATCACACATAAACCTCCTTATATCTTCCTCAAAACAGCCACCATACCTACCTATTATGGCATTTCCATAGCCATTCCGAGATATATTGCCATGCAACTTTCCACCGTTCCGTTCATCATCATCACACGCATCATCATTGTCATATTGCCTTGCATGATCATGTAGTTGACATCGTATTTGTGGCAAAGCCACCATGCATAATTTTTCATACATGTCACTCTTGATTCATTGCCCATCCCGGTACACCGCCAAAGGCATTCATATAGAGTCATATCTTGTTCTAGTTTTGAGTTGTAATTCATGAGTTGTAAATAAATAGAAGTGTGATGATCATCATTATTAGAGCATTGTCCCCAAATAAAAAAAGAGAAAGGCCAAAAGAAGAAAAGAAAGGCCCCACCAAAAAAGAGGGGGGCAATGTTACTATCCTTTTCCACACTTGTGCTTCAAAGTAGCACCATGTTCTTCATACAGAAAGTCTTTTATGTTGTCACTTTCATATACTAGTGAGAATTTTTCATTATAGAACTTGGCTTGTATATTCCTACGATGGGTTTCCTCAAAATGCCCTAGGTCTTCGTAAGCAAGCAAATTGGATGCATACCCACTTAGTTTCTTTTGTTGAGCTTTCATACATTTATAGCTCTAGTGCATCCGTTGCATGGAAATCCCTACTCCTCATGTTGACATCAATTTATGGGCATCCCCATAGCCCGTTGATTATCCTCGTCAATATGAGACTTTCTCTTTTTTTGTCTTCTCCACACAACCTCCATCATCATATTCTATTCCACCCATAGTGCTATATCCATGGCTCACGCTCATGTATTGCGTGAAAGTTGAAAAAGTTTGAGATTATTTAAGTACGAAACAATTGCTTGGCTTGTCATCGAGGGTGTTCAAGATGAGAGCATTTTTGTGTGACGAAAATGAAGCATAGCCTAACTATATGATTTTGTAGGGATGAACTTTCTTTAGCCATGTTATTTTGAGAAGACATGATTGCTTTGCTTAGTATGCTTGAAGTATTACTATTTCTTATGTCAATATGAACTTTTATTTTGAATCATTTGGATCTGAACATTCATGCCACAATAAAGAAAATAACATTGAGAATTATGCTAGGTAGCATTCCACATCAAAAATTCTGTTTTTATCATTTACCTACTTGAGGACGAGAAGGAATTAAGCTTGGGGATGCTTGATACATCTCCAACGTATCTATAATTTTTGATTGTTCCATGCTATTATATTACCCGTTTTGGATGTTTATGGGCTTTACTTTACACTTTTATATCATTTTTGGGACTAACCTACTAATCGGAGGCCCAACCTGAATTGCTGTTTTTTGCCTATTTCAGTGTTTCGAAGAAAAGGAACATCAAACGGAGTCCAAATGGAATGAAACCTTCGGGAGCGATATTTTTGGAACAAACGTGATCCAGGGAACTTGGAGTGGACGTCAAGCAACAGAGGAGGCGTCCACGAGGGTGCCCGGCGCGCCCCCTATAGGTGGGCGCGCCCCCCACCCTCATGGGCACCTCGAGCATCCACCGACCTACTTCTTCCTCCTATATATACCCACGTACCCTGAAACCAACGAGGAGCACCACAAAAAACTATTTCCACCGTCGTAACCTTCTGTATCCGCGAGATCCCATCTTGGAGCCTTCGCCGGTGCTCCGCCAGAGGGGGAATCGACCACGGAGGGCCTCTACATCATCTCCAAGGCCCTTCCGATGAGTTGTGAGTAGTTTACCACAGACCTTCGGGTCCATAGTTATTAGCTAGATGGCTTCTTCTCTCACTTTGAATCTCGATACAAAGTTCTCCTCGATCTTCTTGGAGATCTATTTGATGTAACTCTTTTTACGGTGTGTTTGTCGAGATCCGATGAATTGTGGGTTTATGATCAAGTTTATCTATGAGAAATATTTGAATCTCCTCTGAATTCTTTTATGTGTTATTAAGTTATCTTTGCCAGTCTCTTTGAAATATCAGTTTGGTTTGGCCTACTAGATTGATCTTTCTTGCAATGGGAGAAGTGCTTAGCTTTGGGTTCAATCTTGCGGTGTCCTTTCCTAGTGACAGCAGGGGCAGCAAGGCACGTATTGTATTGTTGCCATCAAGGATAAAAAGATGGGGTTTATATCATATTGCATGAGTTTATCCCTCTACATCATGTCATCTTTCTTAATGCGTTACTCTATTCTTTATGAACTTAATACTCTAGATGCATGCTGGATAGCGGTCGATGTGTGAAGTAATAGTAGTAGATGCAGGCAGGAGTCGGTCTACTTGTCACGGACGTGATGCCTATATACATGATCATGCCTAGATAATCTCATAATTATTCGCTTTTCTATCAATTGCTCGACAGTAATTTGTTCACCCACCGTAATACTTATGCTATCTTGAGAGAAGCCACTAGTGAAACCTATGGCCCCCGGGTCTATCTCTTATCATATAAGTTTTCAATCTACTTTTATTTGAATCTTTTACTTTTCCAATCTATATTAGTAAATACCAATAAATATTTATCTTATCATATTATCTCTATCAGATCTCACTTTCGCAAGTGGCCGTGAAGGGATTGACAACCCCTTTATTACATTGGTTGTGAGTTTTTGTTTGTTTGTCTAGGTGCGTGGGACTTCTGAGGAGCCTCCTACTGGATTGATACCTTGGTTCTCAAAAACTGAGGGAAATACTTACGCTACTTTGCTGCATCACCCTTTCCTCTTCAAGGAAAACCAACGCAAGCTCAAGACGTAGGAAGTATCAGGTCACCATCGGACTTAATGAGGAAATAGAATGCAGAAAAACAGAGCAAAAGTATTAGGTCACCATCGGACTTAAGTTTACAACTCAATCAACAAAAGCTTCAGAAGAGCGAGTGTTGTAACTTAACAAAAAACGCCCATTTATATAGAACCGCTTGAAGACTAACTCAAATTTCTCCCCCTTTGTCATCAAATGACCAAAAGGGATGAAAAGTGAGGACTAACGCCCCTGAAGAATTTCATCACGAAATCGAAGGAGGAGTGCCAACGTTGTTGGGGTCGTTTGTTGGAGTAGGGCCTGCCGCAGTGTCGTCCAGATCTTCATTTTCATCAGTATCGCGGGACGAGGAATATGAGCTGGGCACCAAAGGAGGAACTTCAACTTTCTTGAATTTCTTCGGTGGAGGCTTAGCCCAGCCGAAGTCCTGCTTGAAGCTCATCTGCTTGAGATCCTCATCACCGTAAAGGTGAGACAATATAGCCCATGTGCGATCAAAAACTTCATTTAGGAAGTAGTGGTTCTTCTTCACTAAATTATATGTGGCAGTCATGTTGTGAAGAATTGAACCAAACTGACGTTTTAGCCATTTGTGATTGCGATCCACCTTTTGATGAAGACTGAGGAGAAGCTCATGATCAGTCATCACCCTTGGAGCTGTTGCCTGAGGACTTTGCTTGGATGCATTGGCGGTAGAATCATGAGTAGCAGAGTCATCATTGGTGGAGTATGAAGCAGCTTTGCGAAACTGTCCATCCAATGGTTGAATGCCCTCATCAATAACAGCAGTGGCCTTGCCCTTTTCATCAGCTGAGGAAAATGTCCATTTGAGGACTTCAATCGGGGGCAAGTAGCTGCCATGGTTGAGTGTATTAGCTTTGTAGTTGAGTGAAGACCTTGATCTGAGGCATCTCATAATCCAGAGAGCGTAAGGCTTCAACTCAAATGGGGACATTGCAACATTTGCCAAAGTCCTCATGAAGAAATCATGATAGTTCACGGGAATACCGTGCATGATGTTGAAAATCAGATTCTTCATGATGCCAATGACTTCTTCATCATTCTAGTCGTGGCCTTTGATTGGACTCAATGTCTTCGTCAGAATGCGATAGACTGTCCTTGGCACATATTGCAATTCCTTCACAAGGAATTTGGTCCTTGAGGCTTGTCCAGGCTTTAATGCCTCATCAGCACTTGCATGAAATGATCTGACAGCTCAGTTTTAGAATAGATCATACACACACCTTCTGGGGGAGGACTGACAGGCATGGCACGAAGCAATTCAGTTGCCGGTGGCTTATAGTGTGTGTTCTTTGTCATCCAGTCCAACAACTAGGAGTTCACATCTTCAGCATTGCTTGTGATGTATAGTGTCGCATAGAATTGAAGAATGAGTTCTTCGTTCCAATCGCAGATGTCAGTGCAGAAATTGAGCAGGCCAGCATCATGAATGGCAGCGAGGACAGGCGTGAAGCAAGGCAGTGATTCCATATCCAAGTGAGGAATATGCTCATGATCGAAGACTTTGTCCTTGTTGAAGAGCACTAAAGAATAGAAATTGGCTTGGGTGCCCATCCAAAATCGCTTCCTCCTCAGACGAGCAGAATCATATGGATTGTAGTCAGTGAAGAATACATGATCATTGAAGAAGGCATCAGCCTTGAACTTTGGAATCTTGGAGAATGGATTCTTTGGCTGTGGCTGAGGAGTGTCAGTGATCTGAAGAATAACTTCTGGAATGTCAATCTCTGGAGCCGCAGGCTGAGGAATATTAGCTTCTGCTTCAGTAGCAGCCTGGGCTCCATTTCTTCAGCAACATTTTCATCAGCACTAGTGGCTGGAATCTCTTCATGAATGGAAGGGGTGGCATGAATTTCATCAGATCCCATTTGAACTTTAGTTGGAGCTGGGGACTGAGGAATTTTCTATAGTGGAGTGAACAGAGGAGAGTTGGGATGTTGACTATCCAAAAAATCATCGTTCATCACTGGAGTGGTGAAGCCAATGTCCACATCCTCATCCACTTCCATTTCTTCAACGCCGTCCTCTTTAGCAGTAAACTGAGGCATTGGCGATGATACCTAGGGAGTTAAAGTGAATGTCTCAACTTCAATTTCTTCATCCATCTGCTCTGTGGAAGCAGCAGAGGGATCTTCTTCAGCAAATTCATCTGGAATCTGATATTCTTCACCATAAGGAACACGTTCATTTGATGGCATGCTTGCAAGAGGAACAACATCAATGGGATTCTCTAGTGAACTTGTTAAAATCTTCACCTTCTTGGGGGCCTAAGATTCTGAGGCAGCTGATGCTTTCCTATTCTTCAGAGCAGTGGTAGTAGGATCAATTTCTTCAGGTCCAACTGATGTAGTTGGCCTATCTTGAGCAGTTTCTTCAGGCACAGCGATAGAGTCTTTAGCTGGCCTAGTAATTTCTTCAGGCCCAACACTATTGGTTGCCCTGGCAATTTCTTCAGAGGCCGGAATTTCTTCAGCAGCCCTGGTGCTTGCAGTTTCATCAGTAGCCTGATTTTCATCAACGATGCTGGCAATTCCTTCAGTGGCTTGAGCAGATGCTTCAGCCGGAGTGACTTCAACGTGCACAGGAGCAGCAACACTTGAAGTGAATTTCTTCCTCAGCTTGACGAATTTGACCTTGACACCCTTCCATTCTGCCTTGTAGGCTTCAAATTCATCGCTGAGCCTTTTGATTTTAGCTTGCAGTGCAATGAGCTGCTTAGGTGAAAGACTAAGGACATTGTCCTTTAGGTAGTGCTTCTTTTTGTACTATGCTTTCTTCACAGTCCTGGATTGGTCATACTTCCATTTCTCTTCAGCTATGAATGTCGTCACAACATGACTTTGTCCAGGAGTGAGGCCCAACTCTGGCATTTGAGCATTGGGATCTTTGTGCGAGAGATCGATGAAATCGAGGATCTTCTTTGGATCCAATAGAAGGGGCACATCACTTCCTTTTGCTCTAGCAGCCCGCTGCTGTCTGTCCTTTCTGATATCGGCAAGTTCATCATCATCGGCCTCATTATCAAATGGAATTTGAAAGACCACCTGCTTCTTGTGAGGACTTGGTCTAGTGCCTCGTCCAGCAGTGGCCTTGGTCTTTAGCAAAGTGGGACTGGTAGATGAAGGATGAGCTGAAGAACTCGCTGAAGCTCCTAAGGAAATTGATATGCCAGTGGTCCTTTGACATATGGCGAGATGCATAGGTGCTGAGGACTTTCCCGAAGGAGCTGAGGGTTTTGAAGCCCGAGGAATTTGTGCAGCTTGAGAAACTGGGGCAGCTCGAGGAATTTTCCTTGGTGGCACCGAGGAGATTGGCCGTGAGGGCATTGAAGAAGAACTTGGCCATGAGGGTATTGCTGAAGAAGGTGGTTTCTTGGCTGGCTTCTTTGGCATAGCCTTCTTGCTTGACGAAGCCTCAGCAGTGGCAGCGGCAGCAGCAGAATCCTCATTGAATTTCTTCACTGCTTCTTTGGCCTGCTTGGCCAACTTGGCTTGCCGCCTGGCCCATTCATCAGCATAATCCTCACCACATTTAACGCCTGTTGGATCAGCTAGTTGGCCAGGTGCCAGAGGAGGTCTTGAGCATGGAGGGTTAAGAGCGAATTTCTTCATGTATTTGGGAGTAACATATCTGTACTCCCTCCACTCTCTTTCCCATCTCCTTTCGATCCTCTGAATGCACACTTTGCGCTCATTCTTCATCTCCTTGCCATGAGTTTCCTCATCAGGCGTGCAGTACCCTGCAAAGATATCCATAGGGATCTCAAAGGCAGTATTGACTTCAAGCTTCTTTCCTCCTTTTTGAGGACGTTTACCATCAGCCATTTTCTCCAGCTGAGGAATTTGCACAATTGAGTTCTTTGAAGAAGTATGCAGCTTTTCTTCAAGGAACGCTGCAAATGAGTTAAGTTGATGAGAACCTAGTGATTCAGTAGCAGACATGTGTACCTGTGAACAGAGTATAGGTGCGAAGAATTTTGAGAGGTCATATGCGTTCTTAGAAGGTTTTGTAAAATTGAACAAGTTTGAGGAAATTGACCCGATGTGTCTTGAGGAATTTCACTAAGCGTTCTTTGTCTTAGGTTCCAGATTTGTGCGGATCGTGAGATTCACACAATTGAGGAATCATGAAGAAAAACATCACCTAGAGAAACAGATCAAGAACTGGAGATTTGTGCTAGGTGTTTAGAGTGTCGAGGTTGTAGAATAAATACCTTTTGAAGATTTGATGAAAATCATCAGTAGAATAAATGCGGTAAAAGTAACTTTTAATTACCCTTGATGAAGAAAACGATGAACAAGAGGTGTAGATTTAGAAGTTCATCTGCTCGGATCTTCCATGCCCTAACTTGGTGGAGGAAGACGCCTACGGCAGCGGTGAAGGGAAGATTTCCGCGGCCGGCGCGAGTACGACGGCGACGAGGTCGAGGCAGTGAATCTCTTCCTCACCGGTGACGATGGAGGTAGCAGTGGTGCTAGGGCTTGAGAAGCTCGAGCGAGGGAGAGAGTTCGAGCGGAGTAAAAGTGAAATGAGGAAGGGAAGGGGGGTATTTATAGCAGAGGTGAAAAACTGTTCGCCCGAAGAATTTGGATGAACGTGCCCCTGACCCTTCTCATTCGCATGACATGTGTCACCCACGTACTGAGAGGTGGAGATCGTGTAAGATCATTGGTGAATAGATAAGTATACCATGAATGCGCAACAGTTTGAGCGACAAAAGCCGAAAATTTAGATACGAATATTTTAAAGTGTCGTTCGCAATTTCTTCAGCTGACAAGGACACAGTGAAGAATTTGAACAAGTTTTAGATAGAATGCACATGAAGAATTTATGAATAGACTGGGTTGAGTTTAGCATAGAGGGGGAAGGGTCCGATCGCATTCACTTAGTAGAAAAATCAACTCGAAGAATTAGCAATAACTGAATGTTGTAGAGGACATAAACTCATAGACATTTGATATTCTTCAGTCATCATATAGGCAAGAATATCAAATGTCTATGAAGGGTCCGATAGACATTTGATATTCTTCACTCATCATATAGGCAAGTTCATCACTTTAATGTTGGTTAGTACAACCAAAGATAATATCATCAACATATATTTGGCACACGAATAATTCATCATCATATGTTTTGGTGAAAAGAGTTGGGTCAAGTGAACCGGGTTTGAAGCCTTTCTTCATGAGGAATTCCTTCAGTGTGTCATAACATGCTCGAGGTGCTTGCTTGAGGACATAGAGGGCCTTGTTGAGTGTGTAGACGTGATCTGGAAATTTTGGATCCTTAAAACCTGGTGGTTGAGCAACATATACTTCTTCCTCAAGCTTACCATTGAGGAATGCACTTTTTACATCCATTTGTTGTAAGATGATATTATGATGGTTAGCATAAGCAAGCAATATGCGAATAGCCTCAAGTCTAGCAACAGGTGCAAAATTTTCATCGAAGTCAATTGCTTCAACCTGTGTGTAGCCTTGAGCTACAAGACAAGCCTTATTCCTCACCACGAGGCCATTTTCGTCTTGTTTGTTGGGGTAGATCCATTTGGTACTGATGATGTTGTGCTTGCGTGGGTCTGGTCGCTTGACAAGCTCCCATACATTGTTGAGCTCGAATTGATGCAATTCATCTTGCATGGCTTGAATCCATTGAGATTCCATGAATGCTTCATCTACTTTAGTGGGATCTGTGATAGAGACAAATGCAAAATGCCCACAAAAGTTAGATAAATGTGAAGCTTTTGAGCGCGTGAGGGGACCTGGTGCATGAATGTCATCGATGATCTTCTCGACTTGCACTTCGTTTGTAATGCGAGGATGTGCGGGTTGGCGACTTTGCTTTGGCTCAGCAGTTTCTTCATGACCAGTTTCTTCAGCAGCACCAGCATGATTTTCTTCACGATCAGGAATGACTTCTTCAGCAGGTTCTTCGGTAGGGATGACATCCTCAGTAGCTTTGAACTTGATGGATTCCTCAGGTGACATTTCATCTAGCATAGGAGGTAGGTGCTCTCTTTGCGAGCCATTACATTCATCGAACTGCACATCTACAGTTTCAACAACCTTGTGATGATTGATGTTGAAGACTCTGTAGGTGTGCGAGTCCTTTCCGTAACCAAGCATAAAACCCTCATGTGCTTTCAGTGCAAATTTAGAGTGATGGTGAGGATCTCTAATCCAGCATTTAGCACCGAAGACTTTCAAATAACTTACATTGGGTTTCTTGTGAGTGAGGAGTTCATATGAGGTCTTTTTGAAGAATTTGTGAAGATATACCCTGTTGATGATGTGGCATGCAATATCAATTGCTTCAGGCCAGAAGCGCTCAGCTGTCTTGTATTCATCAAGCATAGTGCGAGCCATCTCAACAAGAGTCCTGTTCTTGCGCTCGACGATGCCATTCTGCTCAGGAGTATAAGGAGCAGACAATTCGTGAGTAATACCAAGCATATCGAGATATTCATCGAGGCCAGTGTTCTTGAACTCGGTTCCATTATCACTCCTGATATGCTTGATCTTCACACCGAAGTTAGTGGAAGCCCTTGAGGAAAATTGTCTGAAGACTTCCTGCACTTCAATTTTGTAAGTGATGATATGCACCCATGTGTAATAAAAATAGTCATTAACTATGACAAAGCCATATAAAGATGCAGAACCAGTGAACGTGGCATAATGAGTAGGGCAAGATAAATCCATATGAAGTAATTCAAAGGGACGAGAAGTGGTCATGATAGTCTTCGTGGGATGCTTGGCTCTGGTGATCTTTCCAGCCTCACAAGCCCCACAAAGTTGATCTTTGAGGAATTTGACACCCTCGATGCCAATGATGTGCTTCTTCTTTGCGAGTGTATGCAAATTCCTCATCCCAGCATGACAAGTCGTCAATGCCTTAACTAGCATTCTGAAGCTTTTGCAAGTAGACATGTGGCAGGCTGTGGTCCTGCAGAGAAATCAACAATATACAAGTCTCCTTTCCTAAAGTCTTCGAAGACTTTAGAGTTGTCAAATTCCATTAGCACAAGGCAACAAAATTTGCCAAAGACAACAACCATATCAAGATCACAAAGCATTGAGACAGACATAAGATTGAATCCTAAGGACTCAACAAGCATGACGTTGTCCATGTGTTTATCCTTTGAAATTGCAACCTTACCCAGACCCAATACCTTGCTTTTGCCTTTGTCAGCATAGGTGATATGCTTCAGATGAGATGGTGACAAATCATTGTCCATCAACAAGCTCCTCTCACCAGTCATGTGATTTGTACATCCACTATCGAGGACCCATTCATTAGCTTTGGGTTGTTCATCCTGCAGATGAATTAGTGCAACTTTCGGACCCATATACTTCATCAGTGAAGAATATGATATCAATTTCATCAACAGTAACAGATATAGCAATATGAGGACGTGAGAAATGAATGATTCATTTCTTCATGATTAGCTTGCGTCCTTTCAAGCACATTCAGGTCTCCAGCAAATTCTTCAGACGATCAAGTTCGTCTGGAGACCTGACCCTGCATAAGAGATTAGTTCTTTTTCTTCAGCACCCACATCTGGAGGGGTGGCAAAGAGTTCATCATTCTGTGAGCTCCATAAGAAAATGATGGCATAGAAGCCAGTGCACTTCGTTTCATAGAAGAGTGGTTAGGATAAGCATATGAATAAGCAGAGAAATTCTTCCAGGACTTATAAACATAATGGTTTGAAGAATAATGCACATATACATAGCCCTTTGACTTTCCTTGCGAAATAGAAGTGTTAGCACGATGATGTTCATATGAGGATTTTGATCCGTGTGAGGAATTTGATCCACGTGAAGAATTTGGTCCATATGAGGACTTGGATCCATATGAAGAATTTGGTCCATATGAAGAATTTGATCTGGGGTGCCTATTCTTCATGGGTGGTGTCATGATGACATTCACCTGAAGATTTTCAAGTCATCTTTTAGGAACCCAGATTTTCTTCATAGGGGAACTGTTCCTGCAGTTAGTACGAAAATATCGACCAAATACTTCACCGTTCTGATTCTTGAACAGTTTATAGTTGGAGTCAAATGACTCATTAGAGGAATATGAAGAATCATAGGTAAAGCCAGATAAAGTGCATGGACCTATAGGAGGTCCTTTCATAGCAACCCATGAGGTTTTGGGATACTGCTCAGGTTTCCAATAGGTCTCATCCGCATTGAGTTTCCTCTCAAATGCAATACCCTTTTTCCTAGGGTTCCTGTTCAAGATCTGCTTTTTGAGCACATCACATAGAGTTTGATGCCCTTTGAGGCTTTTGTAAATGCTTGTCACATACAATTCCTTCAGCCCTGGATTATCGTCAGTGGTACATGTGATATCCTTAGATGAGGAATTTGTGACCACAGAGACAGTTGAAGAATTTGCAGCAATAGAAGCATTTGAACATTCAGGTGATGAATTAGCAGATTCACACTCAATGCATTTAAGACATGGTGGAATAAATTCTTCCTGAGCGGAACTGATCTGTTGAGCAAGCAATGAATCATTTTCGTTCTGAAGATCTTCATAGCTCGCTTTTAACTTCTCAAGATCTTGCTTTCTCTGAAGAAATTCATAAGAAAGCGTCTCATGATCAGTTAAGAGAGTGTCATGATGATTTTGAAGGTTGTCAAACCGAGTTTGAAGTCTCTGAAGATTATCTCTCGAAGTCTTAGTTCGACTCAATTCCTCAGCCAAAAGGTCATCGCTTTTGTCTAGTTGATTTTGAATCTTTTCTAAAGCCTTCTGTTGTTTGATAGAAATTTTAGCAAGTTTTGAATAGCTAAGCTTAAGATTGTCATCAGATTCATCCTCACTAGAATGAGAGGGGGAATGTTTGAGTACCTTGGCACCTTTTGCCATGAAGCAATAGGTGGGAGCATAGTCATCGTTGCCCTTGTCAGCAGAGTCGGGGAAGTCATTTTCTTTAGTGTTGAAGATGGACTTGCTGACGTAAGCAGTAGCGAGGGCTAGGCTAGCCACACCAGAGTCAGATTCCTCAGATTCCTCCTCTTCCACATTATCCTCAGATTCCGCTTCAGAGTCCATTTCCTTGCCAATGAATGCCCGGGCGTTCTTGGAACTGCTCTTCTTGTGAGATGAAGACTTTGAGGATTTTGATGATGAAGACTTTGACGATTTCTTCTTCTTTGAGTCATCAGAATCATCATCTTTGTACTTCTTCCTTGATTCCTTTTCCCACAGAGGACAATCAGACATGTAGTGACCAGGTTTCTTGCATTTGTGGCAAGTTCTCTTCTTGTAGTCATGGGACGAGGAATCATCATTTCTTGAAGACTTTCCAAAACAACCATGGCGAGAGAACTTCTGGAATTTCCTCACGAGCATTGCTAGCTCCTAGCTCAATTCTTCAGGATCACCAAGGCTGCTACCAGAATCCTCAGCTTCAGACTCAGATACTGCCTTGGCCTTCAATGCATGTGATCTTCCGTAGCTCAATCCATAGAGATCTCTCTTTTCAGCAAGCTGGAACTCACGAGTGTTTAGCCTCTCGAGGATATCAGCTGGATCAAGTGACTTGTAATCAGCTTGTTCTTGAATCATCAGTGCGAGGGTATCAAATGAGGTGTCAAGTGATCTTAGCAATTTCTTCACCACCTCATGATCGGTGATATCAGTGGCACCAAGTGCTTGAAGCTCATTTGCATTCAGAGACGAAGTGACTGAGGGAACACCATTTTCCTCAGCATACCAGAGATAGTTATCAATTGCCTCAAGATGCATCCGCATCTTGTTCTTCCAGTAGGGATAGTCCGTCCCGTCCAAGGTAGGACACCCAGCCGAGACCTTGATCATACCTGCAGTCGACATAACTTAAACTCCAGGCGGTTAAACCAAAATCACACAGAACAAGGGAGTACCCATCTCTGATACCAATTGAAAGTGCGTTACGTCGACTAGAGGGGGGGGTGAATAGGCAATTTTTACGAATTCTTCACTGAGGAATTTCAGGGTGAGGAAATTCCTAAGAGAAGAACTACTTGCAGCGGAATAAGTACTCATGTATAAGCATAACAGAGCAACAGCATAGTCATCATGATGAAATGAAAGACAAACACAGAGTACAGCAAGCGTAAACACAGGATAGACAGGATGAAGACAAACAGACTGAAGAAATAGGATTGAGGAATTAGAGAAAGTCTTCAGTCAAAGTCTTCAAACAGTAATGATCAGGTACATCAACACATAACGAGGAAATGAAAGGGTTGAGGAAACAGAACCAATTGGTTTGGTGAAGACAATGATTTGGTAGACCACTTCCAACTGCTGTGACAATTATACATCTGGTTGGAGCGGCTGAGTATTTAATCTCAAGGACACACAGTCCTCACCATATTCTCCTTGAGCTAAGATCACGCAGACCTCGCGCAACAGTAGTGGTAAGTCTTCACAGGTGACTTCCAAACCTTCACAGACTTGGTCACTCGGCAATCCACAATTCCTCTTGGATGCTCAAACCATGACGCCTAACTGTCTAGAGGATACACAGTCCTCAAAGGTAACAAGCATCGGTTCCACACAGGAACAATCTCTTCAGTGATGCTCAATCACTTTGAGGTTTGTAGGTTTGGGTTTGGAATTTTGGTTTTCCTCACTTGATGATTTTCTCTCAAAGTCCTCGAAGGATGGGATGCTCTCAAATGACAAGTGTTAGTTTCTCTCGGAGCAGCCAACCAGCTAGTGGTTGTAGGGGGCGGCTATTTATAGCCTAGGGAACAGCCCGACATGATAATACATAAATGCCCTTGGCAGATATGACTGTTAGGTGGTAGGATATTTTGGCACATCTGGCACGCGGCTCAACAACAGTCGGATTTGAGGTTCGAATTCCTCAGGGCTATGATGTTCCTCACTTTGTAGGCAATCCGCACTGGCGAATTCCTAACTCCTCGGTCAGAACAAATTCCTCAGAGACCAGAAGATCTTCGTCTCTATCACTCAAGAAATTGACTGAACTAATATGTGATTTCCAATGGCTTCACTCGAAGAATTGGGTAGGTGTAGGATTTTGAGATGAGCATCACTTGGAAATCTGTTTCCTTAATATTACCTCGACCCTCTTTAATAGTACGGTGTTTCCTATGACTCAAGAAAGAGAAAATGAAACTAAGAAAACAAAAGTCTTCACGCTTCAGATTCCTCACATGAATATCGAAGTCTTCAAGGTCACACCAATTTCTTCACTTTCAAAGTCTTCAAAAGAACCAAAGTCTTTAGCCGAAGACATTCATTTTTAGGGGTCGACTGTCACTTTAATATCAAACTCCTCATTGACTTATAGAGCCTATGTACACTCACAAACATGTTAGTCCCTTAACCTATAAGTCTTCAATACACCAAAATCACTAAGGGGCATTAGATGCACTTACAACCGCAAGGCCTGCCATAGGAGTTACATTTCCCTCTCGGGGCCCACGAGACCGAGCTTCAGTGGCTTAGTGCACCGGCCTATGAGTCAATGACATGCAAACCTTAAATGCGGTTGGCCCACATGTCATTCTCATGGTGGTGATGTTGTTCGCGACTCACTCATTCGACATGAACCGACCGGTGGTGGTGTGGCCATGGTGAGGGTGCCACAGCTGGGCGTCGGGCCGTTACGAGGCATAGATGACCACACCGGCGGGTACTACCTGTAGTACAGAAGTACTCCAGTTGAGGATTGATGTCCGAGACAAAATGTCTCACAGCCGCTGGATGAAAATCCGATGGTGCGGGAGTACGGATCGGAGCACAGCAGCGGAGCAGCCAAACCGCGTCCAATCGGGTGTGGCTGTGGTAGAAAGTTGATGGTCGCCACAGTTCAGATGGCCCACATGTCATGCACACAAAGCCAGAGGAGCGGTGGGGCCAGGAGGGATGAGGCGCACGCCGCAGTTCTTCTCCTTCTTCTTCTTCTTCTCCTTCTTCTTCTTCTTCTTCTTCTTCTTCTTCTTCTTCTTCTTCTCCTTCTTCTTCTTCTCCTTCTTCTTCTTCTCCATCTTCTTTTTCTTCTTATTCTCCTTCTTCTTCTCCTTCTTCTCCATCTTCTTTTTCTTCTTCTTCTCCTTCTTCTTCTCCTTCTCCTTCTCCTTCTCCTTCTCCTTCTCCTCCTTCTCCTTCTCCTTCTCCTTCTCCTTGTCCTTGTCCTTCT
>NC_041387.1:296411050-296424929 GCF_002162155.2 Triticum dicoccoides | reverse complement strand
TTCCTCTTCTTCTTCTTCTTCTTCTTCTTCTTCTTCTTCTTCTTCTTCTTCTTCTTCTTCTTCTTCTTCTTCTTCTTCTTCTTCTTCTTCTTCTTCTTCTTCTTCTCCTCCTCCACAGCACGCATGCGAGTAGTTAAATCATGGGTTGCTCGTAGTACTTCCATTGGTCTCCTTCGTATTTTGTGCCAATTTTTGACAATAACATAATATTTACGCATTTGAGCAGTGTAGTCTACTTGAAATTTATGTTCCACTAAACTCATCGGGAGCCGTTTCGGTCCTCAAAACCAAAACCATCAATTAATCTTTACCTTGTTCCGATCCCATTCGAAAGCCTACTCACACCTACTAGTACGTACCAAACCTGAACGTGTTCCCACTATGCAGGTATTAGTACTAGTACTAGTACTTAGGTTATAAAAAGGGGAACTACCTAAGCAAAAATTACTCTACCTTTCCTCCTCATAAGTGCTTCTTCTTTGTCCGTCCTTGCCATGGCCGGTGAGCAGAGCTCTAGGTCGAGAACTACTCGTAACAAGGGAGCGGCAACAAAGGCTGCGGAAAAAAAAGAGGGCTCGCCGTCACGCAAAGACCTCAAAAGATCTCTCACGGGCAGGCGATGGCTCCCAGGAGCGCCCTAGCCGCGGGGGCGAACATGCCGAGCCGGCGGCGCTGGATTCGTTATCCCTCGACGGCATGCCCGATCAGCTCAATAAGCACCTCAATAAGCAGAAGGAGTTCATCCAAGGCTTGGTGGAGCTGCTAAAGGAGAGCCTCGACCACATGCCCGCTCAGCTCAATAAGCAGGAGGAGTTGACCGCCGGCTTAGTGATGCTGCTGAAGAAGAGCATTGCCTCAGAGAAGAAGGCGACCGGTGAAATCCTGCAACTTCAGGAGGACAAGGCGAAGCTCTGCCACGAGCTCGACCTATTGAAGGAGAAGAACGCTGGCTGGAAGAAACTGCATGAGAATAGTAGTTCCTCGATGAAGATGTTGCAGGCCCTTGTCATGGAACAGAAGGAGGAGTTGGCGAAGCTCCACATAGAGCACCCGGCTGCTGTCAAGGTACGTAATGCGGCTGTGGAACAGATGATGAAGGCTCGCGTCGAGAAATCCCGCGTCATGGACAGAATGAAGAAGATGGGGAGGAGACGCGCAAGGAGATGGAGGTCATGGAGGCGATGTAGAAGCCGTTACGACTCCGCGGCAAATTAGATCATTTGGGGTGACAATCTTCCTTCTTCTTTGTTTCATCTTTTGCTTCGGGTGTTTCGCCGCACGTGTCATGTTCTCTGCGAGGCACGAATAGAACAATGCTTTTTTAGGGAATGAATAGAACAATGCTAACAATGAGATGACTAGAAAATTAGATCATTTTTATCGCCATATGGCACTGGGTTGCCGTGTTTCATGTTCCTCCATTGTAGTACTACTCCAGTGGGAAACTTGAGTATACCGCACGGTTCTTTGCTCCTCCTCAGGTCATCGGCACATTTATACGAGCAGTCAAATCACAAGGTCCCGCTTTCCAGCAGTAATGAGCTGTCAAATCACAAAGGCCCTTGCCTCTCGTGAAACCGACCAAGCTAGACTGCCCCGCCCTCTAGCCTTTTAAAAAATGTATACTTTTGTACAGTAGTAGTATCGATGGATTGCGCCATGGAGGAAAACTTGAAATTAAAAAAAAGGTGGTACATATAGAGACCGCTCATCGCCAAATTATGCATATATTACTATTAAAAAGGCTAGTCACAGTAATGGTGTCCATCACAACCCACCCCTCAAATAAAACTAAGCATCCTGGGATTCTTTGATAAAACTAAGCACCCTGAAATTCTTTGACAACTAAATTGATGGCTATATGATGTTGGCCATATATATTGTACGTATATAATGTGAAGAAACGAGTGGTAGTACTATACCAACTAAAAGATGAAATGTAAGAAATACTAGTATGTACATACTGAAGAGTTAAAGTAATGAGAAGAAACATAACATAGTTCTGCTGGGGGATCAGCACAACACACCCCTCAAATTAAACTAAGCACACCTGAAATTAAACTATGCAACTAATCCGGTAGACACTGCATTAGAACCACCATGACCAACGACACTGACACCTTACTCACTCGGAGTCCTCGTCCACGTCGTCGACTTTGTCCTTGTCCCTCTTCCTCTTGGCCGATAGAAGTACTTCTTTGCTTGAACCGCACACTTGGCTCTTGCTCTTCATCCAACCCTTGTAGATATTGAAACAAAGGTAGTCATCCATTACAGCATAGTGGATGTGGTCTATATCTAGTACATTCCTCTGCCATGCATGACGATGAAACGTGTAAGGAGGTTTCTCCAGTTTACCGTACGAAGGATGAACCATGGCTCCTGCCAGGGTCAACATTGAAGGCTGGCCACCGGAGGGCAGCAACCGATTCTTCTGGAGGTCAAAGGGGTTGCCTACAACAAGGCCTATCCGACCCATGACTTCTTTGTCGTTCGTAAAGTCTATAGTAACGAATTTGACTAGGTCTCGAGGAAGTTCTTAAAATCCAGGCATTCAACGTCAGCATGGCATATGTGCTAGACCAAGCATAAGTCATGCACGCAAACCTGGATCACAACGGGCTTCTTCCTCTCCTCCTCCTTTAGATCCTTCTCTCGTCTCAGGACTGTGGTGTACTCAACATCTAGCCCAGTGACCCACTCATCATCCGAGTTTTCAAACATGCGTCTGAAGCGAGAAAGGCATCCTTTCACCGTCGCGGAAGAACGGGTGTAGATGATGTCGAACTCATCGCCGGTGATGGTTCTAACCTTGTACTCACCACTGATTAGGGAGATTTGGGACGCCATGGATTTGGGAGGAGGGTTAGATTAGTGGACCTGCCGTAATGTGAAAGGACGGGACGACTAGGAGTGAACCGCCGTAATATTAAAGGACGTGCAGGGACGAGTAGGAGCGAACTGCCAGCGTGCGAACGGCAGGGTAGTGGCTTTCCATTCTCCCATGATACAGGCTTCTGAGAGCCCTTGGATCTGAGATCGAACGGTTGCATGGCGTGATTCTAGACCTATGGGTGAATATCCTATCCTGGAGGGTTATTCTACAAATTTTCAGCAACTTAGCATGCGACCGTTCGATCTCAGATCCAAGGGCTGCTAGCAGCCTGTATCATGGTCGCGCCTACCACGACCATCGCGTCGCTCGCGTGGTCGCGCCCTTGGGGATTTAACATGGTGCGTTAGGCTATCTGATGTTGGCATGTCATCACTTAGTCAGTCATACTACAACAAGGTTAGCTATAAGGTTGGCTATAAGTGTATTTTTTTACTTCTCTCTATCTCTTTCTTCGTACTCCCTCCATCCCATAATATAAGAACGTTTTTGACACTAGTGTAGTGCCAAAAACATTCTTATATTATGGGGCAGAGGGACTAGTATTTATTGCATTTGCCAAGGAGTGACCTCTTCCAATGAAATGGTGTGCTTATTAGTTTTTTGTTGCTAAGTTTGCTTCATTTAATTAGCTATAGACTCAAAATTGTCTTTTCACCTAGGTACACGCTCTTAGCACCGTTTCTTCCCTGGGTCACCAAACTAGTCTCTCTCTTCTTGATTAACTTGCCACATCAGACTTTATGCCTATATGGCAAGCTTAGCACCTGTAGGAGCAAGTAAGTACAATAGTGCACTTTACATGGCATTTTTGCATATGTGTAGGAAATAGAGGCAAGGAAAAAGTGGAGAAGCGGGCTCTCATGCAAGAGCCTGCCTCTACTACATGGTGGAGCATTGGGAGAGGCACCTGTATGGAGGTGGTCAGGAATCAGGAGACTCACGCCGGTCATAGCGCTGCAGTTAAAATGATAATGGCAAGTCAAATTACGGGGCCCCACCTATCCAGTAGTAATTCGCTGTCAAATTACACAGCCCTACGTTTGCAGCAGCCTACCCCCTCATCTTCTCGCATCTCTGTCGAACCGACTAGGCGGAACTGCCCTGCCTACCACATAGGAAAAGCACCTCCCTCGACTTTTAAATAGTACAGTATACTAATTTTGTATCCATGGATTGCGCCATGGAGCAAAGCCTCTAGAAAATGGCGGTACACATGTACGGAGTATACAGCACGCCCGTCGCGTTCGCGTCGCACCCCAGACAATCGGTCGGTCTGGCATGCTGCTCTTCGAATGGAAGGCATGTCATATTGCTTTTGCACACACATGTGGGTTCGTAATTGAGAACCGACCATAGGCACACTCCCTGGCCCCGCATGTCGGGTGACTTAATAGAAGAGGGAGACGAGCGATAGTACTAGATAAGTGTTGTACTACGTTGGTGCTTGGACGATCCCTGCAAGACACGGAAGATCAGTTCGTCCATGCATGTGACCAGACTCCAGCAGACACGCCTGGATTGGCTATCGTCTACATATCGTGCAGGCTGTGTTATACAGGGCTGCAGTTGTGGTGAGAAATCTAAAAAAAGGTTTCTTGTCATCTCGCAAAATTAGGTGTCATGTGCTTCGGATCACTACGAGGGTTAAACAACGACAACTGAGTTGGGCTAGTCATTGGGGGCACATGCACAAAGACTACTCGGCTGCCATCTAGGTCAAGCAGACTATGTTAATTAGGACATCTATCGACGGACCCCTTTTCTACGAGTTTATCTTTAATTTGAGCTTTGTTCCTCGTCAAGTTTGCCCGTCGGGATTCATGTTGTCTCCTTTGGGCAGTGAGGTTCTGATTTCTTGTCATGTGGCATTTTTTTGTGTTATATGTTATAATCCGGTGCTTCAGATCAAAATGACGACAACTGCGCCTCCGGGCCACGTGCATGAAGACTTATCAACAGTCATTGACGAGGTCAAGCCGGCTCTGGTAGACAAAACAAAACTAGTACTCCACTATATAGGCAGGACCTTCGCGCTTGCTTGCTAGTGTTGCTCTCTTCACACTGTCTCGTCCTCTCCAGATCTAAACACGACAGCGGTGGCCACACACTCTCTCTCTCTCTCTGCTCACCGCTGGTCACAGATCTAGCTGGATTCTCTCCGTCGGGGAAGGTGAGAAGGTGCAACATTCACACGGTCGTCCTCAGCGACAGCTCTTACCCACTGTTGGCACGTCCTGATCATCCTGCCTTGTCGTTCTCTCCCAAGCACCGCTGGCGAGGGAGGGCCTCCGACCCCTTCTTCCTCGCTGTCGTAGTGTGGGCAAATCCGGCCTTCCACCGACCACCTAGCGACATCCCGGCGACCATCAGGTATAACTTCCTTCGAAACCGGCCTTGCTCTACTTCCCAAGCTCCTGACGTCGCTGCATTTGTATCTTTTACTATTTCTCAGGCCCCCTCATAGATAGGATCGATCGGCTGTTCAAAAACCACCAATTTTTTTACGGTTAAGAGGTAAAACTAGTTCATGCACTCGAATCTAGTACTAATTGCTTCAAACAAGGAAGAAAGGGGGTGGGGGGTGGGGGAAGATTTGTTACCTGAATCTAGGACTTGGTTGAAAGAGGAAATAATGGGGGCGAAAAGTAGCAGAGACTGGCTATCCAACTGGTGTCTAGGTCTAATAGGGAAATAAAGGGAAACGCAGTACAAACTCAATATAAACCCGATCTATTGGTTGAAAAAGGAAAGAAAGTGGGGACTGGGGGATAAGTCAACAGAGTAAGTCCAACACTAGATTTTCTAGCCTCACACAGTATAAGGTGGCTATACCGAACAAAAATGGGACCAACCTAGATATCATGTTCTGATGTTTGTTGCCCCGAGCCACTCTTATGTAATGCCACTGGTAAAATGTAGCAGTCGCACTGTTAAAAGTAAGGACACGTTAAACCAATGTTGTTTTCAATGTAATGCCTCTAGTAATATGAATCAATGGCACTTTTTTACATGTCCTGCTAAATTTCCCATTAAGATAAGTTGGTTCTTTTCATTAGAAATGCAACTGTCCTGGTCCGCCTACTCACCCGTGCCCAAAGTAATGCAGTATTTAACAGTTGACATAGTTATCCTAATGCCCACACTAATATCTAGCAATGCCACTGCTTTAGAAATTGCTACTGTCCTTGTAGGAATGCCATTCAGATAAGGAACATGCTTCTTTTCATTTGATGTATGTTTCATCACTTGTTAGTCACCCTCCCTTCCACCTTTGTTGTGCAAACAGAGATATACATTTCACGCTCGATCTTAGTTGAACTGCACAAATGATATCCAAATTATAGTTGAACATTCTAGGAGCTTCACAACCAACCTTGATGATGCTCAATTTTATTGCAACTAATGAAGAAGAAGCTCTTTGGGTTTCGTTTTCTGATGGAAATGGAACTGGGGCTGGAGCTCTTTTCTTAAAAAAATGAAGAAGCTGCTAGCTCACGGGACATTGCTTCATTTTAGGTGAACTGCACCAAAAGGTCCCATGAATTGAATCATCCATGTTGGTGACAGAAAGAGCCAACTTCAGCATCCCAGTCTAAGCACCCCCGGCCTCCATCCTTGCGATGCACGGTACACCTCGTTTGCCACTTGCTCGACCCTAGAGTCACTGATAAAATGAAGTAATAATATAGTTAAAATAGAGCGAGTGTCCTCTCTTTCATTTCATTTCCAATGTAGATAAAGAAAGTGCTTCTCTTTGTTAATGTATGTTTCATCAACTAGTCCCATTGTTAATGTTTAAGCGTTTCTGCAAACTGGGGTGCTTCATTTTAGTTTATTTATACAAAAATAGAGATTTGAATGTCTCAAGGCGCTTCCTTGTACTACCGTTGTACACTGATGTTCATCACTAGCAGAAGGTGTATCTGGGAAACTTGGGACGATTTCCAGTATGAGTCGTACCATATGAGGCGTCGCAGGGCCCATCTCGCCCTCGCAACATGGCATACTATGATACTATCGCAATATTTTCTTCTATTTATTTTGTGTGTTTCATCAACTAGTTCCACTATAATGTAATCACGCTTTTTCATTATCTGTGCAAACAAGGTTATTCAGCTGCATTTTGGTGGAACTACACAAATGTACGTATGGAACCGGCATATATGCAGAGTGCGAGGTGTGCCAAGTAAAAATTACCGACACCAACCATGCTGCATGCACGCATTGCCATCCACCACCACCAGTGGGATCTGTGGCGCTCTCTGTGCACGGATCTTTCTCGGCAGCAAATCCTCTAACCAAATACTAGTAGCTTATATTGGCAGTTTTCTAGGGAGTACTCTTTTCTGAAAGAATCACCAATCTATTTTTCTTTATTAGTACACTGTGTCACAACTTTGACCCAAAGGTCCAGAGCTATTTTAGGGTGATTGGCGTAGTACTCGGAGACTGATTGTAAGCATGATTTTTGATTAGCGGTCACACTAATTGTAAGCATGAGCAGGTGGAAGATTAGGTTAGTGCGAAGCTTACCTTAAACCCTACCGCCACCGTTGAAACGAGGCGAGCATCAAGGGAACCGTGGAGAACGGCGGGGAATCAATGTCGTGCCATCATGCCTCCTCTTGCGGTGGGAGAACGAATACTCATGTGGCTCTGGCTGGCTCTGCACCGTCATGAACGGCACACCATACTCCATCGATTCGTTATCCTCTGGGTGCTTGACCTTCGACCTGTACGCCCACCACCTCCGCCTGACTATCGCCTCGGGCGAATCTGTCTGCTCCATCGCCCAGAGGAGATACTCGATGAACTCGGAGAACTGCAGCGTGACTGCCGCCGAGGAGTACATGTACATCGCTGCCCTCATCGCCGCTGTCTCGCTCTTTTGCATACATTACCACATGGCCCTCACCGTCCTCGAAATCTCCCACTCATTGTCAAACCAAGTAAGGATCTCCTTCAACCTGGCTAACTTTGCCTGGTCGCCATCGGCGAACTGCTTGATTCACTGCTGCATCCTCTCCATAGATGTCATTTTGAGTGGTCCGGTGCTAGCTTTGGAAAATGGGAGGAGAGACGGTGGTCTTGCAGTAGAGAAGGGGGAGAGGCGAGACGGTGGTTTTGGAATGGTGATGATGGAGAGGAGAGGTGGTTTTGCAATGGAGAAGATCACAAGAGGGAGAGGCGAGATGGTGGTTTTGGAATGGAGATGATGGAGAGGAGAGGAGGTGGTTTTGCAATGGAGAAGAGGGAGAGGAGCGTGCGACAATGATTTAGGATTGGATGAGAGGGCCGGCACGCTGTGACTAGATCAAAATCAAAATAAATTTACCCTTCAATTAAGAAAGCGACCCCACATTAACTAGTCTCCCTTTTATTCTGGGTCATAATTGACCATGATTTTCGCACATAAAATATATGTTATACGTTGCAAAAATAATATAATTTGAAAGTACATTCAGATACGAACCAAACGATACAATTTTTGGTGACATGCAATCACATTTTGCTTGTCAAATACAGTACGTGGTCAAACTTTGACCCAAAATACGCAAAACAAAAAAATACTTCCAAGACCTGCGCCGCTCTTCCGCTCTTCTCCTCTTAAACCACCGCCGCTCCTCTCCTGTTACAATCTAAATCCAGCGCCGCTCCTCTCCTCTTCCATTTCAAAACCACCACCCCTCCTCTCCTGTTCCAGTCCAAAACCAGCGTCGCTCCTCTCCCGTTCTAATACAAAACCAGCACTGCTCCTCTCCTCTTCCATTCAAAAACCACCGCTGGTGAGTGAAGGTGCGGTGGAGAAGTAGATCTATTGGGGAGTACAACCGATACATGAGGATCATAGATGGTGACCCTGTCAAGCTAGCTAGGATGTTGAAGATACAGTCTTCGTTTGACAACAAGGACCAACTAGCGGCGACGGCCACATCCATGGCCAAATATCTGCAATAGAGCGAAAAGGTGGCGATACTCCCACAGGGAGTCGCGCGGGAGTACATAGAGTGCTCCTCTGGGCCATGGAGGAAACAGATTCATCGAATCCGACCATGAGGGAGCGGTGGTGGGAGTATCGATCCCAGATGGAGCATCCACCAGAGATTGAAGGATCGAACATCTACAGGGTGCCCTTTTTGAGGGTGTCCTGCCAGAGCGAGCCGGTGGAGTCTTCATCGACCGAACCCAACTTCAAGAGGAGAAAATCAGTTGGCCCGACAACGCTTCCCCGCCATCCTCTCCCTCGTTGTTCACATCATCTCACAGGGCGGTTGTCTACCGCCGAGTAATAGGAGGGGACTGCCCCCCAGCCCAATAGTCGGGCAGGTTGTGAAATTGTCAGCAGGAGCTTAGGGTTGTCAGTATTTGCAGGTTGTGAATTGTGTTTTGTGTTGTGTATTTTGAGAGTACTTTCAGATATGAATGTCTTTTGAATTTCAGATTTACAGTATTGAGCATATGAAGTATTTTATGAATTCTAGAGATCGATTTTTATCACTTAAAAAATGTAGTTTCATAGGAGTATAAAAGTGCAGATAATGTCATTCTCAGAGAAGACTGCAAGTTTCAGTTTCAGATAAGAAACTGCAAGTTCAGTTTCAGATAAGAAACTGCAACTTTCAGAGGCAGAGCATTTATATTAACACGACCTTTTCAAACAGGGTTAACATCATGTTGGAAGTTTTATTCATGGTCGAAAATGGAACTATGAACCAGTTAACATCATGCTGGTCAACATTCATGCATAGCGCATCTTCATATGATGAATAGTAAAAAAGATATGCTATTTTAAAAATGCCCACACAATGTCGAGTGTGCGAAACACAGAGAAAATGAGGGACAAAGTTTTGGCAAGTGTTGGACGTGGTGTGCGTAGATGACAATGGGGACCCACATGTCAATAAAGGCAGAGGCAAAAAATTTGGAGATATTTTCCCTACACAGGTGGAATCGAACCCGGGCGGAACAGCTGTCGGATAGTGTCACTTGGCCACTAGGCTAGTTCAGTAGTTTCGTTAATAATAAGGCACTTCCTCAGGTGGTCGGATCTCCTCCTGCGCCTTTGTGCTCTCGCCACGATGCCGCTGTCTGCCGTTGTGAACATGCTGAACAAACGATTGGAATCTGGAGAGGACTATACGTGGATAGGCGGACAGTTGGGACCCACCAGGTCTATGGCCGTACGCAAGCAAGTGCCTCATCGAAAAAATACTTCCTCCTAATGCTATACTGACATTAGGGCCCACAGGTTTGTCAACATAGTTACATTTTTTAGGCGCTTCTACGTAGTTACTATAGGAGATAAATTCACAATGAAGCCGGGGAGCTGGCAGGTATCATTTATTATCACTGGGGCAGCAAGTATCAGCTGGGTTTTGGGCTGCCCCGTCTAGGCTTTCTTTTTTAACATGCACAACCCACGTCCTCGGATGGGAGGTCCATAGGCCTGTTTGTATTTTCTTGAGGGCCGTCATGTATCGACCGGCCTATGGACCTCCCATCCGAGGTTTTATTTTTCCTGAAACATCAGCAAGCAAATTTATGTATTTTTTGAAGAAAATGCAGAGGTCTGTTCTATTTTTCTATATAAGAATAGGAACGCTAGGTCCAACTTATGTTTCCCTTCTAACTATATTATATATTTAAATTATTTTATATGTTATTATATATTATTTTTATTGTCATCATATATTTAACAGATACTTACATATGTAAGAAAACAATATCCCATATCTTATTAACTTATAAAAATAATTTCTTAACAATAAAATCCTGGATTGTTTTGGCACGAAAATCCTAGTGATTATGTACAAAAGCTTGGTAAGATTTAAGGACGAATGTAATAATATCACTTATGATTTAAATATATTTATAACAAAATGCTCAACCCCTTTTTATTTTTCGATAACATTGCTGGCCCAACCCAACATTATAATTAGAATCAGCCCAGCAAAATCGTCTATTTCGAGAAAGTGCAAATGGCCTGTAATTTTTTACGAAAAAATAAATGGGCCGCATGGATGCTACATTACTTGTTCACTCAGCCCAGCTAATACACTGTAATTCAAAAAAAAGATCAAATTGACTGTAAATTCCACCGCGCAAAAAAAAGACTGTTAGGTTGGAAAAAGCGGTAGGCGTAAGCGAGGTGGTTGGCCCTCGCCTAGTGCCTAGGCGATGCTTAAGCGCCCTAGGCGCGGCCTAGGCGGTAATATAGTTTTACTATCATGGTGTATTTGTTAGTATTATATGTGTATCGTTATTAATTTAGGGCATATAAATAAGTTCACTGCGAGCTACAACCATTTGAATATGGCCCGTTTGGCATATCGGTGCAATTTGGTATGACTCCTCGCTTGGATGGACAATTTCTTGCTTGCCCTGCCTAGACTTCCATTTATGCCCTAGGCGAGGCGTTTAGCCATTGCCTAGCGCCTAGGCGTTCCTAAGCGTCTCCGAGGCACTGCCTTTTCCAACAGAAGTAAATTTCAAAAAAATGGGTTGAATACGTGCCATATTTTTGGAGGCTGAAATGTGGGCCAATAGGTCGAAGCCAACGCAAGTCGTTGTCAATTTAGTCCACAAATGATTCTGACATGTTAGCCGTTAGATTTACATCCAACAACCGGCATCCATCTTCAATCTCTCGTCTTCTTCCTTCAGCGCCGCCGGGACCACCTCCCGCCTCTTGCTGCTAGCAGCTCTGCTTAGCATGCTTCGCTGTGAAGCGCTACTCCACCGTTGGCCAGGCCATCCCTCCACCACTCCACACCTCCTGTTCTTCTCCACCGACTGCCGAACCACACCGCACTAGAAACAGTTAACCCTTGTACACCTCTCCTTCTGCGACTCTACTCCCGCGTCTTCCCATCTCCGGCTCGTTGCTGTACGGGGCCTCACCGTCGTCCACCACCTTGGATGCACTCGGCGTGGCTTGGTCAACGTGTTCAACGAACGACACCATCGGAAGTAGACTGTGCGTGGAGAGGCTGACATCTGGGTCCACGCCCGCACACAAGGAAATGCCTCCTTATTACGTGCAAAATAATGATTCCTCCACCTGACATCTGGGACCCACCGGAAGGGCCTCTGTATTTCGCGAAAAAAATGTGCCCCCCGCTGACAGGTCAGACCCACCAGCTATGTTCGCACGCAAGAAAGTGCCTCCTTATTATGCACAAAAAAATGAATACTCCCCCTGCCAGCTGGAACCCAGCATAGCGGGAGGCTGACTTTTGGGCCTACCAAGTTGACGGGGATGGAGGGCTTTGTCAACTTAGTCAATATTAATGATTCTAGTTCCTGTTACCGTACGATGTTCATCCAACGGCTGTAGTGCTTCTTCAACCTCTGATCTTCTTGCTGCTGCTGCCCAAACCAGCACCGGTCGTGCCGCGTGCTCCTGCCTCCCGTGGCCGGCTGTGATACCGCGGAGGCCTCACCGCCCCCTACTACTCCCACCGTTGGCCAGGCCATCCCTCTACTCACCCACACCCCCTATTATTCTGCGGCGAAGGCAACCTCACACCACAGCCGAACCAGTGAACCCTCGTACTCCTCTCCTTGTGGGCATCCACTGCCGCATCTTCCCCGGTTCTGCGTCGTCCCCTTCCTAGGCCTCGCCGTCGTCCACCGCCCTGGTGCTCTCGGCGCGGTGTGGTCAACATGGTCAAGGAACGACTACCATCGGACGTGGACTATACGTGGAGAGGCTGATAGCTGGTTCCACGGTCGCAGCAAGGAAGTGCCTCCTTATTACGCAGAAAATAATGATTCCTCCACCTGACAGCAGGGACCCACCGGATGGGCCACTGTATTTCGCGAAAAAACTATTCCCCCTGACTGCTGGGACCTACCAGCTACATCTTCGCATGCAAGGAAGTGCATCCATATTACGGGCAAAAAAATGATTCACCCCCTGACTGCCGGGACCCACCAGCTACATCTTCGCACGCAAGGAAGTGTGTCTGGGCAAAAAAAAACGATTCATCCCTGACTACTGGGACCCACCAGCAACATCTTCGCACGCAAGGAAGTGCCTGACAGTTGGGACCCACCTGGTCAAAGCGTACGTAGCATTGTCATTCTGGTCGCGAACGTGTACGTACATACTGGTGGATGTAGAGGCGCGCACGTGTCGTAGTAGAGGCGTGCACGTAGCATGTACACGTACGTACAACGGCCGGTGTGCAAAAAGAAAATACGGCCACGTACGTACATACGGGCGGGGTCTCGAATGCCTACTCATGCATACGTACGGCCAGGGCTCATGTACATGGCTGGGTCGGAACGGAGAAACAACGTCATCGTCGTGTCCATGGGGAGCCAACCGACTGGGTCAGAATGGAATGTGTCGTCGTGTTCATCGGGAGGGCTTGGACGGAACATGTGATGGAAACAAGGCCTGGCGTACCTCAGAATGGAAGAAATGGCCTTGTGTTCAACCGGCCATGTTCGAAACGGGATCCTGTTCATTGGGAGGGGTCGGAACGGGGTCCTCTTGATCAGGAGGGGTGTGGCGTACCGCAAAACGGAGGAAACAGACTTGTGTTGGAGCGCTACGGTCGAAATGGGGGCCCTGTTCATCGGGAGGGGTGTGGCGTACTGCAAAATGGGACTCCACGGGATACTGTTCATCTCCACCGTCGACCTCCTCCAGCCTCCACGGGCTACTGTTCATCCACCGTCGACCTCCTCCATCCTCCACCTGTGATTGTTCATCCACGGGCTCCTGTTCATCCAGCCTCCACCGTGCGCTACTCCACCAGCTACTGTTCAACCACCCCTCTCCACAGGCTCCTATTCAACCACCCCTCCACGGGCTATTATTCATCCACCCCCCTGGTCTACTTTTCATCCAGCCCTCCACGGGGTCGTCCTGTTCATCCAACCCTCCATCGGGGTCCTGTTCATCCAGCCCCAACTGGCTCGATCGATCGGGGTCCTGTTCATCCAAAGGCAACACCACGGGGTCCTGTTCAT
>NC_041387.1:296380421-296410758 GCF_002162155.2 Triticum dicoccoides | reverse complement strand
GCAGCGCTCATTGTTCGTCCAGAGGCAGCATAGATCAACTTCAGTTAGCAGCAGTAGCAAACGAATCGCTCGATCGGTTTCAGTTAATAGCCATCGATCGATTGCTTGGGTTCTGTAATGCGTAGCTTGCAGTGCAATCGCTCGGGTTCAGTTAGAGCCCAACGCCTCGCACACGCGCGTATGTGTACGAGAGAAATGCGCATCGCTCGGCCCCCGACCACCCACCGTAACCGGGAACTCGCCGAAATTTTCCTTGCCCTTGCTTCTACCATGGTTTTTTCCATCATGGACGGCCCAAAGAATGTCATGCAGCTGCGTCTCCGGCCCGCCCAGGACGAAAATCCCATTTTCTGTCATGATTTTTTGTCATAGAAGTAGGAGCCCACCACATCTATGATGATACCAGGTTTTTTCACAATTATCGTTACAGAAGTGTCATAAGTATGACAGAAAAAATTCATTCGGCCAAAAATGTCACGGATGTGTCTTTTTTTTGTAGTGATGCATGTGAAGTTGACACTATTCCAAAATAGTGGGGTTAACATTAGCTAAAGTCATGACCTCTCCAAACCCACTTTATCAAAAATTTCGTAAGATTTACATTCTCAAAATATGTGGGATCTAAAGTTGACACTCTTACAAGCCCACTTTCAATATTATTGCAAAAATTATTATCAATCTCATATTCATCAAGGGGCTTAAATAAATTTTCAAGATCATAAGAAGAATCACCCCAATCATGATCGTTGCAACAAGTAGTAGACATAGCAAAATTAGCATCCCCAAGCTTAGGGTTTTGCATATCATTAACATAATTGACATTAATATAATTTATAATAACATCATTGCAATCATGCTTTTCATTCAAAGATCTATCGTGAATCACTTCATAAAGCACTTCATCAAAATTTTCATATTCACGAATTTCAAGCAAAACCTCATAAAGATAATCTAGTCAATCAAATCACTACAAATTGGTTCATCATAATTGGATCTCTCAAAAATATTAGCAAGTGGATGTGGATCCATCAACCTTTTGTTTCTTGATTTTCAATAAACACACAATTATACAGATTGAATGAGGAAACAAACCAAGAAGACATAAAGGCAAATGAAAAGAAGAACAGAAAGAAGGGTGAAGAAAGGTGTGAATCTTTTCAAAAATCGTTTTAGAAGTGGGGGAGAGGAAAATGAGAGGCGAATGGCGAATAATGTAATGCAAGAGATGAGAGTTTATGATAGGTACTTGGTATGTCCTGACTTGGCATAGATATCCCCGGCAACGGTGCTAGAAATTCTTCCTCCTACTTCTTGAGCTTGCGTTGGTTTTTCCCTTAAAGAGGAAATGGTGATGCAGCAAAGTAGAGATAAGTATTTCCCTCAGTTTGAGAACCAATGCACAAATCACCGAATACCTGCACAAACAATCAAACAAACTTGCACCCAACGCGGTAAAGGGGTTGTCAATTCCTTCACGGTTATTTGCAAAGGTGAGATCTGATAAATATAGATAAAATATAAAGTAAATATTTTTGGTATTTTTGGTTTATAGATTGGAAAGTAAAATATTGCAAGAATAGTAGATCGGGAACTTGAATGATGGAAAAGAGACCCGGGGGCCATAGGTTTTCACTAGAGGCTTCTCTCAAGATAGAAAATAATACGGTGGGTGAACAAATTACTGCCGAGCAATTGATAGAAAAGCGCAAAGCTATGAGGCAAGGCTATGATCATGAATATAGGCACCATGTCCGTGTCAAGTAGACCAAAATGGTTCTGCATCCACTAATATTCCTCCACACATCACCCGCTATCCAACATGCATCTATAGTATTAAGTTCATAAAGAACGGAGTAACACATTAATACTCTAGATGCATCCTGGATAATAGTCATGTGTGGAGTAATAATAGTAGATGCAGGCAGGAGTCAGTCTACTTGTCTCGGACGTGATACATATATACATGATCATGTCCTTGGATATCATCATGATTATTCGCTTTTCTATCAATTGCCCAACAGTAAAAAGTTTACCCACCATATGCTATTTTCAAGAGAGAAGCCTCTAGTGAAAACTATGGCCCTCGGGTCCACTTTTTATCATATATAAAAATCCCAGAAATACTTTTCTAAAATTTTCTTTATTACATTTGATTTTATTTTATGTTTATCTATCTATCTGTAACTACGAGATTTGATCCTTGCAATTAACCGTCGAGGGATTGACAACCCCTTATTCGCGCTGGGTGCAAGTATTTGTTATTTTGTATTTAGGTACTGCCAACGAGGTGGTGTTTAGTTCTCCTACTCGATTGATAACCTTTGTTCTTAACTAAGGGAAATACTTCGCTCTACTATACTGCATCGTCGACTCCTCTTCAGGTAAATCTCAATGAAGCTCACAAATAGCAGGAAGAATTTCTGGCGCCGTCGCCGGGGAGACATCATCAACATTTATCAAGTACCATTGCATAAACTTTCATCTACTTGCATTTACATTATTTGCCATTTGCCTCTAGTTTTCATCTCCCCCACTTCTAAAACGTTTCCACAAAAATACAAAAATATTTCCCATTTGCCTGTTTTCTTGTTTGCTCAATTTATTGTTATGGCTAGTTTTTCTCTTGTTTCGTGTACCCCTAGAAATGAAGTTCTCAATTTTAAACAAAGGGGAGCGGAGAATTTAAAAGATGCTTGGTATAGGATTTGTGATGCCTAAAATATATTAACTCGTAAGCAATCTACTACCGTTCTTCTTAACAATTTTTTTGTGGGTCTTACTACTTGGTATAGATTTGTGTTAGACACTATTACAGGAGGGAATTTCTTGAGCAGTGACCATATGGATGCTTTCAATGCTATGGGAAATTTAGTGGGATCATCACCTATCATTATTAATGAAACAACATTGACTTTGGAACATGTTATGCAAAGGCTAGGTGCAAATTGAAAATAAAATGCCTACCATAGAACATATTGAAAATTTGGATAAAAAAATTTCACAATCACATGACTAAATTTGTATAAAAGATAGGAAACACTTTTAAGATGCTAAAAGAGAAAGAATCGATAATTAACGAGAGGATAGAGCAAAGTCCCGCTAGGATTGATAAGTTGGAAGAAATTATCAATAATTTTGGTTCCACTTTTTCTTTCATTAAAACCATTTAAAAAAACTCCTCCTAGCAAGAATTGCAAGTTTATGTATGTTGCTAAGAATAAGGGTGCTACATCTAGTAATGGAAGCGAGGATCTTAAAATGATAAGAATTCACCAAAATTTCATTGATATAATAAAGGAACCCATCTATGAGAATAAATTCCTCAACTTTAGCCCTTGGAGCGTGATTTTTAAAAGTTTGTGCATTAAATATCCTAGGAAGTATGGGTGGGTGATTGAGGAATTGGAAACTAGAGATGACAACACTTGAAACTACGCATTACGCTTTGCTAGGGGTGTAAAGAAATAGTTAGTTGGGAAGCAACCCAATAATTATCTTAATTTTCTTGTTTATTTTTCAGTTTCTTTTGTGTGCACACAATTATGCTACTATTATGGTTGTGGTTTTGAATTTTAAATTAGTGTTCATGCCAAGTAAAGCCTTTGGGATGATTTGGATGATAGTTGCTTTGGTTCTGTGCAAAAACAGAAACTTTTCCGTCTAGAAGAAGAATTGTTAAAATTTACTGGAGTGTTATAAAATTCTAAATGTTTTACACATGATTGATATACAAATTGGCCATGTTTTCCTAACTTTTCAGAATTTTTGGAGTTGTAGAAGTATTGTCATTGTTTGAATTATTGCAGACAGTTCTATTTTTGACAAATTTTATTTTCGTCGTGTTGTTTGCTTGTTTTGATTAATCTATGGATTGTATCGGGGGTATAAGCTATGGTGATGTTAGAATACATTAGGTATAATGAAATAATAAAATAAGAATGGGTTGACAATAGTACCTAAAGTAGTGTTTTGCTTTGTTATACGAATGGATCTCATGATGGTTCTTGTTGAGTTTCATTGTAACACCCTCAATTTTGCCCTTTTCTTTTTCTGATGATTTTCTTGGATTTATTGGTTTGATTTACTTTTCCGTGGCTGTGTGGTTCTAAAACTTGGGAAGATCATGTCTTCCTAGGTTTTATAGTGGCTTGTCATCCTCATCGTCAACCCAAGATCATTTCATTTTCATCCTTGACATAATCTAATATTCTTTTTCTAGGGAATATCCCTTTTCCGTTAAAGCAATATAACCCTTTAAACCCTAGGTTGTGAAGCAACCTATATTTTTGTCACTCCCAAAATTACCAAATAATTCTCTTAAATTTTTTGGGTCATATCTTGCTCAAATATAGCAAAAACTTTCATTGCCATGTTCAAAGATCATCCTCCAATATTACTTTTCCTATTCTGCCCTAACTGGCACTTTGCAAAGCAAGTGCTATTTATATTTGCTTGATTGACCCGAAATTTTTTGGACATCTTTTCTTGTCCATATAATTGCGCCATGCCAAAATTCAACTCAATTTGCCTAGTAAATATTCTAGAGGAATTTTTCAAAGTTCCTGTCTAAGGGAAGCCTTTGTGAAGGAAGTACTAGTTAGGCATATCCAAATGAGTTGAAATTTTGCAAGATCCTTCATATGATCAAATCATCACTCTCCACCAACTTTGAGCTCATGTAACTCATATATGTGAGCCCAACTCTAAATATTAGTTTCTGGTCAGATTTTCAGTTTTTGAAGCAACCATATATTATCTTGCTTCATTTAAGCTAAAAAAATTCCAAGGCATTCTCCTATCCATATAAACTCCCTCCACCAAGTTTTGGCCCATTTAATCTATCCAATTGCCCTCTGCAATTTTTCCAAAATTCTATCCAGAGAGATGCTTTGTTAAGCAAGTGCCAGTTTGGTAAGTCCAAATGGCATGAAACTTTTTGGGCATCTTCTTATACTCAATTCATTGGGCAATAACCATTTTCAGCTCATGACAATCATTTATATGAGTGATGCTCCATATTTCCCAAATCTGACAAGTAGGGCCCTTTCAACAGCAAATGCACTCTACAAAGCTCCATTTTATCTGATATTTCGCCACCACAGTTACCATAGCTTGTGATCAAGCTAGGCCAAAGCTCAGAGTCATTGCACTGTTCTAGCTCTCACAATTCACATCAAACACCTTGCTGCCAAAATGTTTTGGATCCTCCAAATCTCTTCTTTGCCCCTGGACCGATTTTTTTCTTCATTTCGACTGAGGGTAGAGTGGTCTATCTACTAGACATGGTCGTTCTTGCCAAAACGAGCCATTTGCACCAGTGCCCGTGGTGATGACGCTTGGATCATCGCTAATTGCGTGCGCTGGCTCGCTCTGACCACTATTCCCGTCGTCTCCCTCGTCGTCTCGACTTCAAACCATGTCCTGGATCTCACCCGTGATCGAGTGCTCCGCCTTGCATCGCTGTGGCGTGGTCGCCGTCGTCGTTCCTGTGACACGTCCAGCAATTGTCCTCCATTAGAGCTCGCTCGTGATCTCGCTCGAGAGCTCCAGAGGCTTCCACCTCGTCTATAAATAGCGTGCTCGAGTACTTCCGCAGCTCACAGCTCCCTGCCCCGCCTCTTTTGGTCACCAGAATCGCCCAATTTCGTCCTTTCTTCCTTGGACCGCCGTGACCTCGCTGGAGTTGGTCTCGGTTCCGACCACCACATCCCTCCTCTCCTCCTCCTGAGCCTCCCACTAGCTTCCCCACTCTGCTGCGCATGGCCCCGACCCCTTGCCCCTCGCCGGAGTTTCCTATTTTGCTGCAGACCACCACCATCGCCACAGCCTTTGTAGCCTCCTGGCGCCGCCCCTCCCCTCCATTCCGCTCCTCCCCGGTGCCAACTGCTCCTCTAAATGGAAGCGGCGCATCAGCCCGAGCCCACCGGTGCCCTCAAATCGCTCGGAGACCACCGGAGTCAGCCGCCCCCTCACCGGCCGATCGACCCCGCCTCCTCCGCTCCCCAACGGTGCCGCATCCCCACCCCTCCTCGACGTCCGCGTCCAAACAGGATGACCGCACCGCTCCATCCCGAGCCTGCCGGCGGCCTCCGCTTGACCGGAGGTGGCCAGAGCCGGCCGAGCCTGTCGCCGCTGTTGGAGTAATGGGCCACGGGTAGCCTCACCTGAGTGCGTGAACCTGTCAAGACTTTGTTCCAGCTTCACCCCACGAAACCTCATACTGAAGCACCGCCTTCCGGTAGCCGGCTGGCTTAATGGTCGGCTACCCGAAGACGGCCAAAGCACCAGCAAACGGCCCCAAGAACGGCCGGCTCCTATCAAGCAGCCTCCGGAGAGGCCGGCGTCGAGCAGGAGGCCACCTAGCACCCTCAGAGTCTGCGCTCTCACCAAGAGGACAAGACAGGGCACAGCTCAGTATAGTCCGTCACCCCTGAATCCTGGGCCTGGCATGGCTACAGTGCCTCGTACCGACGGAGATCTCTGCCCGGCGCGGCACTGTTGCCAGTTCTCCCTCGACGTCACTCATGACGGGGGGAGTCCTGTTCCCCACGACGGCCTATCGGTATGACCTGCAGGCGGCGGGCCCTACCAGGCAGCGAGAGCCTGGAAGACGGCAGAAGCCAGACCAGCCGGACCTAGGGGAGGCCAGCCTCCTTCAGGCGGCCAGCTCCTCCCTCGGGGCCCGTGCACCATCAACCAGATAAGACATGGTGTGGCAACAGTGATCTCCCACCAGGCGGCGGGATTGTAGCCACACTCTGCTGACCAAGCCCGCGTCATTAGCAGCACGGCTACAGTGAACAACCACCAACCAGACCCGCCAGCGGCGGGAGCGGCCTGTAGCCTCCGTACTGGACCAGTCGGCGGGGCCCGCCAGGAGGCGGGCCCCAGCGGCCGGCAGAGAAGCCGGCGACCAGAGACACTGACAGCCGGGTCCAGCACCCAGCCAGATTGCCGATGTACCCCTGGGGGGTAGGCCTATATAAGCCCCCCAGGGCACCCATGCAAAGGGTTCCCATTCCATTAGAACTAGCCACCATCCTAGAGGAAGAAGAGAGCTAGCCCTGCCTCCTTCTACCTCTAGCACACAGCTCAAGGAGCACCATTGTATCACTTGTGCCTTAGTGATCATGCGGAGACCCCGCAGAGCAGAACTAGGGGTGTTATCTCCTAGGAGAGCCCCGAACCTGGGTAAAGTGCACCGGCATTTGTGTCTATGCCTTATCCCGCATCCAGGCACCGGCGACGTTCTACTCGCTCCCACCTTGATAAGCCATCCGTTGGCATATGTCGCACCCAACCCCCGACATTTGGCGCCCACCATGGGGCAAGGTGCACCATCTACCGGAGACCTTCTCTGGATGGGAACCTTGTTCCTTCCTGGCGAGCGAAGCCAGCCCAGCACGCCCGACGGCGTCAGCCTCGATGCGCTGCATGGCGCGGAGATTGCGTGCGCGGCGAGCTGCCTCGCCGACCTTGTTGGTGAGATCCACCTCTGCGACGAGCTGACCTCCTATGCGGGCACCGGCTGCCCTGAGAGCCGCCTCGTCAGCCTCCTCGATTAGCTTCACATCACCAGCGAGCCTTCTGTGGACCTGGAGTCGGATGGCTCCATCGACCCAATGATCATCGACTCCGACACGGCGTCGCTTGACGTGTTCCCCACCAACGTGGTGATCTACGACGAGCCGCCTCCTCGCGAGCACAGCGGCGGGAGCACCATCACGGAGGTGCTTGTCATCAACAGTGGCGAGCGCTCGGACGGAGGTGCTCGAGACCCACTCGATGCGGCGCTGCGAGACCTATCAGCGCCCATCCCAGAAGAAGCTGACGCTGAGATGGTGGAAGCACGCCGTGTCCAACTCCTTGAGAGCGCTGGCCGACTGGCCAGCGTGCGATGCCTCTCGGACGCCTACCGGCGCGAGATGGACCGGGCTGTTGGTGGCATGCCGGCTCCTGAGGGGCCTACCCGCATCGGTTCGATCGGGCAGCGTGGCGCGACCGTCGCCAGCATGTTCAGGGCAGAACGCCCCGTCTACGCCACGCCTGCAGAGAACATCCGGGCCGCCCAGGCGGTAACGGATGAGTTGGACAAGTATGAGGGCGACGAGCATCGCCACATAATGGAGCGAGTCCAGCAACTCCTAGACGCGGGCGCCGCACAACACGAAGCCAGTTGCCGTGCTGAAGAGCCCGTCCGACGGAACGACAAACCACCCCTTCGCCAGGACCATGGCGCAACATCCCGGACACCGACTGGTGGCGCCTGCGGAAGAAGAGGCAATGAGCCGGCTGCCAGCCGTAGTCAGACTCACCTCTCCATCAAGGGTGACACCGACGGCCGCCCTCGAGTAGTGGAGCGGCGAGACGACCCGCCTCCCCCTCTGCCTCATGGTGAAAGGCACCCCACTCCGCCGCCTATCACGCACCCGACACTCGGCGACCGCCTTGGTCGCCGAGAGGGAGTCGGAGAGAACAACGCCCGCCATCGGATCGACCACCTCAACCAATCCCTAGCACTAGAAGAAGAAGACGCATTGGTCCCGGCTTGTTTTGGCCCATGAATCCGAGTTGAGCCCTTCCCCAAAGGGTTCACACTCCCAAGAGATACGCCCAAGTACACTGGCTCCATGAAGCCGGAGGACTGGATGGTCGACTACTCTATGGCCGTCAGCATAGCGAACGGCAACAAGCGTGTTGCCGTGAAGTACGTCCTGCTCATGCTTCAAGGCACAGCCCGGACGTGGCTTAACAGCCTGAAGCACCGCAGCATCAACAGCTAGGTTGATTTCACTGAAGCCTTCATCCGCAACTTCACCAGCACGTACAAGCGGCCTCCCATGCCCCGACAGCTCTCCTTGTGCGTCCAAGGGCCCAGCAAATTGACCCGCGACTATCTCACGCACTGGGCCGAGCTGCACAACTCCTGGGAAGGTGTGCACGAGGTGCAAGCAATCGAGTATTTCACCACCGGGTGCCGAGAAGGCACCTTCCTCAAGCGCCGACTTCTCTGTGACGAGGCTGCGACTCTTGAAGAACTGCTGATCATCGCCGACAAGCACGCCACGGCCGATTCCTCCATGAAGGCGGAGATCCTAGTTAATGCATCTGACAAGGTGGCACCTCAGGCTCGTCGGACTCTGGCTGGTGACACCAGTCGGCGACAACATCCAAGCGACAACAAGCGGAAGGCCACCCAGCCGGCTTCCACCAGCCGACAGGTGGCGACAGTCGAAGACTAGCAGCCGGAAGGGCAGCCAGCGCCCAAGCGTCAGAAGGGCGGCAAGCCCAATTGGTTGACAGACTTCTCTTAAGAGCATACCCTTGATGCACCCTGCAAGTTCCACGGTGGTGCGAAGCCATCCAACCACACCACTAGTGTCATTGGCTCACCAGAATCGCCAAGGGAGATGGACTCCTGCCTCCTCTGCCTGTCAGCCCGCCGCCTCCTCCGCCCCAGCAGCCGGCGGTTTGGCCAGTCGGTTCTATACAAGACGAGTATCCAGAAGAGCATGGAGCCTACATTGTGTTCACCAGTGTGGCCGATGACAGACGCAGCAGACGGCAGCAATAGCAAGAAGTATAGGCAGTGGCATCAAATACTCCAGAATTCATGCATTGGTCTGAAAAGCCCATCAGTTGGAGCAGGGCTGACCACCCGGCGGTAATGCCCTCCCCTGGTTCCTACGCCCTGGTCCTAGATGCTACCTTTGCAATGGAGAGGCGGGCAGCTCGCTTCTCCAGAGTCCTGATAGATGGCGGCAGCATCATCAATATCCTGTACCGTGACACAATGGAGAAGTTGGGAATCAAGCAGAAGCAGCTCCACCCCAGTCGGACTTTATTCCACGGCATAGTCCCTGGCCTTTCCTGCTCACCAATCGGCAAGACCCAAATTGATGTTCTCTTTGGAGACAAGAATCATTTTCGTCGAGAGCCAGTTTGGTTTGAAGTGGTGGACCTTGAGAGCCCCTACCATGCGCTGCTTGGCCGACCTGCCCTGGCCAAGTTCATGGCGGTCCCCCACTATGCTTACCTCAATATGAAGATGCCGAGTACCAAGGGGATCCACACTGTAGTCAGAGACTACAAGAAGTCGTCCGCCTGCACCACAGACAGCAGCCGGCTGGCTGAGTCCCTTGTAATTGCAGCTGAGAAGCGGCTCCTTGACTGAGTTGTGGCGATGGCAGGCAAGAAGCCGAAAATGTCACCCATCCCCAAGGACTCGGAAGTTGAGGTCTCGTTCAAACTGGCGAAGGAAACAAAGAAGATACCCTTGGACCCGGAGCACCTGGAGAGGCATGCTGTCATAGGTGCAAACCTTGACAGCTAATAGGAAAGCGAGCTCGTCGATTTCCTCCGTGAGAATCGGGACATCTTCGCATGGTCTCCCAAAGACATGCCGGGTGTTCCGATGGATTTCGCCGAGCACAAGTTACATGTCCGACCTGACGCCATGCTGGTCAGGCAGCCCTTGCACCGCCTTTCAGAAGAGAAGAGAAGAGTTGTTCAAGAAGAGATATCCCGGCTAGCAGCCGGTTTCATCATGGAAGTATTCTTTCCAGAGTGGTTGGCCAACCCAGTTCTTGTGCTAAAGAAAAACAAGCAGTGGCGCATGTGTATTGATTATACTAGCCTCAACAAAGCATGCCCCAAATATCCCTTTGCCCTGCCAAGAATTGACCAAGTGATAGACTCCACAGCCGGATGTGAGTTGTTGAGTTTTTTTTATGCGTACTCAGGGTATCATCAGATAAAGCTGAACCCGACCGACAGGCTGAAGACCGCCTTCATCATGCCATTTGGAGCCTTCTGCTACCTGACCATGACATTCGGATTTCGAAATGTCGGCGCCATGTTTCAACATTGCATGCAGAAGTGTCTCCTCAAGCAACTCGGCAGAAATGCCCATGTCTATGTGGATGATGTGGTGGTGAAGACGGAGAAGCATGGCACGCTGCTGGAAGACCTCAAGGAGACTTTTGAGAACCTGCGCCGATTCCAGATCAAGCTCAACCCGGAGAAATGCGTCTTTGGAGTACCAGCCGGCCAGCTTCTCGGCTTTCTAGTCTCAGGGCGGGGCATAGAGTGCAACCTTGTAAAAATCAAGGCCATTGAGAAGATGGAGGTGCTTACCCGACTGCTGGACGTGCAGAAATTCACCAGCTGCTTGGCATCAATCAGCCATTTTATCAGTCGAATGGGCGAGATGGCTCTTCCCCTGTACCAGATCATGAAGAAGACCACTTTTTTCGAGTGGAACGACAAGGCGGACCAGGCCTTTCTCCAGCTCAAGAAGATGTTGACCACCCCGCCCATCTTGGCGACTCCGACTGATAAAGAGCCCATGCTCCTCTATATTGCCGTCACCAGTCGGGTGGTCAGCACGGTCATAGTGGTGGAACGCAAGGAGGAGGGCAGAGCATTGCCGGTCCAGAGGCCGGTATAAAACTTGAGTGAAGTACTGTCCGCCTCCAAGAAAAACTACCCCCACTATGAGAAGATGTGCTACGGTGTGCATTTTGCCACCAAGAAGCTGAAGCCTTACTTTCAAGAGCATCCAGTTACTGTTGTCTGCACTGCTCCACTTGCTGAGATCATTGGAAGCCGAGATGCCTCAGGCCGAGTGGCCAAGTGGGCTATTGATCTGGCCCCTTACACCATCTACTACCAGCCTCGCACCGCCATCAAGTCACAAGCATTGGCCGACTTCCTCATCGACTGGGCCGAGACCCAATACTTGCCGCCAGCGCCAGACTCTACCCTTTGGCGGATGCACTTCGATGGTTCGAAAATGCGCACCGATCTAGGAGTCGGCATCGTCCTCACCTCTGCCAAAGGCAACAAGCTCAGATATGTGCTGCAAATCCATTTTGCCGCCTCCAACAACGTAGCCGAGTACGAGGCACTCATACACGGGCTCCAGCTTGCCAAGGAACTCGGTATTCACCAGATCCTGTGCTATCGTGACTCTGACTTGGTGGTCCAGCAGTTGTCAGGCGACTGGGACGCCAAGGGCGTAAATATGGCAAGCTACCGCTTCCTCGTACAGCAACTCAGTGGATATTTTGGCGGGTGAGAGTTCCTCCATGTACCAAGAAATGATAACGAGCAAGCAGATGCCTTGGCACGGATCGGCTCCACCCGGCAAGCGATACCAGCCGGCGTCGCCTTACAGCGCCTCCTTAAGCCGTCTGTCAAGCCATCACCAGAGTCCGACTCCATCTTCGTGCCGGCCCCTCCTGAAGGAGTCAGATCCGACTTGAGGGCCCCAGAAGCTGGCGCGAGGACTTTGGCAGGCGGCCCAGGGACTGCAGTCGTCGCACCCGGCCCGGGGACTGCAACAGTCGGCCCGGGGACTTCTCCAATTCAGTAGGTGGCAAGCAACTCCAACCTGCCGCCTCCCGGCCCAACCGCCCTTGTACAAATTGCAGTCGTGGCAGTCGAAGAAATAGTAGCACCTTCATGGGCTCAACCCATCCTGAACTTTCTGGTGAACAAAGAGCTACCGACTGATAAGATTCTAGCCCGACAAGTGCAACGGCGGGTAGCAGCATAGACCATAGTCAACAAAGAACTGGTACAGTGCAGTGTCACTGGTGTGTACCAGCGCTGCGTGGAGCCGGACCAGGGTCAAGCAATCCTCAAAGATATCCACCAAGGCGAATGTGGTCACCACACGGCTTCAAGATCACTTGTTGCCAAAGCTTTCCGCCATGGCTTCTTCTGGCTGACTGCCCTAGAAGACGCCAAAGAGTTGGTCCAGAGGTGCAAAGGGTGTCAGAAGTTCCGCTCCAAGCCACACTTGCCGGCTTCTGCACTCAAGACCATTCCCATTGCCTGGCCCTTTGCTGTTTGGGGTTTCGATATGGTGGGGCCATTCAAGACGGCTCGTGGTGGCATGACTCATCTGCTTGTCGTTGTGGACAAGTTCACCAAGTGGATAGAAGCAAAGCCAATCAAGAAGCTGAATGGCCCGACTGTCGTGACTTTCATTGCTGACATCACCACTCGGTACGGCATACCACATAGCATCATCACCGACAATGGCACAAACTTTGCCAAAGGAGCCTTGGCTCGTTTCTGCGCGACGCACGGCATCCGACTGGACTTAGCGTCCGTTGCCCATCCATAGTCAAACAGCCAAGTAGAGCGAGCAAACGGCCTCACTCTGTCCGGCATCAAGCCCCGACTGGTTGAGCCTCTAGAGTGTTCGGCCGGCTGCTGGCTCGATGAGCTGCCGGTCGTCCTCTGGAGCCTGCACACAACCCCTAACAAGTTGACTGGCTTCACGCCCTTCTTCCTCGTCTACAGCACTGAAGCCGTCATCCCGACGGACATAGAGTTCGACTCCCCACGAGTCACCATGTATGCCGAGGCGGACGCCAAGGAGGCACGAGAAGATGGCGTCGACCTACTGGAGGAGGGCCGGCTGTTGGCACTCAGCCGGTCCGCCATCTACCAGCAGAGTCTGCGCCGATACTACAACCGCAAGGTGAAGCCAAGATTCTTCCAAGAGGGAGTCCTTGTGCTCCGGCTGATCCAGCGAACAGCCACCAGGACAAGGTCTCGGCACCTTGGGAAGGCCCTTTTATCATCAGCAAGGTACTGGGCGACGGTTCATACTACCTGATCGACGCTCAGAAGCCTAGAGCATGCAAAAGAGATGACTTAGGCAAGGACACGGAGAGGCCATGGAACGCAAACCTCCTCCGAAGATTTTACAGTTGAAAGCAGTATGTATCACACTACCTTTTGTATTAAGTACGAAGACTCTAGGTCCCTCGAGAAGAGCTGGGAGACTACCCTCTTTTATCTATATGATAAGTGTTATGCCTATGAGTATGTGTTGTTTTATAATTCCGCATGGCACCGGGTTCGACCAGTTGGCCTGGAGGCTTGCCGCCTTCTGCTATATGTCGCCTCCTGTAGCCGGACAAGTAGTGTGTCGGCACTAAAAAACTTCCCCTGTCAGAAGCCACAGCTCACAGGGCGACTGTACGGCGGGCAGGGTTTGCAAAACAATGCCCACATGAAAACTGGCTAAGGAAAGAACGCATATAGTCGAGGCCGGCATCCCGCCTATTCGGCCGACTGCCAAGCAGCTGGCCGGCCGGCTTCTGCTTGCCTTGCCAACACTCCAAACGGCTAAGTACTTGCCCTCCCACAAAAAACTAAGTACTCGACCCAGCCGCAGTCCACAGAGCAACTGTTTGGCTGGCAAGAGGATAGCCAAGGGAGGACGGCAAAGGAACAAAGCACGGAGCATAAAGCAAGAAAAGTCAAAAGCCGGCAAAGCAAAGCATGAATTACGACAAAACATTTACATAGATAAAGGCCCACTGGCCAGCATTCAACATAATTTGATATACACCCCGCGGGTGGAATTGTGCAAAGTAACCAAAGATTGTCCAGACTAGTGAGCAGGAAAAGAAAACATAACACCCTAAGGTGCAGCAGAAGGATCCGGCTGGACTATGGAGTCAGCAGTGCCGGTTGGTGCAGCAGAGGGCTCCGCCTGGGCGGCGGGGTCGGCGGTACCAGTTGGAGCGGTGGACGGCTGGACGACAGAGTCGGCGGCGTCCGTCGGTGGAATGGGCGGCTGGTCGGTCTCCGCCTGGCCGCCTCTAGCAGCAGTCGGCGCATTGGAGTGCGAGTCGTTTCTCGAGGCCTGGTCAGGCTGAGGCTGGCTATCCGCCCCAACTTCCGACACGTCCTCCTCGCTTTCCTCCTCCTCCTCCTCCCCTTCATCGCTGGAGTCGATCACCTCAGCCGAGTCCTCGCTGTCCTCCGGGTTCAGCCCGAGCCACTCCAGCGGCACTTCAGCGCCTTCTTCGACCACTTCCGGGATGAAGACGCTGATGTCGGTGTAGTCAGTGATCACCGCCGCCCTGCTGATAAGGTCGGCCTCCACCACCACCAGCTCCTCCTGCGCCTCCAGTCGAAACATGGTCAGCTGGGCTAGATCTAGCCCAGGGTACCACGCCTTGACGAACTCCTGGGCCCGGCGTGCCCCAGCCCGGGCCACAGAACCCTTCCAGGCCTCCAGGCGGCCGACCGCCACCTCCAGCCAGTCAGCAGTCCGACTGGGAGTGCGCGGAGCCTGCACGCCTGGCCAGAGGGCGGAAATCGCCTGGGAGCCGACGCGCTGAAGGCGGCGCAGCATTTGATTGGCAGGCCGAAGGCGGGCCTGGATGCTGAGGAGCTGCTCATTGAGGGCCCAGGGGGCGTCAGCAGCAATCTGCACGCCTTCCACTCTCCGCTCCTGGCGTTGGGCCTCGATGATCTGGTTCGTGGTGACGGAGTGGCCCGGGAAGAAGTCTGTTTGAGCGAGAGGCAAGAAAAGCCAAAGGTTAGGAGCTAGCAGTCGGCCTAGATAAGGGCCTGCGACTCAAAGCAAGAAATAAAAGAAAACGAAGCTTACCGTCGACCAAGTCTTCGATGCTGCTGAAGCAGGCAGTCATCTGCGCCTCCTTGTCGGCCCAGGCGGAGCGGTCGATGTCGAACTCAGTGAGGAGATCGGTCTCCTTCGTCTTCGCCTCCCTCTGAGCCGTCTTGAGGGCCACCGACTTCTCCGCGAGCTGAGTGACCAGTCGGTCACGCTCCTCGGTCAGCTTGCTGCACTCCACCTCCTTGCCGCGCAGGGCGGTGTTGGCTTCGCCTGGCTGCTACTGCAAGGCGGCGTTGGCCTCTGCAAAAAGGGGAGGAAGAAAAGAACGTCAGTCAGTCAACAAAAAAGGGACATAGTTGCCGGGGAGATCCGGCCCGACTGCTCAGCAGTCGGTCCGAATCTCGGGGACTACAGCCCGCGGGTGTGCTATGGCACCCCCACAGAGAAAAGTTATCAACAGAAATAAAGGCACAGGAAAGATCCAGCCCGACTGCTCAGCAGTCGGCCCGAATCTCGAGGACTACAGCCCGCGGGTGCGCCACGGCGGCCATGCAAAGAAAGGAAGTCAAAACTTACTCCGGCTCTCGGACAAGTTGGCGTTCTGCTTCTCCAGCTCCTGGACTCCAGAGTTGAAGGTGACCGCACAAAGATTGTGGTAATCGTATGATAAGGATGATAGAAGAAATTAGCATTCGATGCTTGCAAGTTAAAGTTCTGGACCGCCTGCTCAGCAGCCGGCCCGAAACGTGGGGACTACACCTAGTGGGTGCGCTAGCGCGCCCCCACGAAGGAAGCAAGAAGATCAAAAATAAAGAGAAGTAAGAAACTTACTCGGATAGCTGCCCGCGAATTCAGGAACGCCTCATTGCATCGCTTGAGGGCTTCGGCTTCAGCCCGGAGCTTGGCCTGGACGTCGAGGGCCGCCTGGTTCAAGGCTCCCGTCCCGCCTCTGCGTACCCAGCCAGTGGTCGCGGCGCTGGTCGCCTCGGTGTCGAGGACCAATGAGCTCGTGGCACCGGCCTCCAGCGGCCGCGGTGCTGAAGCCGCCTTCGAAAGACAGTGGCGCGCGGGCGTGCGGACCTCAGGAGTTAGGTCCATCACCACCTCGTACCGCCGTTTACAGAGGTCCTTTACCGCGGACGCAGCTATTCGAATAGATTATGTTAACCCTGCAGGGGTGTACTTCTTCACACACGCTCTCACCACTTACCGCCGTTTACACGACATGTACTCGGCAACCTTCAAGGAGAAGCCCAACGAGGGTGTTGGCCATGGCCTACCTAAACACTCAAGTCTCTAGTCCAGGTTTATCGCCTATTCAGGTTCCATCCGCAGGGAGTCCGACCGAGGTTTCCACATACGGCCCCGAACGATGTGTACAGGATTCTGCGACACCAAACGGGTGCCCGGCATACCCTGCCACGTGCCTACCGCATCACAGCCCACCCCTCGGGTCAGCGCTGCCCATGGCCTCCAGCATACTACAAACACCAGAAACTACTTGCAACTCCTGGACAGAGGACAAGGATGATTAACAAGCTGAGAGGGTCCTTTGGTTTCGGGCCCAAAGCGTGGTAGTACCTGTTTCATGGATCACAAACACAGAACTCAATTCCTGAGGACGACTTCATTGAGACAACCCACCAAGTACTCCTACATGGCCTCTCACCGCTACCTTTACCAAATCGTGTTCACACACTTAGCTCACACACAGTAGGACATGTTCATCACTTTTCCAATTCATATCCGATGAATCAGACCTGACACAACTCTAAGCATAGCAGGCATGACAAACAAGCATGAATGAGTAGGCACATCAGGGCTCAAACAACTCCTACTCATGCTAGTGGGTTTCATCTATTTACTGTGGCAATGACAGGTCATGCAGAGGATAAAGGGGTTCAACTACCGCAGCAAGTAACAGATGAATCATTGTTGTCCTAATGCAGTAAAAGAGAGCAGGAGCGAGAGAGTGGGATTGTATCGGAATGAACAAGGGGGTTTTGCTTGCCTGATGGAGTGGTAGTAGGATATTTCCCTTCAGTCGGATATTCGTGGGTATCCTCGGAGGCAGAACCTACCAAAAAAGACACATCGAAACACAATCATCACATGGCAATATGCAACAATATGATGTATGCTATGACATGGCAATATGGGTGTGTTTTGGCTAATGCATTCTAAAACATGTTGGTTTGGGTCCATTTGAATCCAAGATTCAAATGGAAGCCCACGATATGAAATCATTTTAATGCATTAGATTGTTTGACTTAAACAACAAGGTTAAAGTGTTCTAACATGCATGAAACCAACACAGATGGAAAGATTGGATTTTTCTGATCATTTTTCAGATATAACTTATTTCATTCTGAGTTACGGTTCATTTTATATGATTTTTAGAAGTTTATAACATTTTCTAAAATAAAAAAACCATTTAAGATTTATTTAAATTCTAGAAAAATTACTGCGTCAGCATGATGTCACTGTGATGTCAGCGGTCAACAGGGGCGGCCCAGGTCAAACTGACCAGTGGGACCCGCGCGTCAGTGTCTAGGCTAATTACCAGAGTTTGTTATCACTAAACTAATCCTAAACCTACGTAATTAGCAGGAGCTGGCCCCACATGTCAATGACCCAACGGGGTCAAACCCCTGGTCAACAGTGCCTAACATGCCGGCGGCTCGTCGCCGGTGACGACAGAGACGTCGGGGCGGCTCGGAAATGCTCCTCCGACGACCAAATCAGCGGCGGAGATGTGCTTTGTGTAGCTGGGAAAGCGCCGCATCCAATGGTGCAAGTGGTTTGACACGGGGACGCCGAAAACGACACCGGCGAGCTTGACAGCGGAGGCCGGAGTTCGGACGTTAACGGAAACGGGGCTACGTGGAACTAGGGGTGGAGCTGGTGAGTGCAACGTGCTCCTAGGGGTGCGCTGAGCGTGTTGATGAGCTCGTACGCGGGTGGCAGCAGCTGTGGCCGTGGCGGCGCCATGGCCGGCAGCGAGGAGCACTCGGCAAGGTAGTTAGAGCGGTTAGGGGAGGCAATCGAGCACGGAGTTAGGGGGAGAAGTACCGCGGCCTCACAGCGGTTGCAGGGGCCGTAGAAGCGGGCTCAGGGACGGCTTGGTGACGAGGAAACAACGACGGCGATCTCGGGTGCCCGAGGAGGAAGACAAGGGTGAAGGTGGCTCCACAGGGCGTCCGGGCTGGTGTAGCTCGGTGGAGAGGAAGAAGACGTCGACGCGGACCTTGCGGACAGGTCGAGGGAGCACGGAAACGGCGGTGAGCGCGCGGACGGCGAGCGGCGCTGCGGCTGCGCTCGGGTGGGTCCGTGCGAGAGGGACAGGGGAGGGGATGAGCACGGGGGGAGGAGTGAGAGGGCCTGGGGGTGTGTGGCGTCTCCAGCCAGCTCCAGGCGGTCGACGGCAAGCAGGAGGAGGCGTGGCGCCTCGCACGCGCGTGCGCTGTCTCGCCTCTGCCTACTGGCAAAGGTTAGGGATGACTGGCACCAGGCCAGGTGGGCTGGGCCAGCACAGGTGAGGCTGAGGTGGGTTTCTCTCTCTCTCTTCTTTATTTTAGTTTCTGTTTTCTATTTTCTGCAGGTTTGTGGCTTTTCTAAAAATGCTTAGGCACTTTCAAAAATCACCAAACTCCTCATGCCCACTGTTTAGCATATAACCAACATGGAACATTTCAGTTTAGGATTATTTGGACATTTAATTTTTTTATAGCATTTAATTGCCCAAATGCAATTAACATATGATTTAGTCCAGTGACCTTAGGATGACCTAGAAAATTGTGCACCATTTTTGTCAGAGGTTGAAGACCAAGGCAAAAAAGATGAACATTTTAGATGGGCATTTCAGGTTCATTGAAAATAATTTTAGTAAACCCTAGTTGTTTTAGGGGGGGTGCTGGGGGTTCTTTTATCCCCATTTCATGTTTTCTGAGAAATTTAAACATGATGCACACATGAAGGCTAGCCTAGTGCATACCAGAACTAGGTATGTGACAACTCACCCCCACTAAACAAGAATCTCGTCCCGAGATTCCAGCGTAGGGCAAGATGAAGGGGAACGCAAACTAACACAATCTTCATGATCCAGATTGCACTTCATAAGAACGTTGATTCGGTCACCATCATTGACTCGATGTCTTCCTTTGAGAACTCCAACTAACATGACAAGGAGAGGAAAGGAAAAACTCTAGAAGAATCGATCTTCTCGAAGATCGAACAACTCAGTATCAACTCATGGGATGAGACATTGACACATCTCTCGAGCTAAGACACGAAGCATACATCTGAAGGAATGGAGTGCGATGAATGATCAAGGTTCACTAGGTAAACAAAAATTCCACACTTAAGGAGGCGGTGATCGGTTGTCAACGTAGCGAGGAGTTGAGTTGCCATGATACCATAATGAGACATCTTAGAGGAGGTGGCAAAAAGTATTACCTTTGATTCAAAGATCATTGAAACTCTTTATACTAGCTTAAGGCAAATCGTAATCGATCATTTGAAGGAGTCCGGATGAATGACATACCCGGGCTAGTATGGATGATGTGGATTACCTTATTGAAGACAATGCCATAGATAATTTTGCTTATCATCGGAGATGGATGGGGCCCATGGGAGAATGGCACATTGGTGGTGCAGGCTGGGAACAAAATGCAAATGCTAGGAATGATTCTGGTAACTGGGGAGAAACCCAACAGTAGAGAGTGAGTCCACTGTTTGAAAGGTTGTAGCATAACCGAGGAAACTGAGAACAATCCCAGATAGAACTATGATACCACCTAGTGCTTGTGCGTGCTCTCAAGAACTTGAGCATTTCCATATTCATCAAGGTTTTACCAACATCCGTGTTAGGGATCCTAGCAACACAATTTACTAGCATGATGAATGGTGATGGATGATGCAGACGCAAAGGAAGGTAACACCTTTGCAGATTTCACCTTAGCGAGGCCAAGGAAACAGAATCTGGATGATTGACCAAGAGACATTTAGCACTCCGCTTCTAATGTTATCCTTGATGTGCTAGCGTAACCCATTCATAGATATGGTTTGATATCTAGAACATCAAGTAAAAGATCGGACTTCGGGGTCACGAAAATCCATAAGGGACAACTAGGTAGTAAATCCTATGAAATCCTTATGGGGAGGTGGTCAACTTCTTCAACCAAGATACTACAATAGTAGGCCTTCCGGCTAGGTGTGTTGGCCACGACACCCACATTACCGGGTTACAGAGAGACAAATATTATAATTCTTGGAACACGTCTCAACCATCATATCTGCCCTGAGATTCAGGTCTGGTTGGTGTCAGGATATTCCAGACTCACCAAGTCTAGAAAGGAAAATGAAATTTTGCAACACAAATCGATGAGACGGTGTTGCGAGATTCTCTAGGAATGAACTGCGATAGCAAGCTCCAAAACATGAGCTGGTTCTGCTACAAACATGTGAACATGTTATCCCAGACAAACATGATCACATGGTAGTCTTACAATAAAACACTACCGAGTTCCGGTGGGGAATCATCATTGAGGATATCGAAGTCCTTGCATAAGGTATACTCTTAAGAAGGAACTTCTTCTCCTTGAACAATTCAATCAGTGGCTTGGTGTGCTAGGGATACATATAGAATGAAGATGATCAGTCTATCAGACCACAGAATACTTCGCACATGTGTGACTAACTTGGGATGATTCCAAGGAAGCAAAATTGACTTTCTTGAATTCACGGCGGCAACTTGCATCAGATGCACATGAATTAAAGGGAGTCACTTCTTTCATCCGAACATATGCTTCGTGAACGAAACATGAAGACATTGCATATAAAGTTTCCAACACTAGCTTAATGTTCAACACGAATCATGGAGGAGATAAGGATGTTGTCGATGGGCTCAACAACAATTCATCCAGGTTTCCATGGGGATGGAATTCCACAACTATGTGAGCAAGGTGATAGCATTGGCCAGACGAAAGGATATAATGGTGTATGCTCGGGGAGTCAACCACGAGTAATACAACATTACGATCATCGTTGGTTCTGATTTGATTTGACGATAGCCCATACTCAAATCAACGATTGGATAAAACAATAGCATCGACAATTGATCACGAGGATCAATCGGTGAAGATATCATCTTTCTTGAACACATACACAAGATATCCCTTAAAATGAACTAAGTCGGGCAAGCTTTCATCTTCCAACTCTCTGAGTTGTTGTTTGGCCTAACCAATTCGCTCGGGGTATCCAACACAGATTCTTGGAGAAGGGGGTGGTTACAAGGAACCAACTTGATCACGAGCTCAACATAACAGTTAGGGAACAACCTGGTGATACTTCCGAGAAGATATTCAGAAAATCACGAACCACCGATATGCTATTAAGCTCGTGAACAATCTTGCTTTTCAGGGCAAGACGAGATGATCAAAAGAGCGAGGAATTGACACAATCCTAAGTCATTAATCGAAGAGTGCACCAGAAATTAGGACTAGGTAGCACGATCAATCCTAGAATGATGATTCAATAACCAACATGCTAAGAATGAAATTAATGTCCTTAGCTACTGAGCAACAGAATTGCTTGCAGTATTGATTTCACACATCACGATTCACTTGTCGGCATTCCGGTTGCAACAACACGAGAACTGAGAAATGAATAATGATGGAGAGAGTATCATTGTATCAAGAGTTCATATGATGGTGTGCAATTCCCATGACATTCCTGACATAAAGGGGGTAATACTCTAGGGTAGAACAGAATCAAAAGCTGGATTGGCATTTTGATCTACGAAGTACAACTACTTTGATCCAATCCTGGAAATGGATGAGATACTCGAGTTTGTTTCTCCTAGTCATTCCGGATAGAATGGCTTGACGGACCACATGGGTAATAGGCATCAATGAACAAATGCATGCATACCCTTGACTATCAATTGATAGACCAAGGTCAGAAGACAACTAAAGAGGGACAACTCGAAAGAACATACAATTTACTGAGTTGTGGATGCACTGACATACAATTGAAGGTAGAACTTCTGCCATAAACGGTTCATAGTATTTGGAAGAAGGAAATACCACGGACCTCGAGGACTAATGCAAAGGTTACTAATAACCTAAAGGAACGAGAAAACACTATCAACATGAAATAGGTAGGGAGAATCTCGGGTTCACAAACCCCGGAATAGAATACCTACTAACTAAATTACATCATGGGATGCTTTCGAGAATGACGGCCAGAATCATCACACTGGGAACACAAAGCATGGCTAGGTTACTAGGTGATACTCTAGACACCTAGGGTCATAATAATAACTCCAACATAAATGCCGAGGCAATGAAGTACCTCAACACACTAGTTAGTGTGGTTGATCTGGCACAAGGAACTTCGGAACGGTAAGAAGGGATTTGCAAATGCATCAGATTATTTAGAAACATGGAATGATTCGGACAGCATAACGGCTGTAAATGCTCAGAAGATTGGAGACATGCTACAAAAATGGTGGCATAGCCACTCAGAAGCACAATATCAAGGTATCGAGATCAACAGTTAACATACGGAAGTAGTAGGAACTGAACCGAGGCTTAAGTCCAACAATTCTATAAGTCTATGGATGAGTAACACGTGATCCTGATAGGAAGAAGAGAAAGCCTAGTTCCTTAACCCCGTAGGAAAGATAAGATGACTCAGATCAGAAGGGCACAAGGTATAAGGAGTAAAAAGAGCCTTCAATTCCATCCCACAATCAATTCCCTTATATAACTAAAGAATTTTTAGACTCAACTTCGACCAGTTTGGCTTGGTAATCCTACAGGCAGTCAGGCTCTGATACCAAAGCTGTCAGGACCCCGACTCAATGCCACACTGATCTAGCATGTAACACCTCATATCACTTTGCGGCCTCAAGCACGGTATTCCCACGGGTGTCGCCTTACCAGGCTCGGGACCGTTTGCGCCTTTTGGCACACATATATGATAGTGTCGCTAGCATCCATATGACAAGGAGCCCGGGCTGACATGGCTAGTCGTGAACCCAAAGTGGCACTAACTTACAGGGGCAGGCATACATGACCCAGTAATGAACGTGTCGGTCATCAGTGAGTGAATCCGGGCTGTAGCAGCTGGGCTAGCAAGACTCTGGTAAACCGGGCTGTAGCAGGCTAACAGGACTCCGATAGACACCGCGTGACATTTCCCCGAAGGGACAGACACAGGAACAAAGAAGGACACATGCCAGCCAGCCTAAGTGTTCCGGAGTAGTAGCAAGCTACCAAGGCTCAGTGGAAACACTAGGAGACATTTCCCGGTAAGAGAGGCTACCAAGGATAAACAACTAGATAGTCAGATCCCACACATACCAAGCATTTCAATAACATACACACAATATGCTCGATATGTGCAAATACAACATGGCATCACAACATGACCCTACAACTCAAGTATTTATTCAATAGGCTCCAAGGAGCAAGATATTACAATCATGGGTCTCATGACCCAACATTCAGAGCATACAAGTCAAAGCACAAACGTAAGCTTAACATGCCTAAGTACAGACATCTACAAATGAAAAATGCTGAGAAGCCTGACTATCTACCAGATCCTGCCAAGAGCACAAGATCATAGCTGAGGTAACGAGCTAAACGTCGAAGTCCACGCGGAACTACTAGCGAGACTAAAGTCTCTCTGCAAAACATAAAATAGGCAAATGTGAGTACAAATGTACCCAGCAAGACTTACATCGGAACTATCTACATATGCATCATTATCAACAAAGGGATGGTGGGGTTTAACTACAGCAAGCCAGCTTTGACTCAGTGCCTATCCTGAACTACGACTACAAGTAACTCTTTTGTGGTGGCGCACACAACTCCACATATTCACCATATCAATACATCACTATGGATCCGCTCTCGTCTCCATACGAGAACGCCATCTATAGCACTCACGCTTATCTTGCGTATTTTAGAGCATCCACTTTCACTTGTCTATGAACTGTATAGATAACCCAGAGGTCCTTTACCATGGACGCGGCTATTCGAATAGATTATGTTAACCCTGCAGGGGTGTACTTCTTCACGCACACACTCACCACTTACCGCCGTTTACACGACATGTACTCGGCAACCTTCAAGCGGAAGCCCAACGGGGGTGTCGGCCACGGCCTACCTAAACACTCAAGTCTATAGTCTAGGTTTATCGCCTATTCAGGTTCCATCCACAGGGAGTCCGGCCGAGGTTTCCTCATACGGCCCCGAACGATGTATACAGGGTTCCGTGACACCAAACGGGCGCCCGGCATACCCGGCCACGTGCCTACCGCATCACAGCCCACCCCTCGGGTCAGCGCTGCCCACGGCCTCCAGCATACTACAAACACCAGAAACTACTTGCAACTCCTGGACAAAGGACAAGGGTGATTAAGAAGCCGAGAGGGTCTGTTGGTGTCGGGCCCAATGTGTGGTAGTATTTGTTTCATGGATTACAAACACAGAACTCAGTTCCTGAGGATGGCTTCAATGAGACAACCCACCATGTACTCCTACATGGCCTCTCACCTCTACCTTTACCAAATCGTGTTCACACACTTAGCTCACACAGTAGGACATGTTCATCACTGTTCCAATTCATCCCCGATGAATCAGACCTGACACAACTCTAAGCATAGCAGGCATGAAAAACAAGCATGAATGAGTAGGCACATCAGGGCTCAAACAACTCCTACTCATGCTAGTGGGTTTCATCTATTTACTATGGCAATGACAGTTCATGCAGAGGATAAAGGGGTTCAACTACCAAGCAATTAACAGATGAATCGTCGTAGTCCTAATGCAGTAAAAGAGAGCAGGAGCGAGAGAGTGGGATCGTATCGGAATGAACAAGAGGGTTTTGCTTGCCTGATGGAGTGGTAGTAGGATACTGCCCTTCAGTCGGATATTCGTGGGTATCCTCGGAGGCAGAACCTACCATGAAAGACACATCGGAACATAATCATCACATGGCAATATGCAACAATATGATGCATGCTATGACATGGCAATATGGGTGTGTTTTGGCTAATGCATTCTAAAACAGGTTGGTTTGGGTCCATTTGAATCCAAGATTCAAATGAAAGCCCATGATATGAAATCATATTAATGCATTAGATTGTTTCACTTAAACAACAAGGTTAAAGTGTTCTAACATGCATGAAACCAATCCAAATGGAAAGATTGGATTTTATTTGATTTTTAGAAGTTTATAACATTTTCTGAAATAAATAAACCATTTAAGATTTATTTAAATTCCAGAAGAATTACTGCGTTAGCATAACGTCACTGTGATGTCAGCGGTCAACAGGGGCGGCCCAGGTCAAACTGACCAGTGGGACCTGCGCGTTAGTGTCTAGGCCAATTAACAGAGTTTGTTAACGCTAAACTAATCCTAAACCTAGGTAATTAGCAGGGGCTGGCGCCACATGTCAATGACCCAGGGGAGGTCAAACCCCTGGTCAACAGTGCCTAACATGCCGGTGGCTCGTCGCCGGCGATGACAGAGACGGTTGGGCGGCTCGGAAATGCTCCTCCGACGACCAAATCGGCGGCGGAGATGTGCTATGTGTAGCTGGGTAAGTGCCGCATCCAGTGGTGCAAGTGGTTGGACATGGGGACGCCGGAAACGACACCGGCGAGCTCGACAGCGGCGGTCGGAGTTCGGACGTTGACGGAAACGGGGCTACGAGGAACTAGGGGAGGAGCTTGTGAGTGCAACGTGCTCCGAGGGGTGCGCTGAGCGCGTTGATGAGGTCGTACGCGGGTGGCAGCAGCTGTGGCCGCGGCGGCGCCATGGCCAGTGGCGAGGAGCGAGGAGCGCTCGGCAAGGTAGTTAGAGCGGTTAGGGGAGGCAATCAAGCACGGGGTTAGGAGGAGAAGTACCATGGCCTCACAGCGGTTGCAGGGGCCGTAGAAGCGGGCACGGGGATGGCTTGATGACGAGGAAACAACGACGGCGATCTTGGGTGCCCGAGGAGGAAGACGAGGGCGAAGGCGGCTCCACAGGGTGTCCGGGCTCGTGTAGCTCGATGGAGAGGAAGAAGACATCGACATGGACCTCGCGGACGGGTCGAGGGAGCACGGAAACGGTGGTGAGCGCGTGGACAGCGAGTGGCGCTGTGGCTGCGCTTGGGTGGGTGCGTGCGAGAGGGACAGGGGAGGAGATGAGCACGAGGGGAGGAGTGAGAGGGCCCGGGGGTGCGTGGCGTCTCCAGCCAGCTCCAGGCGGTCGGCGGCAAGCACGAGGAGGCGTGGCGCCTCACGCGCACGTGCGCTGTCCCGACTCTGCCTACTGGCAGAGGTTAGGGATGACTGGCACCAGGCCAGGTGGGCTGCGCCAGCACAGGTGAGGCCCAGGTGGGTTTCTCTCTCTCTGTTTTCTTTATTTTAATTTCTGTTTTCTATTTTCTGCAGGTTTGTGGCTTTTCTGAAAATGCTTAGGCACTTTCAAAAATCACCAAACTGCTCATGCCCACTGTTTAGCATATAACCAACATGGAACATTTCAGTTTAGGATTATTTGGACATTTAAATTATTTTATAGCATTTAAATGCCCAAATGCAATTAACATATGATTTAATCCAGTGACCTTAGGATGACCTAGAAAATTGTGCACCATTTTTGTCAGAGGTTGAAGACCAAGGCAAAGATGATGAACATTTTAGAAGGCCATTTCAGGTTCATTGAAAATAATTTTAGTAAACCCTAGTTGTTTTAGGGGGGGTGCTGGGGGTTCTGTCATCCCATTTCAAGTTTTCTGAGAAATTTAAACTTGATGCACACATGAAGGCTAGCCTAGTGCATTCCAGAACTAGGGATGTGATACCAGCGCTGGTGTTAGCGGTGCTCCGAGAGGGGCGCGGCTTGTCTTCGTCATCGTCATCATCGGGCCAAGTCTCCACGCCGCCGCCCTCTTTGGAGCCGACTGCTCCGTCGCCGCTGCGTGCTGCGTCGTCCTCCAAGGCGGCCGCCCCCAAGTCGGGGTCGTCCTCGTCGCTCACCGCCCAGTCCGGCAGGTAGTCGCCACCCGGCCCCACGATGGCGGCCATCGCCGCAGACATATAAATCTGCACTCTGAAGAAGGAATGGTATCACACCAGGAACAAGACTAAAGTCAGAGCCAAAAATAAGAAATGAAGAGACTTATGGCAGGCGGCGGGTTGTCGCGGGAGTACGGCCGCTTCCCAAATCGCCAAGCCCCCTCCAACACCTTGAGGTCGGAGATTTCATTCACCATCCTCGCCACCTTAGCAGTCGGCATCTCCTTCATGCACATCCTACTCGGGTCGCGATACCCACTCATCCGACATAGATAAGGGCGGCCTTGAAGCGGGAGAACCCGGCGCTCGACGAAGGTGATGAGGAGGAAGGACGCCACGAGACCCTCCGACTCCTGGAGCACCCGTAGCCGGCCGATGGCGGCAGCCGCATCCACTGAGACCGGCTTTGGCTTGTAGCCCTAGTTGGGCCGGAGCCCGACAGGGGGGCCAGCCTCGTAGGCCAGCAGGTTGAAGAAGTCGACAGCCGGGTCGACGTTCTCAACGTAGAAATAAGACTGTTGCCATAGTTTCACTGATTGTGACAGCTTGATGACTGGGAAGGCATTCCTCTTCGCCGGCCGGCGCACGGCGATGAAGCCACCGCACTCGGCCACCGTCTCCTTGGCGGAGGTGCCTAGCTTGCCATAGAAGAAGGCTCCCCATAGCTTGATGGTGGGGAGGATGCCAAGGTAGCCCTCGCACGCCGTGACGAAGGTGGAGAGCAGCGTCACGGTGTTGGGCGTCAGGTGATGCGGCTGGAGATGATTGAAGTCCATGAACAAGCGGGGAAAGCCGCTCGCCAGGAGGCCGAAGCCACGGAGGAAGTGCAAGCGGAAGACGACCTGCTCGTCCCCCTGCGGCGCCGGTGAAATCTCCTCCGACGGCGGCACCCGCACCTTGACGAATGCCGCATTGGGCATCCGGCGCGTGTTTCGGAGGAAGGTGAGCTGATCTTCGATCACCGTCGAGCCATTCGAGTCGCCACCCTTCTCGTGCGCCATGGCCTCGAGTGGAGCAGCGTGGGAAGGAGAAGCGCAGCGGTGGCAAACTGCGGCAACGCTACGGCGAGAACTAAGCAGCAACGGCGGCAGAGAACGAGAGAGGAAGAAGAGAGTGTGGGGAGGAGGGCGCGTGTGCTCCACCGCTCCCCTACCTCCCCCTACTTATAACCCTCGTGCTGCGAAGCCGAGGGGGTGGGGCATGGGATCATGGGATTAACTGCGCCCACGACCCCACGACTCCCCGATTACTGCATGGAGTTACTGCGCCATAACACCCACGGGAATGGCAACCGCCCGCCCCGGCCGCAGCCGATCCGCCTACGTGCCGGGGCCCGGTAATGGCAGGCTCGGCCCACTGTCACGTCCCATCAGGAGCATAGGATGGCAGGCTGGCCGGGCTGACGCGCGCCGCATGGCGTGCTTGTGGTGGGCGGCGCGCCTTGGAATCTTAGCAGGCACGCCACCTGATTCCCGCTTTGATGTTCAAAATTTGCCGATGATCCCGCCTTGTCAAACCAATTCCGGCGGCCAGCGCGTCGCAAGGCGGATCAAGCATTCTACTAGAGCTCGGTGAGAGGGGAAGCCGCTGAGACTTCACGACCCTTCGGCCGCAACGCCTCACCGGCTTCGGGGACTACTGTCGGAGTAATGGGCCACGGGTACCTCACCCGAGTCCCCGAACCTGTCAAGACTTTGGGCCAGCTTCACCCCACGAAACCTCATACTGAAGCACCGCCTTTCGGTAGCCGGCTGGCTTAACAACCGGTTACCCGAAGACGGCCAAAGCACTAGAAGACGGCCCCAAGAACGACCGGCTCCTATCAAGCGGCATCCGGAGAGGCCGGCGTTGAGCAGGCGGCCACCTGGCGCCCTCAGAGTCTGCGCTCTCATCAAGAGGACAAGACAGGGCGCGGCTACAATATAGTCCCTGACCCCCGAATCCTGGGCTTGGCATGGCTACAGTGCCTCGTACGGGCGGAGATCTCCGCCCGACGCTGGACTACTGCCACTCCTCCCTCGACATCACTCCTGACAGGCGGAGTCCTGTTCCCCACGACGGCCTGTCGGTACGGCCTGCAGGCGGCGGGCCCTACCAGGCAGCGAGATCCCGGAAGACGGCAGAAGCCAGGCCAGCCGGACATAGGGGAGGCCGGCCTCCATCAGGCGGCCAGCTCCTCCCTCAGGGCCCGTGCACCATCAACCAGATAATACATGGTGTGGCAACAATCATCTCCCACCAGGCGGCGGGACTGTAGCCACACTCTGCTGACCAAGCCTGCGTCATTAGCAGCACGGCTATAGTGAACAACCACCAACCAGACCCGCCAACAACGGGAGCGGTTTGTCAGCTCCGTACCGGACAAGTCGGCAGGCCCCAGCAGCCGGCGGAGAAGACGGCGACCAGAGACACTAACAGCCGCGTCCAGCACCAGGCCAGATTACCGATGTACCCCTGGGGGTAGGCCTATATAAGCCCCCAGGGCACCCATGCAAAGGGTTCCCACTCCATTAGAACTAGCCACCATCCTAGAGGAATAAGAGAACTAGCCCTGCCTCCTACTACCTCTAGAACATAGCTCAAGGAGCACCATTGTATCACTTGTGCCTTAGTGATCATGCGGGGACCCCACAGAGCAGGACTAGGGGTGTTATCTCCTAGGAGAGCCCCAAACCTGGGTAAAATGCGTCGGCATTTGTGTCTACGTGTTATCCCGCTTCCAGGCACCGGCGACATTCTACTCGCTCCCACCATGATAAGCCATCCGTTGCCATATGTCGCACCCAACCCCCGACAGCCGCACCCCTCCTCTGCTCCTTTCTCTTTTCCGCTCAGAGAAGAACAGGAGCGAGGAGAGGAGGTAGACGAC
>NC_041387.1:296317803-296380113 GCF_002162155.2 Triticum dicoccoides | reverse complement strand
TGACCGCTGACGTGGATGAGTGGAGGCATGTTTCTTCATATGCGTTTTCCTCTTATGAAGGCGTATTCCTCTAAAGTACGTTTCTATGTAAAAGCGCATTTTCCTTCTGCTTCAGCCCAAAGTGCGCTTTCCCAGTTCTGAAAGCGTACTCTTCTGAAATATGCTTCTACCTTATCCACTCAGGACTTGTTTGTGAAGAAAATATTTGCATATTAGTCCCTCAACTTCATCACCTCATAACTTTTCAACCGTAGCTTCGATCGAGGTGAAACCATCGCTCACTTCTTTGCCTTGTCGAGGCCTTTCTGCGGGTAACATTTTCACTAGGTGGCCCCCATAGTGAAAATGACCATTTTGCTATTGCCTCTAATAAGCCCCCTCCGAGAGAGAACCATTCGGTGTTTAATTCCGCGGCTTCACCGCACTTCTTCCTGGAGTCTCCGTCACCCCCAGGCAAGCCACAATAGCCACCTGCATGATAGCCATGCAGTAGACATCGTTTCTACTTGAATTTTTAATAAAAGTTTGCCTGTTATCAGTCTGCTTGTTTGCTACGGTTGTCTTTGTTTCGGTTATGCTCGTGATTTCATGTTCACCTTCATGCTATGTTCTGATGCATCTTGTTATGTTGTACTACTTGCTAGCATTATTGTCACATGTTACGCTTGATAGTAATAGTAGTACAGGCGGGTAGTAGTGTTGTTCTTTCTCATGCATGTTTACCGTCAATTATCAAGTACCGTTGCCATGCATGTTACTTTACATCCAGTTGGTTAGATGCTTACTTGGTAGTATTCTGCTTAAGTTATTGCATGGTATTTCTTTATGATGGTAGCGGACGTGCTATACTCATGTGTAGTTGCTCGTCAGTATGACATGCTCTGTTGGATATATGCTTCATTGTTGTTATGCTCAATGATTGTGTTGCACCTCCATTCTTATGTTGATATCATGCTCATGCATTATTGTTGCATCATGTTATTGCTATGGCTCAGCTTCTTGCATTCAAGTTTAACCGGATAATAATGAACCTGAACAACTGTTGGTTGAGTCATGGTGCCACTGAATCGAGCTGACCAGTGCAACCACATTTGCCTTTTATGGGAAGGTCCTAACTGGGTCTATTGTCATGCCTCTCGCCGGTGCCTCCAACAAGGGAAGGATATGGGTGCGCGCTACCCTGATCAGGTAGGCGGGCATAAGCCTTGTGAGCTCGAGTTTGGTTATGTGCACATGTTCCCGCTTGGGACCGTTTATTGTTTTGCCACGATGGTGGCCGTTGGGTGTCTTTGGTAGACACGGGGCCACCCATGACTTAGCCTAGACGGGAGTTTGTCGGAGTGGCTGGGGGAGTGTCATGGGCAATAGATCGGTTTGGTCGAAATGTCGTTGGTCCACCCGAATGGGAGCGTGAGGCCATGGGTTTCGTGGTGTAAGTACAATGTACTAACCTCTGCAGAGTGTGTATTTAAATCTATCAGTAGCCGCGCCCGCGGGTATGGGTCCAGTTTGTAGTCGGTCACACTATGGGCCAATAATAATAATAACTTGATTAATAACAACCCCGGTTCGATGATGAGAAAGATATTGGTTGTGATTGAGAGAGGATTATGGAGGTATCGTGGATACCGAAGTTGGCTGATATTTACGTGATCGCGAGATGATCATGGAGGTATCATGGATACCGATGTTGGTAAGTTGATGCATGAGATGGTTTATGAGGTAACCGCCGAATAAGAGTAAGTTGGTGCATGCAAATGTTGACTTGTTGCATGTAGTATCATCATGTTCATATGCTCATGCCATGCTAAATTTGTTCTAGTTGTATCATGTTTAGTTGTGCATGCCATGTTGTTCTGCTAGTATTATGAGCATGATTGATTTAACCTGCTAATACCATGTTGTTGTTTGTCTTGGCTGCTTTTGGTTATTGTGAGCTTGCAAGTACATTCAATGTACTGGCCTGGCACGTCATGCTAGTTTGCAGGTCGTGCCTAGATTTCTTGCTTGTTTTGTGTGGTTCCTGTGTTCGCGAGCTAGGATAAACGTTCCATCCAGAGTCCATGCGGATTGGAGTCCATCATCGCCATTCCTTGTTCCCCTGCCAATAGTTGTTCCACTACCAATAGTTGTTCCGCTGCCTCGAGTTGTTATGTTGCTTGCATAGAGCAACTGTGGTTGGCGTAGCATCACCGTGCCTGTGTTATTCATTGTAAATAGGAGACCTTGTATTCATATTCGTGTTGTAATAGAGAGCTGGTTTGTTCTATGCTAAGTAGTGTCTTATGCTAGAACACTTCACCTCGATCTCTGGGCGGGAATACGGGGCATTCTGGTTTCTCTAAGCAGGGGTGCCACAGGGCTTGTATCAGAGCATGTCTGGCTGTAGACTGTCCTAGTCTGCTGCATTTGGTTATTGCATTTGTTTGCTGCATATAGTCTTAGTTGGTTAGCCCTAACCCCCTTTTTCGTGCGTAGATGATGGTCAGCTTCCATGAATTCAGTGCCCTTCCCTGAGCCCCGGTAATGTTCCTATTGCGTTCAGCCCCACTCCTACCCCTCTCACCATTGCCACCCTCCTTGGTGATATGTGGCGTAGCATTTATCCCCGCGGAGATCCACCTCATTACCAAGTATTCCAGTTTTCTGCCGGAGGAATAATTCTAGAGTATGTTGCTCCTGTCCATCTGTGAGCCCCGATTCCTATTGGTAAGCACACCTATAGTTTCCACGGTGATTACAGTGCTACTCCCAAGCGTGTCGTTCAGCTTACCGCAATGGCAGGAATCCCCGGCCTTCATCATCAAGAGAGCATGGTGCAAGAGAACCGTGCTTATCAATACTATCTCACCATCATTGAAAATCCTAAGTGGATTAAGTTCCCGTCTGTCAACCCCCAAGATTACTCAGCTATCCTCTCCATGTACTGTTACATGACGTCCGAGTGTCTTCTTATTTCCAAATTAGTTCGAGATGCCATCCGAGCCAGGAGATTGCTTGGTTCTTCCCTACCTCGGTTTCCGCCAGCTTCTCCAACCCCTCCGCCTCGTCCCTCCAGAGTTTCGGAGTTAACTATTCCACTCGCTACTCCCTTAGTTTCTTCGTTAGCTCCCAAGCATTTGCTCAAGCGTAGGGTGTAGTCATTCGTGTAGTGCATGTGCATTTTCTCTAGTATAATGCTTGTGTGTGCCTGTGTGGAGTAGTTTTCTTGCTTGTTTCCTGTGTGCTTTGTTGCAATCGATCGTTTTCTTGGGCTTCTTTGGTTTTGAATCTTTGGTGTTACCCCCTTATGGAAATTTGATAGAGGCGAGGGTGTCCCGATCTTTTGATGAGATGATAACTATCGATTTGCTGGAGATGACTTTGACGATCCGACTACAAACGTGCTTGACGTTGCGCCGTAGCAATCGCTAAACCAATCTCCTGAGATTACTGATGATGCCGGAAGCACGATCAACCTGACCACGAAGGCTTATTCTTGCATGCAATCGAAGAACAAACAAGAATAGGATGAAAGAAATATGAATATTGCAACTATATATGAAGTATTGAGAAAGGTGGGGATCCGTAAGCGGTCTTGGTCTGGTCGTTGGACACAAACGAAGTACACGAAGTTGCAATGGCTAACTTTTAACTAAACAAATCCCTAAGGAAAAAGCTGCTAGATAGATCTACTTATATAGGAGCAAGGGGTGGTGGCCAAGAAGGTGGGAGGACATCCCAAGGCAGCCTAAAACTAACCCTAGGTCGTACAAGGCTCATGGGCCCAAGTGGAGGTGATGCGACACCTTTGGATTTGTAGTTTGACTCGGATTCTGCTGCAGCGTCAGATTGTTTCGTTGATATCTCAATTCTCCGGTGGAATCTGAAGATGAATCCAATTGGGATGAAAATATCACGTAATCTACTTTCCAACAAAAAAAGAATCACCCAATTCGGAGTCCATATGAAAAGGTTGTTGGCGTTTTGAGTCAGGTATGTCTGTGCAGTCCGAATCTTAATCCAGAACGTGAGAGACTTGGACTGTATCTTCTCTTGGCCCAAAAGTGATGTGAGAGAACTTTTTGAACAGCAAGTAACATCTCTTTCTCCCTTATCTTCATATGTGGATTGTACAAATGTCTCATACACCTGCAAATAGACATGGCACAAAAGTTTGTGAAGTATTTTTGTCCTGTATGACATAAATAAATTATTGCATAGTTTGCATTAGAAATCACCTCACAAATATACATGTATGCAATATTTTTGGTCATATCCATGCTAGTCATGTCCTCATCATCCTCCCCTTCTTGAAAACAAAGCCGTCCTCGGTGTTGATTAATCTGAACCGTGGCTAACAAAAGAGACAAGGTGTACCTGTTGTATATGTATGTGTCATCCATTTTTACTTCTCTCATCTTTTGCACATATGACACATGTATACATGAGTAACTTTCATACTTCATAAAATATAAAGCCAAAATATTGTCACAAGTATTAGAAGGAATGAAAATATTGCAACTCAAGTTGTACATATAAGTGAAGCTCTTATTCATATCAAAGGATTGACAATGTTCATCATTAAACCATCCCAACATTGGTGAATAAATCATACTTGAATAAAATTTACATGCTACAACATGCTTAAATAAGCAAACATGAAATAATTCATTTGACACAGAATCATCACCAAGATTAGAGGTCATATCAAAATGATTAAACATTGGTTTTTTTGCATCAACAGTTAATTTAATGGGTGCACTCAAAATTGTTGGTATTTCAGTTGTTTGATCACATGACGCATTTATGACAGTAACACGAGTCTCTAAAATAGGTGGTGTGCTTAAATCAATAGGTAACTCAACACATGATGTATTCAAGTTAACTAGGCATGCATCATTCTCATGTGAAAGTGGAAAATGCATACCTTTGTCATTACCTCTTATGATCAACTCAGATGATGTAGGCACCCTCGATTGTGATGTGTCACATGGTGGAGATGACGTAGTCCTCGCAACAATGGATGTGGTTGTCATAGTACGCCTAGTAGTTGAAGAAACATCTGTATCAACAGTTGGAATGTGCATCGTGCGCTTGTTCTAATTTTGGGCACCACGTCGTTTTATTTCCTATTCACCTTTACAAACAAGACGAAACAAATGGTCCATAGAATAACACTCTTCATGAATTAGTATATCCTGAATATCGTGGTTTAATTCTCCCCAAAATCTATCCATAAAATCTTCTTCACTTTCTTCTAAAAATGAGTGCAACAAGGTAGTTTGTAAATCATCATAACATTTTGTTACAGTGTCACTACCTTGTTTTAAATGTTCTAGTTTTTTAATCATGCCACGAGTATAATAAACATCGACGAATCTATCTCTCATGAAATGTTTTAAACTATCCCAATTAGTAGGTATATAGTCATGGTTTAACCGACAGTATTCACTCCACCAAACTAAAGCGAAGCTACTGAAAGTACTAACCGCAACTTGAAATTTTCCATGCTCATCAAAAGTGTGGGAAGCAAATATAGCATTTATTTCGTACGCCTATTCAATATACAAAACAGGCCTAAAACGACCAGTAAATGGTGGCATGGAAACATTAACCTCATGTGCATTCTGATGTTGTTGCTCCTCTTGTGATGGTTGTTGTATTTTCTTAGGTGATGGCAAATCTCCCACGATTGATGAAGCCCAAGAACTAACAACTCCAGAACCTGCCATAGTTAGTAGAAAACAAGAAACAAAATCCGAGAATAATGTTCCTATGAACTACTAGGATGTGGTGGTAGAACGCTCACAATATAGCAAATATCAATATCTTACAAGTTCTTACCATACAGCAGGTGGTGACAGGCAACCAGCGGTGTCAAATAACTCTGAAGATTGTGTAAAGCGATTGCCAGGGGAACGTACGTATATACGGTGTAGAAATATGTGGAGTTGGGTTGGCTATCTATGGTAGCAAAAAATTAGCAATAATCAATTCAAAGAAGCAATGTTGAATAAATGCTCAACGATAGTACTGTGCTGGTCCTAGGCTAGACCGGACTAGAGACGCGAGCCTAGGACACTAATGAGGTCACGGCGTAGCACAACTAGCATCAATAAAAGATATGAAGTAGCTCCGGACAACTATGATTATGACAATGAACGGTGGGTAGCACGTGATGGAAATTGATGGATGTGTAGTGGACAACATAAGGGATAACGATGCAGCGATGACGTGACTAATGTGAACAGAACTCGAAACTCTAAACGAACTAGACACTAAGACCGGCAACTCGACACGACGATGCAACCGATAATTCAACTATGCAAGCAATGAATAGAAAATTGCAAAGGCTCAGACTGACTTGGATAAAGTATGAATAGATCTAACTTTTTTTGTAGCTTTTTCTTGGACAAAAGGTAAGAAAATAAATCTAATCTAAGGATAACTGGAAATTCTCACCGAGCAACCTGAAAACTGATACCACTTGATAGAGGCGAGGGTGTCTCGATCTTTCGATGAGATGATAACTATCGATTTGGTGGAGATGACTTTGATGATCCGACTACAAATATGCTCGGCGTTGCGCCTTAGCAATCGCTAAACCAATCTCCTGAGGTTACTGACGATGCCGGAAGCACGATCAACCTGACCACGAAGGCCTATTCCTGCATGCAATCAAAGAACAAACAAGAATAGGATAAAAGCAATCTGAATATTGCGACTATATATGAAGTATTGATAAAGGTGGGGATCCGTAAGCGGTCTTGGTCTGGTCGTCGGACACAAACGAAACACACGAAGTTGCAATGGCTAACTTTTAACTAAACAAATCCCCAAGGAAAAAGCTACTAGATGGATCTACTTATATAAGAGCAAGGGGTGGCGGCCAAGGAGGTGGGTGGACGTCCCAAGGCAGCCTAAAACTAACCCTAGGTCGTACAAGGCTCATGGGACCAAGTGGAGGTGATGCAACACCTTTGGACTTATAGTTTGACTCGGATTCTGCTGCAGTGTCAGATTGTTTCATCGATATATCAATGCTACGGTCGAATTTGAAGATGAATTCAATTGGGTTGGAAAGAGCACGAAATCTACTTTCCAACAAAAAAAGAATCACCCAATTCGGAGTTCGTATGAAAAGGTTGTTGGCGTTTTGAGTCAGGTATGTCTGTGCAGTCTGAATGTTAATGCAGAACGTGAGAGACTTGGACTCTATCTTCTCTTGGCCCAAAAGTGACGTGAGTGAACTTTTTGAATAGTAAGTAAACATCTCTCTCTCCCTTATGTTCATATGTGGATTGTACAAATGTCCCATACACCTGCAAATAGACATGGCACAGAAGTTTGTGAAGTATTTTTGTCCTGTATGACATAAATAAATGCATAGTTTGCATTAGAAATCACCTCACAAATATACATGTATGCAATATTTTTGGTCATATCCATGGTAGTATGTCCTCATCAAAATTGCTCACCAACCGACAATAGATCAGAAGAAGCCATGAGATACACGAAGGAACTCAGTTAAAAGCAATGCGATTTTCAGCTGACAACAGTGTATTGCAGACATCCGGTGTGGATACAAGTTATATTCTGTCAGACTTTCAATAACAAGTACCCGTCCGAGATACATCTTTATTGCAGCAATGGTTAAACTAGTAGGAGAGCAAAAATTGGATCCCAGTCCAACCTGCATTTCAAGTCAGAGGTATGGTCCGTACCCGATGATTGATTTTGCCATGAGTATGATTTGAAGCATGCGACACCCAGAAGTCAGTCCAAATATGCAATGAATTCAGCAAGGACCGTCAGAAAATTCTTGACATACAAGTAATCAGCAGCCGGAATGTCAAGAATATGTATATATATATGTCATCCCGTTCGCAAGGAAAATCAGTCCAGTCCTTGTCCACAATTTATCAACGAAACATACAAGGCAAGATTCCTCGGTCTGCATCAGCAAGGTATACATGGTTTCCCGTGCAAGGTATCAAGTCTTCTTTAGTAAGACACTGCACAAGCTTCTGGCATAAGGTACCGTGTTCTCCCTAGCAAGTCTTTAAGGGGGGAAGCTTATGAGGTATGGTACCCAGTCTTCCTCAGCAAGATATCCACCGAAAGCTTTGAGCACAAGCCATCCGGTCTTCCTCAAAATGATATCTCAATGGTTTCTGACACAAGCTTTCCAGTCTTCTTCAGTACGACAGTAGTACAAGATATTAAATAGTGAGTCGTCAGCATATGGTAGTGTTTCAACTATTAGATCTGCAACAGTTGGGTCCGAAGTAAGAATTAGTCAGAACCGAGGAACACCTCGAGAATCAGATATTTGTTCATACAATGAGTATGCTGCCAAGTTCATGCAAGTTCCTCGCACAAGGAAGAATTCATGTTGTGCATCCGACAACCTCACTGGATATGCAAGTGAAGGAAAACTAGTGGGTGATTTAAGAATCGACAAGTCTTGAAGAAAGACAACTTTGAGGAAACAATCTTGGCAGTAATTATCAAGATCAGCCCCCGCACATCTGACAAGGTGAAGTTACTAATCTTGTCATTGCCCGGTGTAGTCAACAACAGTAATGAGACTGTATAAGCACACGTGAACCAGATAAATATCCCAAGAGCCAAGACATGAAGAAGACCAAGGCATGATTGCAAGATATTGCACATGACAGTACTCAGGGCCGCGAAGATAACCAAGGATATATAAGGCCCCACTCTTTCAGATAAGGATCCAGATGAAGAACATAATAATGAAAGACGAAGACTGAGAATACAGGTATGCCGGTTATTGTGTGAAACATGTGGTATGTATGACCAAGACAGTCTTATTCCACATCAAACCCAAGCAAAGATATGCCTAAGAGGTCTACTCCATTGTAGTAAGGACCTCATGGCAAGGCAACCAGCTTAGTACACGGTATATGATCAAAACTTTTAGCATTGAATACCCGAGTCTGTCAAGTCCGACCCAAGAACAACTCAACATCTTGACCTCAACAACCGCGCTTAAGCATCACATGGACTACTATCCACATGAGTATACTGGAAAAATGAAGAATCAGTGTGAAAGCACATACTTTGAGGATTATTATCTCTCGCATATGGGAATCAATTAAAGAATAACTTGTGAGAACAAGATTCTTTGCCAAGATCACCACCAGTCAAGTCTGCAATTGTGATCATCAGGTGATGGTGCATTTTTCTATCAGTCACGTCAAGCGACAGTCAAACCTTTGGTACCGGTTGGATATGAAAGACAGTAAGGCTAGTCAAGAGAAGTCAGAAACTCTTGCAAGATGTCAGAATCCATCAGAAGGACAAGTATAATTCCTATCATTGTTTTCAACTCAGAAGGTATGCATATATTCAAGCAGTCTAATATCTGGATAGAAAAGATTCTTTGTTCCGCGGGAAGATGTGTTCCCCACCCCGTGGAATATTCTCGGTACTCGATACAAGAATAACATCTCCCACAAGGATCAGTATCGAGAAGGACACTATGTCAGAAATGATAATATTTCGGACCTCAGCTAAGCCAACAAATATGAAAGAAAATTGGAGTCAGTATGAACAGGAACATATGAGGTAAGTCTTGTCAGTATGTCATATATGGTGAAGCACCACCCCAGATGAAGGCAGTCAGTAAGATCCAATTCAATGGGAACATTATATGAGAATGAATAAAAGAAACCCGAGTTGGAAACGGTTTCTTCAAGTCATAAGATTTATTTATCCCTGAGCAACCAAATCTTGAGGACGAGATTTATTTAAGGGGGGAAGGTTTGTAACACCCTTGATTTTGCCCTTTTCTTTTTCTGATGATATTCTTGGATTTATTGATTTGATTTGCTTTATTGTGGCTATGTGGTTCTAGAAGTTGGGAAGATCATGTGTTCCTAGGTTTTATACTGGCTTGTCATCCTCGTCATCAACCCAAGATCATGTCATTTTCATCCTTGACCTAATCAAATATTCTTTTTCTGGGGAATATTCCTTTTCTGTTAAAGGAATAACCCTTTAAACCCTAGGTTGTGAAGCGACCTATATATTTATCACTACCAAAATTCCCAAATAATTCTCATAAATTTTTTGGGTCATATCTTACTCAAATATGGCAAAACTTTTCATTGCCATGTTCAAAGATCACCCTCCAATAATTATTTTCCTAATCTGCCTTAAGTGGCACTTTGCGAAGCAAGTGATATTTATATTTGCTTGTTTGACCCCAAATATTTTGGACATCTTTCCTTCTCCATATAATTGCCCCATGCCAAAATGCAACTCAATTTGCCTAGTAAATATTCCTGAGCAATTTTTCAAAGTTCCTGTCTGAGGGAAGCCTTTGTGAAGGAAGTACTAGTTAGGCATATCCAAATGAGTTGAAATTTTGCAAGATCCTTCATATAATAAAATCATCACTCTCCACCAACTTTGAGCTCATCTAACTAATCTATGTTAGCCTAGCTCCAAATCTTAGTTTCTGGTCAGATTTTTAGTTTGTGAAGCAACCATATTTTATCTTGCTTCATTTAAGCTGAAAATTTTCTAGGGCATTCTTCTTTCCATATAAACTCTCTCTACCAAGTTTTGGCCTATTTCATCAATCTAATTCCCCTGTGCAATTTTTCCAAAATTCTATCCAAAGAGATGCTTTGTGAAGCAAGTGCCACTTTGGTAAGTCCAAATGGCATGAAACTTTTTGGGCATCTTCATATACTCAAATCATTGGGCCATAACCATTTTCAGCTCATGACAATCATTTATATGAGTGCTACATCATATTTCCTAAATCTGACCAGTAGGGCCCTTTCAATAGCAAGTGCACTCTAGAGAGCTCCATTTCGTCTGATATTTGGCCACCACAGTTACCTTAGCTTGTGATCAAGCTAGGCCAAAGCACAGAGTCATTGCACCATTCTAACTCTCACAATTCACATCAAACACCTTGCTGCCAAAATGTTTTGGCTCCTCCTCCAAATCTCTTCTTTGCCCCTGGACTGATTTCTTTCTTCATTTTGACTGAGGGTAGCATGGTCTATCTACTAGACGTCATTGTTCCGGCCAAAATGAGCCATTTGCACCAGTGCCCGCGGTGATGACGCTTGCGTCATGGCTAATTGCGTGCTCTGGCCCGTTCTGGCCATTGTTCCCGTCGTCTCCCTCATTGTCTCGACCTCAAACCATATCCTCGAGCTCCCTTGTGATCAACTTCTCTGCCCTGCATGCTGCCCCGCCATGCATCGCTGTGGTGTAGTCACCATCGTCGCGCCCGTGACATGTCCAACCACTGTCCTCCATTAGAGCTTGCTCGAGAGCTCCAGAGGATTCCTCGTCGTATATACATAGCATGATCGAGTCCTTCCGCAGCTCACAGCTCCCTCGCCCGCCTCTTTTGGTCACTGGAATCGTCCAGTCTCGCCGTTTCTTCCTCGGACTGCCGTGACCTCGCCGGAGTTGGTCTCGGTTACGACCACCACAGCCCTCCTCTCCTCCTCCCGAGCCTCCCACTAGCTTCCCCACTCTACAGCGCATCGCCCCGACCCCTTGCCCCTCGCCGGAGTTGCCCGTTTTGCCGGAGACCACCACCACCACTGCTGCCTCTGTAGCCTCCTAGTGCCGCTCCTCCCCCCCGTTCTGCTCCTCCCCAGTGCCCTCTCCCCCTCTGAATGGATGCAGCGCACAAGCCCGAGCCCACCGGTGCCCTCAAATCGCTCGGAGACCGCCGGAGTCAGCCGCCCCCTCACCGGTCAATCGACCCTGCCTCCTTCGCTCTCCAGCAGTGTTGTGTCCCCACCCCTCCTCGACGTCCGCATCCAGACGGGACAGTCACGCCACTCCATCCCGAGCTAGCCGGCGGCCTCTGCTTGTCCAGAGCTGGCCGGAGCCGGCCGGGCCTATCACGGTGCCCCTCCTCTACTCCCTGCTCTGTTAGTGGCACAGCCGGCCGCTGACGTGGATAAGTGGAGGCACGTTTCTTCATATGTGCTTTCCTCTTATGAAGGCGTATTCCTCTAAAGTATGTTTTCTATCCTCTAAAAGCACATTTTCCTTCTACTTTAGCCCAAAGTGCTCTTTCCCACTTATGAAAGCGTACTCATCTGAAATACGCTTGTGCCTTATCCACTCAAGGACTTGTTTCCGAAGAAAATATTTGCAGATTAGTCCCTTAACTTCATCACCTCATAACTTTTCAACCGTAGCTCCGATCAAGGTGAAACCAGCGCACTTCTTCGTCTCGTCAAGACATTTCTGTTGGTATCATTTTCACTGTGTGGCCCCACAGTGAAAATGACCATTTTTCCCTTGCCTCTAATCATCCCCCTTCGAGAGAGAACCATTTAGTGTTGCGTTCCGCAGCTTCACCGCACTTCTTCCCAGAATCTCCGTCAACCCCAGGCAAGCCACAATAGCCAGTTGCATGATAGCAATGCAGTAGCCGTGGTTTCTATTGAATTTTTAATAAAAGTTTGCCCATTATCTGTCTGCTTGTTTGCTACTGTTCTCGTTGGTTCGGTTATGCTCGTGATTTCATGTTCACCTTCATGCTATGTTCAGATGCAACTTTTTATCTTGTACTACTTGCTAGTATTATTGTCGCATGTTATGCTTGATAGAAGTAGTACATGCTGGTAGTAGTGTTGTTCTTTCTGATGCATGTTTATCGTCTGTTATCAAGTACCGTTGCCATGCTTGTTACTTTGCATCCAGTTTGTTATATCCTTACTTGGTAGTATTCTGGTTAAGTTCTTGCATGGTATTTCTTTATGAATCTAGTGGACATGTTATGCTCATGTGTAGTTGCTCGTCAGTATGCCATGCTTAGTTGGATATATGATTCAGTGTTGTTATGCTCGATGATTGTGTTGCACCTCCATGCCTATGTTGATATCATGCTCATGCATTATTGTTGCATCATGTTATTGTTGTGGCTCAGCTTCTTGCATTCAAGTTTAACTGGATAATAATGAACTTAAACAACTGTTGGCTGAGTCATGGTACCACTGAATCGAGCTCACCAGTGCAACCACATTTTCCTTTTATGGTAAGGTCCTAACTGGGTCTATTGTCATACCTCTCGCCGATGCCTCCAACGAGGGAAGGTTATGGGCGCGTGCTACCCTGATCAGGTATGCGGACATAAGCCTTGTGAGCCCGAGTTTGGTTATGTGCACATGTCCCCGTTTGGACCATTTATTTTTTTGACACGACAATGGCCATTGGGTGTCATTGGTTGACACGGGGCCACCCATGACTTAGCCCAGAGGGGAGTTGGTCGGAGTGGCCAGGAGAGTGTCATGGGCAATAGATTGGTTTTGTCAGAATGTTGTTAGTCCATGCGAATGGGAGCGTGAGGCCATGGGTTCCGTGGTGTGGGTACAATGTACTAACCCCTGCAGAGTGTGAGTTTAAGTCTATCGATAGTCGCGCCCGCTGATATGGGTCCAGCTCGTAGTCGGTCGCACTACGAGCCAACAATAATAATAAATTGATTAATAACAACCCAGTTTGATTATGAGAATGAGATTGGTTGTGATCGGGAGAGGATCACGGAGGAATCGTGGATACCAAAGTTGGTTGATATTTATGTGATCGCGAGATGATCACGGAGGTATCGTGGATACCGATGTTGGTAAGTTGATGCATGAGATGGTTACGAGGTAACCGCTGAATAAGAGTAAGTTGGTGCATGCGAATGTTAACTTGTTGGATGTAGTATCATCATGTTCGTATGCTCATGCCATGCTAAATTTGTTCTAGTTGTATCATGTTCGGTTTTGCATGCCATGTTGTTCTGCTAGTATCATGAGCATGATTGGTAATGCCATGATGTTGTTTGTCTTGACTGCTTTTGGTTATTGTGAGCTTGCAGGTACATTCAATGTACTAACTTGGTGTGTCATGCCAATTTGTAGGTCGTGCCTGGATTGCTTGCTTGTTTGGTGTGGTTCCTGTGTACGCAAGTTAGATTAAACCTTCCACCTAGAGTCCTTGAGGATTGGAGTTCATCATCGCCATTCGTAGTTCTGCTGACAATAGTTGTTCCACTGCCTCGAGTTGTTATGCTGCTTGCATAGAGCAACTGTGGGTTGCGTCGTGTCACCGTGCCGGTGTTATTCATTGTAATATCAGAGACCTTGTGTTTATATTCGTGTTGTAATAAGAGCTAGTTTGTTCTATGCTAAGCAGTGTCGTATTCCAGAAGACTTCACCGAGATCTCTGGGCTGGAATACGGGCGTTCCGGTTTCTTTGAGCCGGGGTGCCACATTCGTGTGCTGAAGTTCTCAGGTTTTTGGTGAGATCATGATGGATGAAGGAATAAGGAGTGGCAATAGCCTAAGCTTGGGGAAGCTTGAGGCACCCCAAGGTAATATTCAAGTACACCCAAGCATCTAAGCTTCGAGATCCCCAAAAGGCATCCCCTCTTTCTTCTACGAACTATCAATAATTTTACATAGAGCTATATTTTTATTCATCACATTGTATGAGTTTTGCTTGGAGCGTCATGTATTATCTGAGTCTTTGCTTTTTTATTTTTAGTTTGTCACAATAATCTTTGCGGGACACCAATTTTTGATAGGGACAAGCATTATTTGTGATTTGTTAGAATACTATATATGCTTCACTTATATCTTTTGAGCTACGCAGTTGCTCTAGTACTTCACTTATATCTTTTAGAGCACGACGGTGGTTATATTTTAAAGAAATAGTTGCACTCTCATGCTTCACTTATATCTTTTTGACAGTTGATAATAGTAATGGCAATTACTACAAGTTATGAATTTGGTCCTAATATGATAGGTATCCAAGAAGGATATAATAAAAACTTTCATGTAGATCACTGAATATGATAAGTTTGATTCTTTGCAATAGTTTTGCAATATAAAGGTGGTAATATGTGGGTTATGCTAGTGAGTAATTGTGGTTTAGTAAGAATATTGGTGTTAAGATTTGTGATTCCCGAAGCATGCATGTATAGTCTCTTGTTATGCTATGAAGTTGGAGCATGATTTATTATCAATTGTCTTCCTTATGAGTGGCGGTCGAGGACGAGCGATGGTATTTTCCTACCAATCTATCCCCCTAGGGGCATGCGTAGTAGTACTTTGCTTTGAGATCTAATAAACTTTCCCAATAAGTATATGACTTCTTTATGACTAATGTGAGTCCATGGATTATATGCACTCTCACCTTTCCGCAATTTGCTAGCCTCTTCGGTACCGTGCATTGCCCTTTCTCACCTTGAGATGTGGAGCAAGCTTCGCCGGTGCATCCAAACCTCATGATATGATACACTCTATCACACATATGCCTCTTTATATCTTCCTCAAAACATCCACCATACCTACCTATTATGGCATTTCCATAGCCATTCCGAGATATATTGCCATGCAACTTCTACCGTTCTGTTTTATTATGACACACATCATCATTGTCATATTGCTTTGCATTATCATATAGCTGACATAGTATTTGTGCCTCGGCCACCATTCATCTTATACATGTTAAGCTAGATCATTGCACATCTTGGTACACCGGCGGAGGCATTCATATAGAGTCATATCTTGTTCTAGTATCGAGTTGTAATTTTTTGAGTTGTAAGTAAATATAAGTTTGATGATCATCATATTCATTATTAGGGCATTGTCCCTATTGAGAAAAAAGAGGCCAAAAAGGATGATTGTGGCGTGAAAAGATGGCTCCCACCCTCCACCCCGGCGATATCCACCACCTCCGGTGATCTCCTCCACTAGCCACCAAATTCTAGTTTCTCTCCAATAGATCTCTTCGGCGTTCTGTGATATACACCCCCATACCCATCTTTCATGGATTCCATTGATGGATCCACCCTTGGCTTGGACTTCTCCAAGGGTTTGGTTTTTGCAGATAAGGTTTTTCAATCTATGGGCTTCTCGGTGCACCCCATGGATGACACGGGCTTCTTTACCATGGTGGTCTCTTTCGGTCGTCATGACTTTTGTTTGGATGAAGGTTCTGTGGCAGCGGCGCTTGAGGTGGCCATTGGTGGCTCGACCATTGAGTTTATGGTTTCCTTGATCAAGGATAAGGTTTTTGGCTTTCAAGTGTCTTGCAAGGCCGTAGATATGATCATTCTCAGTCTTCGATCATTCTCTTGTGATCATTTTAAATGTTATTTTCATCTTTGGGGGAATGGTGGCCTGAATTGGGGCCGTGAGTTCAAGATCTGGAAATTGGAATATGATGCTGAATGGATCATTGTTAGTCCTTCTAAACGTCGTGCTGCCATTGGTTTATTGGCTATGCACTCCAAGCCATCAAAGTCCTCGGTTGTGGGGACCCCGACTCATAAGTCATAATCACCGAATGCACGTGTACACTAATCCCAGAGATCAATGCTCACTGAACACACATAAGCTGAATAACAAGAGTCTTACATCCATACTTATTGTCTTACACAAATTATGACCATTATGGCCAAGTCTTACATCGATAAAGCCACAGGGGTTGAATACCAAATAATCTTAAGCAGCAGAAATCTTTGTTGATAAGTAGAACCCATGCCATCTGCCTTAGCCCTACAGGCATTCTGACTGGGAAGCGTCCTAGTTCGCGTGTTCGTCACCAAAGAACTCTTCCTCGAACTCCTACTCTTCCATGCCTGGTCAATTAAATAACCAGTAGCAAGCCAACGAGTACTTTGAATGTACTCGCAAGCAACCCATGATTTGGTTCAAAGTAACAATGCAATTGTAAAACAAGTAAGCAGCCTAGCTTCAAGCTAGTTGAGATGTCCTATCAACTTGTGAGATATGCATCAATGAACATGGGTAACCTTGAGAACAGGTTACAGATATCAACACAAATAGGGTTTGGATAAATGCCATTTGATTCAACATGTCAATTCACCACCTTGACACAAATAGTTCTCTTCCACACATGCATAGAGATTGTAAAATTTTTGGACATAGTTTAAGTAGCACCTCCCAACTGTCCATGACCGTGGACACGGCTATTCGAATAGTTTGACACTCTGCAGAGGTTGCGCACTTTACCCACAAGATCCGGGAAGCTTTCGTGTCATCCACGATCCCGTAGTACCTCAAGTACTCGGGGGAAGCACCTGATCATTACCTTTCCCTAGACGACACTAACATAGGGTCCACTTGTTGATACATGGACCTCGTGTATAAGCAAAAGATCGTGGGACTTTTACCTTTTCACATTATTACGCATACACGAAGGGACCAACGGTGTGTCCGGTGCCCTGTGAAAACAGTCATGGCCGCCTATCCAAGCACGACCCCATCCCAAGAGTGACCTCAAGTCACCCCCGTCACTAGTAATGTGGGCACCATGCTAGTAGCAGCCTAAGTAATCAATAATGCCCCGTCCCATAAAGGGGTAGAGTGGTTGCACATGTTTGGTAGGGACGGTAGTCACACATAAATCTAATCCATCATTTTACACACACCCACCAGAAGTTCTCTTTGGTACACCACTTCTTCCTCAAGTGGTGACCTTAGTTCAACATCTCCCAAGGGCATTAGGGGCACCCGATGGGGTTTTCGAAAGAATGTAACCATGAAGAGTTCATGGTACACATGCATCATTATGCATCAACTAGTCTCTTGAAAGTGCAATCATGAACAAGGTAAGGTCATGAGTAGGGGTATGCATCATGGGGTGGTTCACAACAAGTTTTACCACTGTCATATTTCATCATCATGCAATCAGAAAAAGGGTACCGATGAACAAGAGGGTGACATGGTCAAAGGGCTGCTTGCCTTGATTGGCTTGTTCTTCGAGGTCATCAAATCCTTCTCCTTCTTCTTTAGCAACTTCATCATATACGGGATCTAAACGTCGCAAGAAAATAACGAGAAAATAAGGCAATAGTAAAACAGAAAAACCAAAGTGCTCAGAAAAATGTCAACTCATTTTTGTTAAATACTAGGGTGAACACTAAGAAGGGGAAAATTCCTAGTTTTGGATCTGGAGTAGCAGAATAGGAGAAATGGATTTACAAAGGTATATGTAAATGCTTAAAATCACATTTAAATATTTACAGTGAAGAAAAGGTTGTTGGATTTGAATGAAAGTTGCACCATTAAATAGGTGGGATTTTTACAAGAATTTAGGAACTGGAATTATTTCATTTGGATTAATATTTAGTCCAGAGGAATTTTTGCAAGTCTGACAGAAAAGAAAAAGGGGAAGGGGCACTGTGCCTGCTGGGCCAGAACAGCCGCAGGGCAGCGGCCGAGCCAGCGACGCGGCCCAGCCGAGCTGACGCGCACGCGCGCCAGATTTTTAAACCTGACGGGCGGGCCCCAGCTGCCAGTGGGAGAGAGAGGGGAGGATGACAGGAGGGGCCCGCCTGTCATCTCTGACCTCGCGACCGGAGGGCCGACATGCTCACCGGCGGTGATGTAGGGCACGGCGGGTCGAGCTGACGGCATGGTTGGACTCAGCGTGGAGTCGCCGTTCAGGTGGTGGTGGTGGACGTCACCGGAGTTGCCTGGTTCACCGGCGACGAGGAAGCACGGCGGAGGTGTGCCGGGCGGTGGTTGTTCCGGTCGACTCCGGCTGCAAACGAAGGGGAAAAGGAGGGGGAAGGAGTCAGGGGCTCGCTGCGGTTCCAGATCGAGCGAAAGGAGCGGCCGGGGAGGCTCTTACCACGCAAACACCGGTGACCCGAGGCGGCGGCGCTCGGCTCAATCCCGAGCACAAAGAGGGGGAGGGGAGTTGGGGCTCTGCTAGTGATCGCTAGGAGGCGAGAGAGCTCAAGGGATGGAGAGAACGGGGTCCGGGGTGGCCTTAAATAGGAGGGGCGCGATGCACCGTGGCTCGTGCGCCGGCGAGCTTCTAGCCATTACTAGAGGCCACGGGGGTGCGCGTGGGCGTGTCTGGGGCGTTTGTGGAGGTGGTCCACGACCAGGGGAAGGAAGAGAGGGAGCAGGAGGGGCAAGAGGCGCCGCGCGTGTGAGTGTGCTAATTGGAGCTCTCGGGCGGCCATGGCGCACGTGTGAGGGAGGCCGTAGGAGAGAGAAGGAAGAGGGGGACCGGGGCATAGCATGCTGCGGACACCGAGGCGCATCGTCGGGCGCGCTGGGGAGGCCCGAGGTGGCCGGAGGTGGTTGGCAGGGGGCGTCTACAGTGCGGGAGCGCACTGTAGCGCGCTCCAGAGCGTGCAAATGGCCGGCATGCCATTTTTTGTCAAAGTGGGCACGGCCAGGCATGTCTGGTAGTTCTAGGGGGAAGTAAGGAAGAGGGGAGGAGCATTGGATGCCCTGGGGATCCAGTAGGAGAGGAGTGGGGTTGTGAGAGAGGGGGAAAGGGGGCTGTCCAGAGGGGTAAATAAGGTGGTTTCACCCCTCAATCATTGAGCTGAGATGCAGCCATTGTTACTGGAGGTAGAGGAGGACTTGTAGGGGCTGTGGTAAAAAGTGGAGGCCATGGAGAAGAGTGGAAGTGGTAAGAATAGTGTTTTTAGAAAAATGGCAAAAGGTGTTTGTTGTTGATTTGGGAAAGAATATGAACTCCTCTTGTCATGAGGCTTGACAGGGTAAAATGGAATGATAAAATAAGAGGTTGCACCAAGATTGAGTTTATTTGGGCAAAGTTGCCAATGCAACTTTTGTAAACCCTAGAAATTAGCAGAAATGAACTTGTGTAGATCTAGTTGAGAAAATCACTTCTCCTTGACCCACCACTTGGTTTATTGGCCTCATTTGGTCATGTGAACATGCTCACAAAAGTTGATAGGAAAATGAGAAAGTTGACAATGTAAAGTTGTTCAAATTTGATTCTGGACAGAGAGGGTTTTGGGGCAGTTTGATCAGGTTAACTTGTTCTCCAACTTGTGCCACTTGGCCTAGATGAATAATTAGAACATTTGAGCATGTTCACAAGGTTTGAGAACATTTGGAAATGTTTGGCAATGTAAAGTTGCTCAAACTTCAAAATGGACAGAAATGGTTTTGAGGGGATTTGATGATGTTATATTGTTCTCCAAGATACGATACCTGGCAACATCATCTAATATGTCATATGTGACATGCTAGAATTTTCTTGGAATTTTTAGAGAATATTTCCTTTGTAAATGTTTCAAAAGCCTGAAATATCCAGAAAGGGTTTTTGAGGGGTTTGACCAATATTTTTTGAACATGACCATGTGTTGAAACTCTTATATATGGACAATATATGTCCACTGAGTTTCCCTAAATTTTCCCAAATATTTTTAAAGTATTAAAATAATTTTAACCTATTAAAGACCATTTCTGGCCTAAAGAAAAAGACTCTAAATAAAATAGGAAAATAACTTTTAAAATTATATTTTTGTGGTTTATGAAAGTCCTATATCTAATAGGTTTCAAATATACTCTTTGAAATATTTTTCATACCCCAAATCAAGTACTTGCAGTGCAAACCTCAATTTAGGGGTTTTTGGAAAACTAATTTTTGAAAATACTTTTTGGCCAAATTATTTTTGTAAGAAAATACTATATTGCTCTATACACATGGCATGATCATTGGTCAGAAGTTTGGGGCAAGGAGATGAAGTATAGAAGGTGGAGTTGTGTTGTCTTTAAAGAGCACTTGAAAAACACACAGAGAAAACCAACTCCAAATAAAAGCCAATTGATGCAAAAGTTTTTTGTCAAACCACACTTTATCATGATTTATTAGCTCAAGTGTTGTGGCATGAAAATCAGGGTGTGACATCGGTAAGATCTTCTCATTCCAATGCCAAGAAGCTTTCTTTTTCAATATTTCAGAACTATCATGCTTGTTGTGGTTATCGTTATTCGGCCACACAAAACTGCATTCAAACTGATGAAGATGCAGGGTACACTCTTCCTGCGGATGAGAGGGTGGTCATTCATCCCTCACTGCTGTCTGAACTCCGGTGGACGTCGACGAGGCCTTCCATATCTTTTGGCACGGTTCAAGATCTGCTTGCTCCGGCGGATTGGACGCCTCCTATCTCGGGCGGGAATCTTGGTTCTTTGAATGTGGACATGTCAGCCCATGTTGTGACGTCAATTGCACGTGCCACGGTCCAAGTCGAGCTGGTGAACTCTATGGGCCTTCTGATATTCCTTCTTAGCAAGCCAAGGAAGATTTTGATAATTTGGTATTGGATATGATTGAGGAAATTTTTACGTGTCAAAAGTGCTTGAGAAAGGGACATTTTGCTACACCATCCACGTCCAAGCTCTAGTGCAATTCTTGTCTGCGGAGGGGCATGTCAAGAAAGATTGTAACAGGTTTGCACAGATCCTGGGTCTAGTTTGGCAACCAAAACCCGGTAATGTTGCAACTTCCGAGGATCGCTCAGCTCCTACCGAGAATATCTCTTTGACACAGATTTTACCAAACTTGGACCTCCCTTGCACTTCCACATTTACTCCATCGACTAGTTCCATCAGCCCCGGTCCCAAGACACCTTCGACCGCACCTCCTGAAACCCCTCCTCCGCCGGAGTACTCGCCGTCTGCGGTGAGTCCTGGGTGCTCTTCTTTGATGGCCAACTTCCACATCGACCCTATCTTGTATGTGCCGGCGGGCCATCACATTGTGGATGGAGGCGAAGCTTGTGTGCCTCGGACCTTTGTGACGCCATATACCCCAATTGTGTGCCGCCACGAGGAGTTCATGTTAGCTGAGGTAATGCCCACCCCTCCTCCTGATCAGATTGGTGCTACTAGGGAAGAAGTGGTCCAATGGCTTCAAGCTCATGGGGTTTTTGTGAGGTCTGCTCAACCTTGGATTCGGTCTTTTGGTCTTTTTGAGCTCCGAGATGCAGCAGTTAGATTCTTGCTTCTGTAGTTGCCACCCCAACCCCTTGGTAATGATTGTTTTGTTCGATTCATGAAGCATGATTAGGGTGAGTCTTTCTGGCGTGCCCAGGGTTTCCGTCAGGGCTTGCTCATGTTCTTGGGGATTCCGCTTGTTCTCCATAACACTAAATATATCAGGGCAGCTGTCAACACCTTTGGGAAATTTTATCATTGGAAAAGTGAGGACCCTTACCTTGTTGAAACTCTAGTGTTTGCTTCCTTTCTAGAGGATATTCTAGTGCCCAGGGATGTGGTGTTTATGGATTTTGCTGTTTGGCGAGGGGCTAGGGTGTCTTGGACGACACCTCTTTATATCCTTAGTGTGAATTTTGCTGAGCAAATACCCTAGGATGAGGATTGGATACCCATAAATGGCAACCCTCACCCGGTTCCTGGTGTGCCCTTCCCGAAGATGCCACCCATTTATTTTGCCTCCATACCCTGCTCTGGGTTGGAATGATGTGCCACCCCCTCCGCCTGAACCTACAAATAATAAAGTGGAAGATGACAACTGGGGTAACTAGAATGAGCCTAAGGACCAACCTGCTGTCCAGGATCAAGAATCAATGGTGGTTGACCTCTCTGCTCAACCCAGTTCTGATCAGCAACAGGTGCATCCTACTTCTGTCATTATCATTGATGAGGCCAACATGAAAATCAAGATGATCCTATGGTGGTTGAACAAGCTATGGTGGATGTTAACAATTGGGCCATTGTGCTTTATCAACCTCCTGTGATTGAGGTTGAAGCTTTGGAGTTACCTGTTGTTGTTGTCCCCTTTGGGCCGCCACTGCCCCCTGAGATGACTTGGAGACGTCCTTTTGAAAATCTTCTGAATGCACCTGCTATTTTTGAGGTGCCTAAGCCCCTTGTCGGTCAAAACCGGCGGATCTCGGGTAGGGGGTCCCGAACTGTGCGCCTAGGCGGATGGTAACAGGAGACAAGGGACACGATGTTTTTACCCAGGTTCGGGCCCTCTCGATGGAGGTAAAACCCTACTCCTACTTGATTAATATTGATGATACGGGAAGTACAAGAGTAGATCTACCACGAGATCAGAGAGGCTAAACCCTAGAAGCTAGCCTATGGTATGATTGTTGTTCGTCCTACGGACTAAAACCCTCCGGTTTATATAGGCACCGAAGAGGGTTAGGGTTACACAGAGTCGGTTACAATGGTAGGAGATCTACATATTCGTATCGCCAAGCTTGCCTTCCACGCCAAGGAAAGTCCCATCCGGACACGGGACGAAGTCTTCAATCTTGTATCTTCATAGTCCAGGAGTCCGGCCAAAGGTGATAGTTCGGCTATCCGGACACCCCCTAATCCAAGACTCCCTCAGTAGCCCCTGAACCAGGCTTCAATGATGACGAGTCCGGCGCGCATATTGTCTTCGGCATTGCAAGGCGGGTTCCTCCTCCGAATACTTCATAGAAGATTTTGAACACAAGGATAGTGTCCGGCTCTGCAAAATAAGTTCCACATACCACCGTAGAGAGAATAATATTTACACAAATTCAATCTGCTGACGTATTTCATGGCGTGACATCACACCACGGCCAAGCCTTTATTCGAGTCGTTTTACTATCCCACCTCAGTGCGTTTAGCGAGGCGGTTTCCTTGGCATGTCTTGTCAAAGCAGAGATCATGTCCCCTTATCCCAGGATTCTCATTTATACGGGCGCGGGTAACCCAGTCGTGCCCGTTGGCACATCTCCTATATCGAAGGCGAGTCCCGAACGGTCACGGGGAAGGCTCTTGGTATTCAACCTCTTTATAAAGAGACCAAGGCTCCACTCCTTTCTTTCAATCTCAATCGAATCCGCCCCTCGCCTCGAGTTCCAACACCCAAAGCTCCAGATTCAGGCGCTTCGGACCTTCGATGATGTCTGGCTCCGACCTGCAAGGCCGGTGGATGCCTTCCTCCATTACAGAAGAAAACATGCTAAAGCTAAGAGATGCCAGGTATCTAACCAGCGAAATTTCGCATAGGCTACCTGCCCAAGGGCAGGTTATTCCCACTCCCAAGCCTGGTGAAAGCATGGTGTTCGCGTCTCACTTTCTTCGGGGGCTAGGCTTCCCAATGGACCCCTTCGTGAGGGGGCTCATGTTTTACTATGGGTTGGAATTTCATGACTTGGATCCGGAGTCCATCCTCCACATCTCATTGTTCATTATTGTATGCGAAGCCTTCCTCCGCATTACCCCTCACTTCGGATTGTGGCTCAAGACCTTCAAAGTGGAGCCGAAGATGATCAAGGGGCAGCAGGCAGAGTGTGGAGGGGCTGTTATAAGCAAGAATGTTGATGCTCCATGGCCCGAGGGCTCTTTTCAAGAGGAGCTCAGCCTATGGCAACAAGAGTGGTTTTATATCACAGCTCCCAGGGGCACCAAACGGGTGGCGCCACCTGCCTTTCGCTCGGGTCCTCCACCGCGGCTAGCGTCATGGGTCAATAAAGGACTTGACTGGGGGGCGTCCAAGGACGTGCCCTTGTTGCAGGGCCGCATTCAAGACCTCCTAGAGAGAGAGATCACTCTGGTCGTAGTAGCGCAGGTCATGCTGATTCGTCGCACCCTGCCCTGCAAACGTCGCCCCCTCCGCCTATGGGAATTTAACCCGGAGGGACCACGAGATCTCCAACATTTTATGGGCGCGACGCCCGTGGAGATGTACAAGCTTTTCTTAGGATCACAAGCGATGTGTCCGGACTTGACCGAGGACGCAGGTCTGAGCTACAATCGCCCGGATACTCAAGTAAGTAGCCTTGTACCCGGACACGCTATCCCATATTTATCATGAACTTGCCCTTTAAAAGAGTTGTTCCTTGAACAGAAGTGGATAGCGAAAGCAAAGTTAATCAGGTGTTCGGCTCCCCTCCCTGAGACCACGCCGGATCCCGTGTTAACCAGGATGCTGGAGGTTGCGCCTTTGGAAGAAGGTGAAGGGGGGAACAAGGAAGCTACCGCCTCCGTGAAGGAGGCTGTCAGGAAAGGAGGGATCGAGAATCCCTCCATAAAAGGGAAGAAGAGGACCGCCTCTGAAGACCCGGAGACCATGGTCTCAAAGCGGGGGAAGAAATCTTCATCAGAGGGTCCTGCGCCGAGAGATGCCTCGGCCGCATTGTGCCCCCAAGGGGATCAGCCCTCCACCAAGCCGTAAGTAAAAAGGGGAGTTTATTTTTAAATAAAGGATATCCCTGCCCTATTTCTGATGAAGATAACCGAAATTTTACCTTGTAGTTTGGATCTCAGCCCTTCTCAGCAGAGCTCATCTTCGGGGGATCTTCGTCCGGAGATGATGGAGAGCGAAACGCCTCCCCCTGCCATACCGTCTTGCAAGGCGGGCGACCCTGAGGTGTCGTCGCGGAGGGTTTCTCCGAGTCCTGCGGGGCCGGAAGGCAGTCGTATGTCCCCTCAAAGCCCTCCGCGTCCGGCCTTCGAAAAAGGCCATCAGACAAGTCCGGCACCACCTGGTGTATGGTCGGAGGAGCTGAAGGATCTGCTCGGGCGAGCGTCTATCTCAGAAGATCACCGTGCGTTAATGGGTATGGTGATTGAAAGGATTTCATCCGCTGAGAGCGGATTGCACTAAGCCGTCAGAAGTTTACTGATAGGTTTTGAGTTACGCAAAATGATGTACCTTCTGACAGTTCCGCATATAAAATGCGCCCTGTGTAGATAGTAGCCCCTGCGGCTCGGTGTGTTGTCAAAAATGACAGCGCGCCGAGGATCATAATCCTAGGTATAATGTGTCGCCCTTCCTATGTAGGTGGCGAAGGGTCCAGTGGCTAGCCGGACTGATGAATTTGCCGAACTAAAGCGGCAACTTGACGTGGCGGATGCCGACATCGTGCTTGTCAATAAGCGACTTGACGAGTCACAAGGTATGCAATTTCTCCGCGGACACTTGGTAAGGGAGCTTGATGCCCGTGCCTTACAACATGTATGCTTGATGCAGATGGTGCCGCTGCCATGGAGAACCTTCGGGCGGAGCTCGCCCGAGCCAAGGAGCAGGCCAGAAAGAGTGATGCGGCTGCCTTAAAGGCGGCCGAAGAGCTAAAAGCCGGACAGGCTGCTCACTCCCGAAGCAAGAAGGAAATGGTCGAGATGGCCGTGAAGTTGAAGAATGCTGCCGACCGCCGCAAGCTTCTTGAAAAAGAAGATCGAGCGGTGCAAGAGGACCTGAAGAAGGCCACTACCGAGGCCAAGGATGCTCGCTCTGCGATGAGAGCGATGAAGGAGGAGCTGCGTCAGGCTGGAGATATCGCGGCTGGAAAGCCCTTTCTGCTGCAGAGGAAATTCATGGATCCTAAATATGCTCAGTTGGACCGGCTGTGGAGTGCGGAGGATGCTTATCTGGACTTGGTGGCAAGTGCCGCGGACGCGGCTAAACACTTCCGTGATCAAAAGGATCAGGAAATGGAAAAGGTTTTTTGGTCGCAGTTCCATAATCCAGAGTGCCCACTTCCATTAACCGATCACTTGCCCGAATGGGCGGAGCTGAATAGGTTATCCGGACTTGCCATGAAGGATGTCGTGAGTCTTTTGTGGCCGAAAAGGCCCGAGCCGAAGAGTTATTTTGGCTTGGTGCAGCAGTTCCTTGGTGTGGTGCCGCATATCAATGCAATGAGGAGGTCGGCATGCATAGAGGGTGCGTGGATGGCTCTTGCCCGTGTCAAGACATACTGGGCGGAGATGAAGGCCACCGATGTTGCATCCCAAGATTCGGACGGATGTCGAGTACCTGTCGAGCATTATTTTCAGGAAGTTCTGCAGGGCGCTCGTTTAATAGAGACGCAGTGCTCGAAGGATATTATGTTCGAATAACATGTGAAACAATGTATCGATGGAATATAAAAGCTTGTTATACTTGTGCCTTTCAAGAATTAAAATACCTCCTGTGCGGCCGCTAATTTTGGTTGTTATAACCTGAAAGATGGTAGTCTTCGGCTTCAGCCCCCACGCATATAATGCGGGGGTGTTTCCAAAAGGCGCATTTTCACACTTGATCCAACGTCTTGGTCCTATAAAGGAGGTGGTAGCGCAGCAAACTAGGCAACCAGACTATAATGCTTTATCACTTTCACTTAGCCATAGGAGTTTGATAGTGGGGCTACTATATAGCCCCTAGGGGCACCACCTCACCCGAATTCGGGGCGCGTATGTGCCTGACCGAGAAACGGCCCTTCGTCAATGCAGAGGAATACTATAGATTCCGGTGGGTCATCGAGTGGTTGACCAGTCTCACGCTATATCATGACAGTCAGTTTTCGGCTTTCTCTACTGAGGTGCTCGCCTGGACCAACCGGGGCACAATCGCAGTAGTTCTCCTGGTGCCGCCTTAGCCGATAGAGCAGAACGTAAGGCAGCAAAACACAGGAGCCGGGCAAACCCAACATTTGACCAAAGACATGATTCAAAGCTGATGCATATAAGGCCTAACTCGAGACGCCGAACACTCCCTAAGGTATTCGGTCTCTATGAAAACGGGCCGAACAACGCCCTTGGTAATAAGCCCCTGGTGTCCAGGTACGCGCAAAATTCTGACGTGGCCCATGCCAAAACGCCAGCCTCCTCCTCGGTTATGGCAAGAAACCAGGGGATGTGTATCAACAAGAGACATTAAAAAAGGTTTACGCAGGGTCTTAATCTGAAAACAATCCTTGTCATGGGTCCCTACTGCACGTCTGCGCATGTGTCTCCATTGTGCCGTATCCTGGACGGGTGTAGCACGGTGTTCATCTGTAAAAGAGGGGAACTTAGTTGAAAAAGATCATGCGAAAATGTATGTTATACTAAATAAACAAAGTACAATTCAAAAAATGAATAAAATTGAGCTTTATTGTCTCTTGTTGAACATGCGCGGAGCCCCTTGTACAGGGGTATGCGGCTAGTAAGACCTTGTATGTTTACGCCGGACTCGTCTAGCCGTGTCCCGGGTCTGAACGACCTGTTTAGGTGATTTGATTGGTGAAGCCGGCTTAGTGTGTGGCTGTCAAGGCAGTCACACCATCTTCCGCGCTCGAGGAACACTCGGTATTTCCCTTTAAGGAGATGATGCCTCGCGGACTGGGCATTTTAAGTGTAAGGGATGCATAATGCGGTATTGCGTTGAAGCGGGCGAAAGCTTCACGTCCCAGTAGTGCTTGGTAGCTACTTGTGAATGGGGCGAGGTGGAAGGTTAACTTTTCGCGGCGGAAGTTGTCGGGTGAGCCGAACACAACTTCTAGCAGTAGAGAGCCCGTACAATGGGCATATGGGCCAGGCATTACCCCTTGAAAGGAAGTGTTGCTATGGCGAATTTTGGTTGGGTCTATCCCCATTTTGCGGATTGTGTCCTGGTATAGCAGGTTTAGATCACTGCCGCCGTCCATTAGGACTTGTGTAAATTGGAGTCCGTCAATTATCGGATCTAATATCAAGGCAGTCCATCCTGCATTCCGGATACTTCTAGAGTAATCCTGATGGTCGAAGGTGATTGGTTTTAACACCAGTGGCGAGACTCCTCTGGGATAGGCCGTGTGGCGTGTACCTCTATGGGCGCCACTCTATTTTTCTCTTTTGTCACGTGAAGTGATTTTACTGTTTTGACTTCTTGTGGGAAATTCTTTTGTTTTCTGGTGCTCTGCTTGTGGGGTTCGTCATCGTCCTCGCTTGGTGTGTCGAGCCCCTTGTGTTCGGCGTTGAGTTTGCCGGACTGCTTGAAGACCCTACAATCTTTGTGGGTATGGTTTGCAGGCTTCCCAGGAGTACTGTGGATTTGGCATAGCTCGTCCCTGTTATCCTTAAGGGGCAGTTTTTTATGATTCTGCCGAGAGCTTTTGAATCCGGCGTTGACTGCCGTGCTCTTTGGGTTGTTTCCCTTGGTCCAGCGCTGGTCCTTGCTGCGTCGCGGTTTCCCGTTTCCATCCCTAACTTCGGATGTACTTGGGTCGCTGGTACTACATCTTGCCAGCCAGCTATCCTCTCCCGCGCAAAAGCGGGTCATGAGGCTTGTTAATGCGGCCATTGTTCTTGGCTTTTCTTGGCCGAGGTTTCTGGCGAGCCATTCGTCTCGGACGTTGTGTTTGAAAGCTGCTAAGGCTTCGGCATCCGGACAATCAACTATTTGGTTCTTTTTAGTAAGGAATCTGTTCCAGAATTTTCGAGCTGACTCTCCGGGTTGTTGAGTTATGTGACTTAAATCATCTGCATCCGGAGGTCGGACATAGGTCCCTTGAAAATTTGCCCAAAAAGCATCCTCGAGCTCTTCCCAAATTCCAATGGTGTTTTCAGGGAGGCTTTTGTGCCAATGCTGGGCTGGCCCTTTGAGCTTGAGGTGTAAGTATTTTATGGCGTGGAGGTCATCTCCTCTAGCCATGTGTATGTGGAGGATGTAATCCTCAATCCAGACTCCAGGGTCTGTTGTTCCGTCGTATGCCTCTATGTTTACGGGCTTGAATCCCGCTGGAAATTCATAATGCAGAACCTCATCGGTGAAACATAGGGGGTGTGCGGCACCCCTATATTTAGGTGTACCGTAATATTCGGATACTTGATGTGTTGCATTGCTTACTAGAGCTTGCTTTCTTGGCCCGTAGATAGATCTAACTGGGCCATCTTTTTGATGTGAATCCGTGTGTGGATCGCATGCCGGCTTGTGTGCGGCACCGTTTGCCGCTCTATGTTTGCCATGGGGTCGTCTATCCGACCAGGTGGTCTCCTTGTTCTTTGATTGCGGGGGCTCTACGGCCTCCTCATCAAAATCGGGTAGTAGTTTTCGCTTAGGGTAGCTCGTTGTTCGGCGATTATCGCCGTATTTGTCTGCGGTGTTGAGTACTTTGCTCCATCTGATTCTGAGTGCATCTTCCGCTGTTTGGAGCTTCCGCTTCTGCTTTTTCAGGCTATGGCGATGAGCCTTTTGTGGAGGTTCTTCTGCTCCAGCAACTTGCACGACGTGAGATCGTCCGGACTGTTATCTTCGCTGGGGACGGATTGTTTATCCAGGTTGTCCAGTTCGGACGGTTTCTCGACGGCATGTTCGTCATCCACCGGTTCACCCTGCTTTATGGCTGGGTCTGTATGGCTGCTGTCTTTGTCGATGCGGGATTTTGAGCGGCGCTTAAGTCGCCGTTTTGACTGCTTTTCAAGGGAATGATCCCTCGTGGCGTCCCATTGTTCCTCGTCGTCGCTTCCTTTAGGTGTGTCCACCATGTATACATCATGAAATGAGGTGGCTGTCCAATGCCTTATAGGTGCTGGTTCATGCTTATCTCCTACATCGTCGTCCATACCGTCGATGTCTTCGGAGTCGAAATCGAGCATGTCGTTTAAACTTTCGACAGTGGCTACGAAGTGGGTGGTAGGTGGGCTTTGAATTTCTTCGTCATCCGCATCCCAACCTTGCTGACCATAATCCGGCCAGGGCTCTCCTGATAAAGAGGGAGACTTTAGTGAATTCAGGATGTCGCCAAAGGGCGAGTGCTGAAAGATGTCCGCGGTGGTGAACTCCATGATCGGCGCCCAATCGGATTCGATTGGCAGGGGCACGGAAGGTTCAGAGTCCGGAGAGGAGTCCGGCACCTTGCAGTCACGAGCTTCGCAAAGGACAGGGTTGGTGTTTGGCTCAATCGCCATAGAGATAGCATCCCCCGAGGCGGTGCCCAGCCACCTGTCCTCGATCGGCGCAGTCGGCTCCGAGCTAAGGGTCAGAGCGGACACTTGTGCGGCCTCCAGGGCACTGTCCAGCGGCAGAGCTAGATCATGCCCATCGTGACAGTGCAGTGCGCTTGGCTGTGGATCGAACCCGTCGAAGATCAAGTCTCCGCGGACGTCAGCCGTATAGTTCAAACTTCCAAATCTGACCTGATGACCGGGGGCGTAGCTTTCAATCTACTCCAGATGGCCAAGCGAATTGGCCCGCAATGCAAAGCCGCCGAATACAAAGATCTGTCCGGGGTGAAAAGTCTCACCCTGGACCGCATCGTTGTTGATGATCGGAGGAGCCATCGGGCCTAAAGATGACGACACAGAGGAACTCTCAATGAAAGCACCAATGTCGGTGTCAAACCGGCGGATCTCGGGTAGGGGGTCCCGAACTATGCGTCTAGGCGGATGGTAACAGGAGACAAGGGACACGATGTTTTTACCCAGGTTCGGGCCCTCTCGATGGAGGTAAAACCCTACTCCTGCTTGATTAATATTGATGATATGGGTAGTACAAGTGTAGATCTACCACGAGATGAGAGAGGCTAAACCCTAGAAGCTAGCCTATGGTATGATTGTTGTTCGTCTTACAGACTAAAACCCTCCAGTTTATATAGGCATCAAAGAGGGTTAGGGTTACACAGAGTCGGTTACAATGGTAGGAGATCTACATATCCGTATCGCCAAGCTTGCCTTCCACACCAAGGAAAGTCCCATCCGGACACGGGACGAAGTCTTCAATCTTGTATCTTCATAGTCCAGGAGTCCGGCCAAAGGTGATAGTTCGGCTATCCGGACACCCCCTAATCCAGAACTCCCTCACCCCTGCTGCCTCAGCCTCTGTCTCTTGTAATTTTATCAAAGAGGAACTGGGACTTTGCCTTCAGGCAAGATGATCTTCCTCTGCTGACGTGGAAGGAGTAGGATCCTACCCGACCTGTTGCTCGAGCCCTGTTCGTTGATGATGCTGAGAGGGATGCACCAGATGCTATTCCCTCTCCCATTGTGCGCTCAAAAGCAAGGAGGCCCCGCAAGACCTAGGCGCCAACTCCTCTTGTTGAAACTTAAGTTTCAAGATGCACCAGAAGCTCGGCCCAGCGTGATGGTTTTAAGCCCACTTTCCATGAGCTTGCTCTACAGCCCAAGAGGAAAAAGCCCAAGGCCAAGCCTCTCTCTGCTGAGATGCCTGATGACCCTGCACATGCAGATGCTCCTCCACCTACTCCTGTTAGTCGTCTGCAGGCAAGTGGGAAGGCGCTGGAAATTGATGCTAATCTGCTATCTATGGATGCACTTATGGTGGATCCTGCTAATGCTGAAAATGCTGCCACTAATGATTAGTGTGCTTATGTTATGCTGGCTTTTGCAAGCCCCTAAATGTGCTCTCTGCTTTTGGTTTTTATGTTCTGGTAAACTGCAATGTAATAATGTTGGGTTAGACTTGTCTTTGCATTTTGGACAAATGGCATTGTGTGTCATATGGTTTGTGGACCTTTTAAAGATCTTTATTTATGAGTACTTCATGTAGAAACTGGAATGTTCTGTGTTGGAACGTCAGGGGCTTAAATTCTGAGAATAGGCAAAGAGTTGTTAGACAAAAAATTGATGAAAGCCATTGTGCCATTGCTTGCTTTCAAGAAACCAAATGCACCTCATTTGATTATATAACAATCAAAAGTTTCCATCCTAAGAAATTTGACAATTTTGCCTACTCCCCTTCTCTGGGTACCTGTGGTGGAATTCTTGTAGTTTGGAACTCTTCTGTCTTTGCTGGGCCTTTATTGGAAGTCCAGGAATTTGCTGTGGTGGTTGAGTTTGTCTCAAGGCAAAACAATGAGAGATGGACTTTAGTGGTTGTCTATGGACCTTGCCAGGGGGAAGCCAGGGATAATTTTGTCAATTGGCTGTATCATCAGAATATTGATGTGGAAGAAAATTGGTTGCTGCTAGGGGATTTCAATTTTTTGAGATCCTTGGCTAATAGAAACTTGCCTGGTGATGATTTGAATGACATGTTCATCTTCAATGAGATAATTGGGCACTTGGGCCTCTTGGAATTACCTATCAAAGGTAGATCTTATACATGGTCAAACATGTAGGATATTCCTCGTCTTGAGCAGCCGGACTAGTTTTTCACTTCTATTGATTGGATATCTGACTATCCTATGACTGAAGTGCTCCCTCTTGACAAAACTGCATCTGACAATGTCCCTTGTGTGGTTACCATTAAAACTTCTATTCCCAAATCTAACCTCTATAGGTTTGAGAATTATAGGCTAGAGTTGGATGGTTTTATGGATTGTGTTGATTCATCTTGGCAAAAAAAAATCCTGGAAGGGTCACATCACTGCTAGGATTGCTGATAAATTCAAGTCCTTGAGAATGTGTCTTAAGAGGTGGCAAAAGAACATTTCCAAACTTAAAACCCTGGTCTGTAAATGCAATTATGTTATTCTGCTTTTGAATGAGCTTAAGGAATACAGGCCACTCTACAGACATGAGTCCAATTTTAGAAGAGTGGTTAAGGCCCATGTGGAAAAGTTGCTCCACCTCCAATTCCTTTATTGCAAGAAAAGATGTACAATTATGTACATTAAAGTGGGGGGGTGAAAACACTAAGTTTTTTCATGCCATGGCTACTGAGAGGCAGAGAAGGAACTCCATTGCAAGTTTAAAATTGTCTGATGGGACTGTGGTGATTGAGCATTCACAAATGGAGGGAATTATTTGGAATTGTTTTAAAAAATAGAATGGGTTCTTCAAGGGGAACTGTGATCGGATTTGACCTTTCTTTCCACATCACTCCTGTGGAGAGTCTAGATAATCTAACTAGGCCTTTTGAGAAGGATGAAATGGACAATGTTGTCAAGCATATGCCTGTGGATAAAGCCCTAGGTCCTGATGGTTTTAATGGTTTGTTCTTCAAGAAGTGTTGGCACATAATCTCCAAGGATTTTTATGACCTGGATCAGGATTTCTTTGATGGTTCTGCTGAGCTGGAAAATATTAATGACTCATATATCACTCTGGTGCCCAAAAAACTATCACCTGAAGAGGTGGGAGACTTTAGACCTATCTCTTTAACTGGAATAGGTCTAAAATTTCTCTCCAAGATGGCAGCTAATAGGTTCCAAGATGTGATTATGCAGTTTATTCACAAGAACCAGTATGGTTTCATAAAAAGTAGAACAATTCAGGATTGCATTGGCTGGACTTTTGAGTATTTGCACCAGTGTCACCAATTCAAGAGACCAATTGTAATTCTTAAGCTGGATTTTTAGAAGGCTTTTGCAGACTGTCATTAATGACATGTTTAGAAGAGGCATCCTTCATCTCCCTATTCCATGTCATGACCAGGATTACCCTATGATTCAGTATGCTGATGACATACTGATCATTTTTCCTGCTGACAAGGACCAACTTGTTGCCCTGAAGGACATGTTGAAGGTTTTCTCTTTGTCCACTGGTCTTGATGTGAACTATCACAAATCCTTTATTATACCAATCAATGTGGACTTTGCTCAGATGATTGAATTAGCTGCTGCTTTTGGATGTCAAATCGGGAAAATGTCTTTTACTTATCTTGGGCTTCCTGTGCGAACTGCAAGGCCAAAAATGGTTGATTATATGCCATTGGTGGACTGCATGGAGAGGAGAATGACTGCTAGCTCCTCCTTTTTAAACCAAGGAGAAAGATTGCAATTTTTGAACTCTTCCTTGTCTTCCATGCCCAATTTTTACCTTTGCAGCCTGGTTGTACCTGCTAGAATTTTAAAGCAATTGGGAAGAATTCAGAGACAATGCCTCTGGAGGAAACATAGAAATGAGCCTGCTCCTTCCCTTGCTGCTTGGGATCTTATTTGTAGACCAAAAAACAGGGGAGGTCTTGGCATTCTTAGCCTTGGTGTGCAAAATGTGGCTCTTCTGCTCAAGCATGCAAACAACTTTCTTAATAAGAAAGATCTTCCATGGGTGTCCTTAATATGGGATTCTTATTATCATGATAGGGTACCCCAGGGAACCTTGGTTTGTGGTTCATTCTGGTGGAAAGATATTTGCAAGGTTATGCAAAGCTTCAGAGATTTCTCTTGGGTTCAGATAAATGAAGGTGACACTGCTCTTATGTGGTCTGACAACTGGCAGCTTGGTAAGAGGCTTCTTCTCTTCAAACCAGATTTCTCATGCTTTTTTCTTATGTTAAGGACCCTTGGATCATTGTTAAAGAGTTTTTTTACTCCCAAGACATGTTCCAGCACTTCCATCTTCTATTGTCTGCCCAAGCTTTTGATGACCTGGTCCTTCTATAGACTTTGATGGAGGCCACAATAGAATCCCTGGGTCCAAGGATGTTTGGTTCTGGCAAGGCACTTCAAAGGGGTACAAACCAAAGATGTTTTACTCCCATACTTTTTCATCTGAGTCATTTAAGCCCTTGACCTCTTGGATTTCGAAGTCCTCTTTTACCATGAAAATCAAGGTGTTTGCTTGGATGCTCATTATGGACAGATTGAACACAAACGATATGGTGGAGAGGAGGCAATGGCATCATGATGATGGAGTGAATTGTGTTCTTTTCCCTGTGCAGGCTAGGAAAACCAAAGACCATCTGTTTTTAACTGCAATTTGAGTGTCAGAGTATGGAATTATTTGCAAATTGATTGGTCTTCTGGTGATTCCATGGCTGATTTGGTTATCCATGCTAGGAGAAGTTTTGGGAAGCCCGTCTTCACTGAAGTGGTTTTTATTGCCTGTGGAATATCTGTATCATAAAAAATGCTAAAGTACTCAAGCATGAGAGATCTAGGTTTAATAAGTGGAGATGTGTTTTCATTCATGATATCAGTCTTATGCAATACAAAGTGAAAGATGCCTACAAGGATGAGCTACTGAGATGGGTTTCTTTTCTACCCCCTTGAGGCCCCTTTTGTAACCTTTTCTTTCCAACATCTTTAGGTTAGTTCGATTACCCCTTGTAATTGTTCCCTCTTTTTAATAAAGCTATTGATTTGCTGTGAGGGTTTTGCCCTACAGTTCCCAGTAAAAAAAAGGAAACCACAAAAAAAGAGGCCAAAAAGGACCCGACAAAAAAAGAGAAAAACAAAATGAAAGAGAAAGAGAGAAGAGGCAATGTTGCTATCCTTTCCACACTTGTACTTCAAAGTAGCACCATGATTTTCATATAGAGAATCTCCTATGCTTTCATTTTTCCTGTAACTAGTGGGAATTTTTCATTATAGAATTTGTCTTATATATTCCAATACTGGGCTTCCTCAAATGCCTGAGGTCTTCGAGCAAGCAAGTTGGATGTGCACCCACTTAGTTTTATTTTTGAGCTTTCATACACTTATAGCTCTTAGTGCATCTATTGCATGGCATCCCTACTCCTTGCACTAACATCAATTGATGGCCATCTCCCTAGTGCTACTTCTTGAGCTTGCGTTGGTTTTTCCCTTGTAGAGGAAAGGGTGATGCAACAAAGTAGAGATAAGTATTTCCCTCAGTTTGTGAGCCAAGGTATCAATCCAGTAGGAGACAACGGACAAATTACCGAATACCTGCACAAACAATCAAACAAACTTGCACCCGACGCGATAAAGGGGTTGTCAATCCCTTCACGGTTACTTGCAAAGGTGAGATCTGATAGAGATAGATAAACGATAAAGTAAATATTTTTTGTATTTTTAGTTTATAGATCATAAAGTAAAAGATAGCAAGAATATTATATCAGAAACTAAAATTGTAGATCGGAAACTTGTATGATGGAAAAGAGACCCATGGGCCATAGGTTACACTAGAGGCTTCTCTCAAGATAGAAAAAATACGGTGGGTGAACAAATTACTGCCGAGCAGTTGATAGAAAAGCGCTAAGTTATGACGATATCTAAGGCAATGATAAGGAATATAGGAATCACGTCCGTGTCACATAGACCGAAATGATTCTGCATCTACTACTATTACTCCACACATCGACCGCTATCCAGCAAGCATCTAGATTATTAAGTTCATAAAGAATGGAGTAACATATTAAGTAAGATGACATGATGTAGAGGAATTAATTCAAGCAATATGATGAAAACTCCATCTTTTTATCATTGATGGCAACAATACAATACGTGCCTTGCTGCCGTACTGTCACTGGGAAAGGACACCACAAGATTGAACCCAAAGCTAAGCACTTCTCTCATTGCAAGAAAAACCAATCTAGTTGGCCAAACCAAACCGATAATTCAAAGAGACTCGCAAACACATCAGATCATGCATATAAGAATTCAGAGAAGATTCAAATAATATTCATAGATAAGCTGATCATAAATCCACAATTCATCGAATCTCGGCAAACACACCACAAAAAGCTATTACATCAAATAGATCTCCAAGAACATCGAAGCAAACATGGTATTAAGAATCAAAGAGAGAGAAGAAGCCATCTAGCTCCTAGCTTTGGACCCGTAGGTCTGAGGTAAACTACTCACGCTTCATCAGAAGGGAAATGGTGTTGATGTAGAAGCCCTCCATGATCGAATACCCTCGTGGCTCCTCTGACTTCATCTCCAAGTCTCCTGGTTTGCTTCTTGTCTAAGAAAGATCATTGCGGAAGTTTTATTCCATTCAGACTCCATTTGGTATTCCTTTTCTGCGAAACTCTAAAACAGGAAAAAACTAGGAACTGGCACTAGGCTCTAGGTTAATAGGTTAGTCCCAAAAATAATATATAATAGCATAATAATGCATATAAAACATCCAAAACGGATAATGTAATAGCATGGAACAATAGATACGTTGGAGACGTATCGAGCATCCCCAAGCTTAATTCCTGCTCGTCCTCGAGTAGGTAAATGATACAAACAAATTTTTTGATGTGGAATGCTACCTAACATATTTATCCATATAATTTTCTTTATTGTGGCATGAATGTTCATATCCGATAGATTCAAAACATAAGTTGACATAAAATGATAATACTTCAAGCATACTAATAAAGCAATTATGTCTTCTCAAAATAACATGGCCAAAGAAAGCTATCCCTACAAAATCATATAGTCTAGCTATGCTCCATATTCATCACACAAAATATTTAAATCATGCACAACCCCGTTAATAAGCCAAGCAATTGTTTCATACTTTTGATGTTCTCAAACTTTTTCAACTTTCACGCAATACATGAGCGTGAGCCATGTATATAGCACTATAAGTGGAATAGAATATGGTGGTTGTGGAGAAGACAAAACGAGGGATATAGTCTCACATCTACTAGGCGTATCAACGGGCTATTGAGATGCCCATCAATAGATATCAATGTGAGTGAATTGGGATTTCCATGCGACGAATGCACTAGAGCTATAAGTTTATGAAAGCTCAAATAGAAAACTAAGTGGGTGTGCATCAACTTGCTTGCTCGGGAAGACCTAGGGAAATTTGAGGAAGCCCATCATTGGAATATACAAGACAAGTTTTATAATGAAACATTCCCACTAGTATATGAAAGTGATATTGTAGGACACTCTCTATCATGAAGATCATGGTGCTACCTTGAAGCCCCTTGTCTCTTTTTCTCTCATTTATTTTTTTTCTTCTTTTATTTGGGCCTTCTCATTTTTTTGGCCTCTTTTTTTCTTTTTTTTCGTTCAGAGTTTCATGCCGACTTGTGGGGGAATCATAGTATCCATTATCCTTTCCTCACTGGGACAATGCTCTAATAATGAAGATCATCACACTTCTATTTACTTACAACTCAAGAATTACAACTCGATACTTAGAACAAAATATTACTCTATATGAATGCCTCTGTCGGTGTACCGGGATGTGCAATGATTCAAGAGTGACATGTATGAAAGAATTATGAAAGGTGGCTTTGCCACAAATAGATGTCAACTACATGATCATGCAAAGCAATATGACAATTATGAAGTGTGTCATAATAAACGGACCGATGGAAAGTTGCATGGCAATATATCTCGGAATGGCTATGGAAATGCCATAATAGGTAGGTATGGTGGCTGTTTTGAGGAAGGTATATGGTGGGTGTATGGTACCGACGAGAGTTGCGCGGCACAACAGAGGCTAACAATGGTGGAAGGGTGAGGGTCATATAATCCATGGACTCAACATTAGTCATAAATAACTCACATACTTTATTGCAAAAATCTATTAGTTGTTGAAACAAAGTACTACATGCATGCTCATAGGGGGATAGATTGGTAGGAAAAGACCATCGCTCATCCCCGACCGCCACTCATAAGGAAGACAATCAAAAAAATAAATCATGCTCCGACTTCATCACATAACAGTTCACCATATGTGCATGCTACAGGAATCACAAACTTTAACACAAGTATCTCTCAAATTCACAACTACTCACTAGCATGACTCTGATATCACCATCTTCATATCTCAAAACAGTCATAAAGAATCAATCTTCTCATAATATTAAATGCACTTTATATGAGAGTTTTTATTATATCCATCTTGGATGCCTATCATATTAGGACTAAATTTATAACCAAAGCAAATTACCATGCTGTTTAGAGACTCTCAAAATAATATAAGTGAATCATGAGAGTTTATCAATTTCTATAAAATAAAACCATTGTCATGCTCTAAAAATATATAAGTGAAGTACTAGAGCAATATTGCCTAGCTCACAAGATATAAGTGAAGTACATAGAGTATTCTAATAAATCATTATTCATGCGTGTCTCTCTCAAAAGGTGTGTATGATACATCTCCAACGTATCTATAATTTTTTTATTGTTCCATGCTATTATATTATCTGTTTTGGATGTTTAATGGGCTTTATTATACACTTATATTATTTTGGGACTAACCTATTAACCCAGAGGCCTAGTCGAAATTCCTGTTTTTTACCTATTTCAGTGTTTCGTAGAAAAGTAATATCAAACGGAGTCCAAACGGAATGAAACCTTCGGGAGAATCGTTTTTGGAACAAATGTGATCCAGAGGACTTGGAGTGGACATCAAGAAAGAAGCGAGGAGGCCACGAGGCAGGGAGGCGCGCCTGCCCCCTGGGCATGCCGCCACCCTCGTGGGCCCCTCGCAGCTCCACTGACCTACTTCTTCCTCCTATATATACCCATATACCCCCAAAACATCCAGGGCCACCATAGATCGGGAGTTCCGCCACCGCAAGCCTCTGTAGCCACCAAAAACCAATCGGGACCCTGTTCCAACACCCTGCCGGAGGGGCGATCCCTCACCGGTGGCCATCTTCAACATCCCGACCGCTCTCCATGACGAGGAGGGAGTAGTTCACCCTCGGGGCTGAGGGTATGTACCAGTAGCTATGTGTTTGATCTCTCTCTATTGTGTTCTTGATTTGGCACGATCTTGATGTATCGCGAGCTTTGCTATTATAGTTGGATCTTATGATGTTTCTCCCCCTCTAGTTTTCCTTTTGAAGTTATCTTATCGGATTGAGTCTTTAAGGATTTGAGAACACTTGATGTATGTCTTGCATGGGATACCCGTGGTGACAATGGGGTATTCTATTGATCTACTAGATGTATGTTTTGGTGATCAACTTGTGGGTTATGTGACCTTGGGAATCTATGCATAGGGGTTGGCACACGTTTTCATCTTGACTCTTCGGTAGAAACTTTGGGGCACTCTTTGAAGTACTTTGTGTTGGTTGAATAGATGAACCTGAGATTGTGTGATGCATATCGTATAATCATGCCCACGGATACTTGAGGTGACATTGGAGTATCTAGGTGACATTAGGGTTTTGGTTGATTTGAGTCTTAAGGTGTTATTCTAGTACGAACTCTATGATAGATTGAACGGAAAGAATAGCTTCGTGTTATTTTACTATGGATTCTTGAATAGATCGATCAGAAAGGATAACTTTGAGGTGGTTTCGTTCCCTACAATAATCTCTTCGTTTGTTCTCCGCTATTAGTAACTTTGGAGTGACTCTTTGTTGCATGTTGACGGATAGTTATATGATCCAGTAATGTTATTATTGTTGAGAGAACTTGCATTATTGAAAGTATGAACCCTAGGCCTTGTTTCCTAGCATTGCAATACCGTTTGTGCTCACTTTTATCATTATCTACCTTGATGTTTTTATATTTTCAGATTACAAAAACCTATATCTACCATCCATATTGCACTTGTATCACCATCTCTTCGCTGAACTAGTGCACCTATACAATTTCCCATTGTATTGGGTGTGTTGGGGACACAAGAGACTCTTTGTTATTTGGTTGCAGGGTTGTTTGAGAGAGACCATCTTCATCCTACGCCTCCCACGGATTGATAAACCTTAGGTCATCCACTTGAGGGAAATTTGCTACTGTCCTACAAACCTCTGCACTTGGAGGCCCAACAACGTGTACAAGAAGAAGGTTGCATAGTAGACATCAAGCTCTTTTTTGGCGCCGTTACCGGGGAGGTGAGTGCTTGAAGGTATATCTTTAGATCTTGCAATCAAATCTTTTTGTTTCTTGTTTTATCACTAGTTTAGTCTATAAAAGAAAACTACAAAAAAATGGAATTGAGGGTGCCTCATATGCTTCATCTTTTTAATGTCTTTCGTGAAAATGATGGGAAGGACAATTGTGCTCAAGTACTAGAAGAAGAATTACATAGAATGCTTGGCATAAAATATGTGAATGATGAGCATGATTGCAATGTTGTTAGTATGAATTCTTTGAATACCCGTGATGCTAATGATATGCAAAGCCACAAGCTTGGGGATGCTATGTTTGATGAAGATGATATGTTTAGTCCCCCAAGTTTTGATGAGAATATTTATTATGATGAAAGCATGCCTCCTATTTATGATGATTATATTGATGAAAGTGGGTTTGGAAGAGTGTCAACTTTAGGAAGTAGTGATCCCACTATTTTGGAGGATGCTGAATATTATTGTGATAATTATGAAAGTGGATTTGGAGAGGTCATGACTTTATTTAGTGATGAATCCACTATTTCGGAAGAGGTTCCAATTGATTATGAGAACAAAGTTTCTATCTATAATGATTATTGTGATGACTTGTATGCTATTAAGAATAATGATAACCATTAAACTTGTCATCATGATTTTAGTTTTCAATTGGATTATGCCTCACATGATAATTATTTTGTTGAGTTTGCTCCCACTACTATTCATGAGAAGAAATTTGCTTATGTGGAGAGTAGTAAATTTTCTATGCTTGTAGATCATGAAAAGAATGCTTTATGTGATGGTTATATTGTTGAATTCATTCATGATGCTACTAAAAATTATTATGAGGGAGGAATATATGCTTTTAGGAATTGCAATAATATCAAGTTTCCTCTCTATGTGCTTAAAGTTTTGAAGTTATGCTTGTTTAGCCTTCCTATGCTAGTTGATTATTGTCCCCATAAATTGTTTGCTCACAAAATCCCTATGCATAGGAAGTGGGTGAGAGTTAAATGTGCTAGTCATATTCTTCATGATGCTCTCCTTATGTTTCGGTTCTTATATTTTATGTGAGCATCATTGAAATCATCATGCCTAGCTAGGGGCGTTAAACGTTAGCGCTTGTTGGGAGGCAACCCAATTTTATTTTTGTTCTTTGCTTTTTGCTACTGTTTAGTAATAAATAATTCATCTAGCTTCTTTTTATATGTGGTTTTATGTTTAATTAGTGTTTGTGCCAAGTAGAACCTTTGGGAAGACTTGGGTGAAGTCTATGCGATCTTGTTGTAAATACAGAAACTTTTGCGCTCATGAGATTAGCTGCCATTTTTTTACTGGAGAGTGCTTTCAGGTTGATTATTTTTGCAGATGATTAATAGACAAATTACTCATGTCCACCAATATATTTCAGAATTGTTGGAGTTACATAAGTATTCGAATGATAAAGATTACTACATACTGTTCTGTTTTTGACAGATTCTGTTTTCTATGTGTTGTTTGCTTATTTTGATGAATCTATGAGTAGTATCGGAGGGTATGAACCACAGAGAAGTTGGAATACACTAGATATTACACCAATATGAATTTAGAATGAGTTCACAATAGTACCTATGTGGTGATTTATTTTCTTATACTAACGGAGCTTACGAGTTTTCTGTTGAGTTTTGTGTTGTGAAGTTTTCAAGTTTTTGGTAAAGTTTTGATGGCTATGGAATAAGGAGTGGTAAGAGCCTAAGCATGCGGATGCCCAAGGCACTCCAAGGTAATATTCAAGGACAACCAAAATCCTAAGCTTGGGGATGCCCTGGATGGTATCCCCTCTTTCATCTTCGTTCATCGGTAACTTTACTTGGAGCTATATTTTTATTCACCACATGATATGTGTTTTGCTTGGAGCGTCATTTTATTTTCTTTTGTTTTGCTTGCTGTTTGAATAAAATACCAAGATCTGAAATTCTTAAATGTTAGAGAGTCTTCACATAGTTGCATAATTATTCAACTACTTATTGATCTTCACTTATATCTTTCGGAGTAGTTTGTCGTTTGCTCTAGTGCTTCACTTATATCTTTTAGAGCACGACGATGGTTTTATTTTGAAGAATTAGATGAAATCTCATGCTTCACTTATATTATTTTGAGAGTCTTTAGAACAGCATGGTAATTTTCTTTGGTTATGAATTCAGTCCTAATATGATTGGCATCCAAGAGGGATATAACAAAAACTTTCATATAAAGTGCATTGAATACTATGATAAATTTGATACTTGATAACTGTTTTGAGATATAAAGGTGGTAATGTTAGAGTCATGCTAGTTGGGTAATTATGAAATTTAGAAATACTTGTGTTAAAGTTAGCAAGTCCCATAGCATGCATGTATGGTGAATGTGACAAATTTGAAGTATGGGGTGTTCTTTGATTGCCTTCCTTATGAGTGGAGGTCGGGATCGCGCGATGGTTAACTCCTACCAACCCTTCCCCTAGGAGCATGCGTAGTAGTACTTTTCTTCGAGGGATAATAAACTTTTGCAATAAGTATAAGAGTTCTTTATGACTAATGTGAGTCCATGGATTATACGCACTCTTACCCTTCCGTAATTTGCTAGCCTCTACAGTACCGTGCATTGCCTTTTCTCACCTTGAGAGTTGGTGCAAACTTCGCTGGTGCATCCAAACCCCATGATACGATACGCTCTATCACACATAAACCTCCTTATATCTTCCTCAAAACAGCCACCATACCTACCTATTATGGCATTTCCATAGCCATTCCGAGATATATTGCCATGCAACTTTCCACCGTTCTGTTTATTATGACACGCTCCATCATTGTCATATTGCTTTGCATGATCATGTAGTTGACATCGTATTTGTGGCAAAGCCACCTTTCATAATTCTTTCATACATGTCACTCTTGATTCATTGCACATCCCGGTACACCGCCGGAGGCATTCATATAGAGTCATATTTTTGTTCTAAGCATCGAGTTGTAATTCTTGAGTTGTAAATAAATAGAAGTGTGATGATTTGCATTAGTAGAGCATTGTCCCATGTGAGGAAAGGATGATGGAGACTATGATTCCCCCACAAGTCGGGATGAGACTCCGGATGAAATAAAAAAAGGGAGAGAAAAAAAGGAGGCCAAAGAAGCCCAAATAAAAAGAGGGGGAAAAGAGGCCAAAGAAGCCCAAATAAAAAAATGAGAGAAAAAGAGAGAAGGGACAATGTTACTATCCTTTTACCACACTTGTGCTTCAGAGTAGCACCATGATCTTCATGATAGAGAGTTTCCTATGTTGTCACTTTCATATACTAGTGAGAATTTTTCATTTTTGAACTTGGGTTGTATATTCCAATGATGGGCTTCCTCAAAATGCCCTAGGTCTTCGTCAACAGGAAAGTTGGATGCACACCCACTTAGTTTCTTTTTGATGAGCTTTCATACATTTATAGCTCTAGTGCATCCGTTGCATGGCAATGCCTACTCCTCGTATTGACATCAATTGATGGGCATCTCCATAGCCCGTTGATTAGCCGTGTGAACGTGAGACTTCCTCATTTTTTGTTTTCTCACATAATCCCTATCATCATACTCTACTCCACCCATAGTGCTATGTCCATGGCTTACGCTCATGTATTGCGTGAGGGTTGAAAAGGCTGAAGTGCGTTAAAAAGTATGTGTCGGCGTTCTGGGAACGGGGGTACCCAGACTTGCCTGCATGCGACGTGGCTCAAGGAGCGGCCCAGTATGGCCCATCTTCATCAACACATGCTCCAGACCCTCGCGAGGGGCCATGCCTCGCGGGGCGGATGACAGGAGGCTTCCTTGGACACAGCCTCGTCAGGCTGGCTCGCGAGGAGGCGGAGAGATCAAGGCGGGGTATCTCGGGAGGTGCCCATGACGCAAGCCATGACGACCAAGGCCAGGCGGGCGCCGGCCTGAGCAGAGTCCTTGTTTCCTCTTTGGTGCAAAGGGGGCAAGCGCAGGCGAGAGTATCAAGCAAAGGCAACCATTTCGGTGCAACAAGACCAAGACCAGCATGACGGCAGAACGGAGGTCATCGTGGAACCCAAGTCGGCGTCATCGTCAGGGTCTTTGGCAAGCGAGGACCAACTTTAGTCAGGATAAGTGTACTAGATGTTCCCCTTCAAAATGGCCAATTGTTGGCGCCCTTCCCGCTCAATATTTGGGAAGAGGCCCGGGGCCTTCGCCTATAAATAGGACTAGCCACCCACAGGGTAGAGGGATCCGCATCGGTAGGCGGAGGAGACTAGAGGCATCTGATACAGAGAGAGAGAGAGGCGACTAAACTCCCCTAGCAGTTCATCGCTCCAGCCAAGAACAGACCCTCGCGAGGCTGTTCTTCCATTGTACTGTTCATCATCAGCCCCTGAGGCAATCCAAACACCACAAACTGGAGTAGGGTATTACACCACAATGGTGGCCTGAACCAGTATAAACCTCGTGTCCTCTGTGTTGTTCTTCGTGTAGTTTAGATCCTGGCGAGGCGGCGAGACATGGGTAGGCAGGGGGTGTTATCTCCGCGTGCACCCCAGAGTTCGAACCTTGAGGGTCTGCCGGAACCCGAAATCCTACATTTGGAGCGCCACGTAGGGGTGCGCCAGAATCTGCCTTCCGTCGCCTCGTGTTTCGCCGCCCGTCGCATCATCATCATCATGTACGGTGACCCAAAGGGCAATCCCGACCCCTGAGCGGCCTGGCCCGCCCGCGCAAAGCCGCTTGCCCAGGGCGACCTCAACCCTGTGCCCTAGGCAGCCCGCGGTCCGCAGGGCGCTGCGGGCTGCGGGCGACGCGGCCAGGCGGCACCAGCTCTCACACCGCGGCAGGTGCGGTCGGCCGCAAGGACCTCAAGCCACGCCGCGGCCACGGCGCCGTACACCCGGCGGGAGCAGGCAAACTCAAGGGCTGCGCTCACGGTGGCCCGAGAGCTGCTGCGATGCAGGCTGCTGGAGGGTGGCCGCGACGTGTTACTGGAGCGGGTGGCGGAGCTCCTGGGCTCAGCCGCCTCGGGGGCTCACCCTTTGGCTCCCAGCCGCCGCCTCAGGCCCAAGGTGGACCGCACGGAGGCCCCGAGCGCGCCCGCACAGCTCCGAGCGGATTCCAGAGCCACTCCAACGCCAACCCGGCCATCGGCGCCGGGCTGCCGATACTGCCGCCTCAGCCTCCGACCAGCAAAGGGGGATCCACTACGATTCACGGGCCCGGTGGACCGCCGTGCTACCACTCCCAGGTGCGCACCTCGAGCGGGACTGCGTGGCACACGGGGCACTACAGTGAGGCATTCCGGGCGGCGGCCCCGGAAGCGTATGTGCCCCACATGGTGGATCAAGGACACGCGCCGGAAGAAGACCATGGCGCGTTCCTTTTCTCAGGCTGGGGGGAAGAGACACATGAAGCCGAACTCTTTCAGGAGCCCAGGGAAGGCCTCATCGACCGCGCTGGAGGCAGCGACTATCGGGTACCGCTAATCCCTCAGGAAGAGGCATACGCTAACCATGGATCGCAGGAGGTACAGGTCGTCGCACCGGATGGCCGCCCCAATCCAGCAGCTTCCTACCCCTCAGGAGGAGGGCACCGGGGGCTGCAGGAGTGGGGCGAGATCCGGCCTCACCCCTGCGGCGCTCGGAGCAAGGCGTCCTCAGGAGGTAGGCCCTCTGCCGGGGAGGTGCCTCAGGGCCTACCCCCGGTAGAGGACCCGTGGTCGTCGGGGGAACCGCTGGTGATCGCTCTATCCCATCAGTGGCATCCTCAGTCTCCGACCGTCATCGATGGCGATAGAGTGTGGCGCAAGGTGGGGCCCTCGTCTGGCGATATGAAGCAAGGCCGGTACCTGTGAAGAAGGCCCAGTGCCTGTGAAGCTCGCCGCCCCGTGACACTGTCACGTAATAATGAGTGGGGCTGTACACGCCCCGGAGTCTCTAGAGAGCCGCCCTCGGGCATCAGGGGCTCCCACCCACGCCAAGTGGCATCACTTAGCTCCGCACTGGTGAGAAGACGTCGAAGACTAGACTAGGTGCCGAACACGGCCTTTCTGCTTTTTTGCCTTTCCTTTGGTTGTCGTTTTTCCCTGTTCGGATTTAAGTTGGATTTGAGCTTGAGACTTGCGTGTGTTCGGGGAAGGGTTGTTTAGTCTCGTTTGAGCAATCTCTCGCATTCTGGTTATCGCTTTACGTCCATCCAGCTACAGCTGCCTCCCCTCATGAGCCCCTCGCGAGCCGGGCCAGGCCCAGCATGCGCGCAGCCCAGACTGGCGGCACCTCGCCCTCTCAGGAGGTTCTCATTACAGGTTCAACGGGCTCGATCAGGAGGCATCCATGGCTCCATGGCCCTCCGCACGCTAGCTCGGGGCCCACATGGGATGAAGGTAGACCAGTCAATCGACTTGTCACGAGACTAGCCGCTTGGCGCAGGCATACGAGTGAAATCATGTCTACGAATACGCTAACTGAAAGTTTTTACACGAGGGGCTCCCCCTCCCAAAATGCTCTTACAACCTTCTGGGCCAAGCCCGAACTCTCTCTGCGCAGGGTAAAAGCAGGAACAACACGCGGTCAATCGGATAAATCCCCCAATGCATCCTCAGAGACACCTCCGGAGTTGTCACTAGCATCACTGGCCTCGCCATCACCTTCCACGTCGCCATCACCAGCACCTGGGCCGTTCACCATGCCGCCCTCATCAGCAACCACGACCACACCATCATCATCAGCGGTGAAGGCCCTAACAAGGGCGTCCACGTTGTCTTCCACCCAACGCGCCAGGTTGCCCCGGATGGCCAGGGGCACCGGTGCGATGGCGGCATCGAAGTCAAAGTGGGGGTTCATGTTCTGAAGATGGCTGAAGACACGAGAAAAAGCATGCCCAAGCAGGGCATGGCTCCTCTCCTCCACCAACCTGTCGGCTCTGCCCGACCGAGCCTCTAGTTGCGTCACCACGTCGGTGAAGAACTGAAAGTTGCCAGCATAGTTAACAACATGAGGCTCCCCAACGGGTGCCTCGCAGATGTTGCCCAAGGCCGTGTTAGCTCTTTCCCGGAGTGCGCTGAGCATGGGGGCATTCATGTGCTCCAAGGTATGCCGTTGGCGTGTCTCGTCCTTGCTCCGCCGCATGATGGCCTCGGCCGCGTCCACCCTTTGATGGAGAAGAAGCACCTCGGCGCGGGAGGAAGCCAGCTCCGCCTGTGCCGCGCCAAGGGCGGCCTCGGCAGCGTCCGCACGCCGCGTCACTTCATCCAGCTTGGCCTTCAGGGCGGCGGTCCTTCCCTCTGCTTCGACCTTGATCAACTCCAGCCTCTCCCTGAACTCGCGCTCGAGGTTCGAGCGGGCCGCCGCCACCCGACAATCTACCTCTTCTGAGGCTCGGGCTTCCCTCGCGGCAATGTCATCCTCCTCTTGCGCCACTAGGCGCTCCCTCGTCTCCAATCGCTCGAGGTCCAGGGTGCGCTCGATGGCCTCCAGCATCAGCGCCTCCTCACGTTTCTGAAGCTCCGCCCGGTCGACCGAGACCCCCTCCATCGATGCAAGGGCCGCCTCACGCAACTCCATCTGCTGCTCCAGGGAGCTACTCCAGGCCCGGAGCTCCCACGCCCGCTCTTCTGCGGCCATGTGTCGCTGGTCAGCCTCCTGAGCCTCCAAGACGGCCCAGGAGTAGGCCTCCCGAGAAGCCGCCAGCGAATCCTCGGCTTTCTCATTATCGAGGTCACGCTGGTGGCGGGCAAGGGCAACGGCCACCTTCAGCTTGCGCCTCTCCTCAGCTAGGAGTAGGCCCTCGGCCTCAAGGCGCGCATCCTCGTCAGCGAGCTCTACACCAAGATGGCTCAGTGCGTCCGCCGCCCTCCGGAGTAACCCTTGGCGGAGGGCGTGGCGCTCCCGAGCGCGCTCGAGCACGTCTTCAGCATCATCCTCTGCCATGGGCACGCGCGGAGGGCCACGAACCAGCGCTCCCCCTCTGGGCAGGGGGCTAGGGGCTGGCGCCCTCGCGATGGCCGGACGCGCCTCGCCAGAAGCCTGGCCCGGAGCCGGTTCGTCCTCCAGGGAAGAACGCAAGATCGACCTCAGCCAGCCGCCATCCACGACCAATCGAAGAGCCCAGGGCAGGCTGGCTATGCCCAGGGAGGGCTCGCGAAGGATGGTCGCGAGGTGTGCAGAATCATGACACATCACAGGATGGCCCACCTCTCCAACCGGCCTCACCACAAGGGCAGTGCTTGAGCTCGGGGCGCTTGGGGATGGTGGAGAGGGCGAGGCCTGGAGTGATGGCTCCTCGGCCATCTCCGTGAACTCGGCAGGAAGGGCCCTGCAGGGCAATGATCAGCTGAAGCAGCAGGGAAGTAAGGGACTGAGAAAGGGGAAGGCTTACTCATCGTTGGCGAAGTACTTCCTGCGCTTCAATAGGCGGCAAGGGTAATCGTCACCCAAGGCCTCCCTCCTCTTTCGGAGAGCCTCGAAGTCCACACGGAAGCGGCCCAGGAGCTCGGCGCAAGGATCAGCCTGCGATGAGGAAGAAGCGCCAATGCGACCGGCGTCAGGGACATCGCCCTGGCGCACGCCGCCAGACGCCGCACCAAGAAAGGTGGCCGGGGCCTCAGGGGCCTCTGCCACGGGAGCCGCTGGTCGTGGCTCAACACCTTCAGCTGCCGTAGGGAAGGCCTCAGGAGCTGCCGACTCAGAAGTTCCGCACGACGTCATCATCCCGACAGTGGCCCCCTCAGCCCCCAACGGCCCTTGCCTCCCAGCTCCGCCACTTGAGGAAGGACCGTGGCAGGCAACATGAAGGGCCACCACCACAACTGGGTTCTCGCGAGGTCCCCTGAGGCCTGCGGGGTGCAACCCCCATTCATCGAAGCTGGGAATCTGCTTCACAAAATCAGCCCTGTTTGAGCAAAGGTACAGCAGGGCACCCCCTTGCCGGATGCTGCGAGGGGAAGGGTCCCTAGTCAAGATCATGAGAACCTTCCTCAGCACTTCAGGCGTCAGATCTTCCTCTTGGAGCCTCATGCGGTCTTCACGCCCCCGAAGGCCCACATCCGGCGGGATTGGCGTTGGAGAGGGGCAATGCAGCACAGGAGGAACTCCTTCACCACCTTGGGTGCCGTCACACCGAGCGCCATCAAGTTCGCGAAGTGATGCCAACGAAGACGAGTCGGGGGCTCGTGAGCGTCTCCTGGCCCCAGCCCGAATTGGGAATAGCGGGCAAGGTTGGCTCCGAAAGCAGGGGGCTGGGCACTCCAACATCCACGTACAGCCACCACTCACGGAACCCAGTCGCAAGCGGAGGAAGGCTGAAATCAATCCCCGATGCCGCTGTTTCAGGTGCGGCAAGGAAGCTCACGCACCCCGAGCATTGGGTGCGATCGCTGAGGCCGAGAGAGAAGAAGTGGCACAACCAGGGAACTGAAGGAGGAATGCCCATCATCGCCTCGCAGACAAAAGCGAAAATGGCAAGAAGAGTAATGGATTAGGGGCCCAAATGCATCATATGGATCTGTTAATGGGAAAGTACAGCGTTGAAGAAATCAGAAAAGGGTGGAACCAGTCCCGCCCACAGGGCGTCGGCGAAGTACTGAACCTCGGTGACTATTCTGTCAATGGAGAAGTGAGACGCGGGCCAGACCGTCGTCCTCCCGCACTCGTTGAAGATGGTGGCAAGGGCAGAACTGACCTTGTCCAAGCCTTCCGGGTTGAGTATGATCGACCGGTCGACGGCAGGAGCCGTCGACGACAATGGGCGAGGCGAGGGCGCAGGCTTTTTCCCTTTCCCCTTCTTCGTCGGAGCAATGGCGACAGGAAGGGGGAGGATTCAAGATTGGATTGGAAGCGAAGGCTGGAGCTTGAGAGAAGGAAGATCATGAGGCGCGCAAGCAGCGAGAAGAGGGGTGACTGTGTGCAACCACGGGTCCGCCTAGCTGAGAACAAAATAAGGAGGCGTGGGGGAACAGGGACGCCCACGTCCAATCAACTGCCACGCGGCGCCCAAGGCCGTAGGCTATTTGGGCCCGCGGCGCTTCGCACTTGCCCCTTCGCTTATCTGCTAAGCCAAGTCCAAGCGCGCCTTGGGCCCGGGGGCTACTGTCGGTGTTCTGGGAACGGGGGTACCCAGACTTGCCTGCCTGCGGCCTGCGGCATGGCTGAAGGAGTGGCCCAGTACGGCCCATCTTCATCAACACATGCTCAATACCCTCGCTAGGGGCCAAGCCTCGCGGGGCAGACGACAAGAGGCTTCCTTGGACACAGCCTCGTCAGGCTGGCTCGCGAGGAGGCAGAGAGATCAAGGCAGGGTATCTCGCGAGGTGCCCATGATGCAAGCCATGACAACCAAGGCCAGGCGGGCGCCAGGCGGGCGCCGGCCTGCGCAGAGTCCTTGTTTCCTCTTTGGTGCAAATGGGTCAAGCGCAGGCGAGAGTATCAAGCAAAGGCAACAATTTTGGTGCAACAAGACCAAGACCAGCAGGACGGCAGAACAGAGGTCATCGTGGAGCCCAAGCTAGCGTCATCGTCAGGGTCTTTGCAGGCGAGGACCAGCATTAGTTAGGATAAGTGTACTAGATGTTCCCCTTCAAAATGGCCAATTGTTGGCGCCCTTCCCGCTCAATATTTGGGAAGAGGCCCGGGGCCTTCGCCTATAAATAGGACTAGCCACCCAGGGTAGAGGGATCCGCATCGGTAGACGGAGGAGACTAGAGGCATCTGATATATATATATAGAGAGAGGAGACTGAACTCCCCTAGCAGTTCATCGCTCCAGCCAAGAACAGACCCTCGCGAGGTTGTTCTTCCATTGTACTGTTCGTCATCAGCCCCTGAGGCAATCCACACACCACAAACTGGAGTAGGGTATTACACCACAATGGTGGCCTGAACCAGTATAAACCTTGTGTCCTCTGTGTTGTTCTTCGTGTAGTTTAGATCCTTGCGAGGCGGCGAGACATGGTAGACAGGGGGTGTGATCTCCGCGTGCACCCTAGAGTTCGAACCTTGAGGGTCTGCCGGAACCCGAAATCCGATAGTATGAACCAATTGCTTGGCTGAAACCGGGGTTGTGCATGATGGGAGCATTTTGTGTGACGAAAATGAAGAATGGCCAAACTATATGATTTTGTAGGGATAAGCTTTCTTTGGCTATGTTATTTTGATAAGACATAAACTGCTTGGTTAGCATGCTTGAAGTATTACTATTTTTATGTCAATATTAAACTTTTATCTTGAATCTTTTGGATCTGAACATTCATGCCACAACAAAGAGAATTACATTGATAAATATGTTAGGTAGCATTCCACATCAAAAATTCTGTTTTTATCATTTACCTACTCGAGGACGAGCAGGAATTAAGCTTGGGGATGCTTGACACGTCTCCAACGTATCTATAATTTTGTATCATTCCATGCTATTATATTATCTGTTTTGGATGTTTAATGGGCTTTATTATACACTTTCATATTATTTTTGGGACTGACCTATTAACCCAGATGCCCAGTCCAAATTGATGTTTTTTTTGCCTATTTCAGTGGTTTGCCAGAAAAGGAATATCAAACGGAGTCCAAATGGAATGAAACCTTCGGGAGAATCATTTTTGGAACAAACATGATCTAGAGGACTTGGAGTGGATGTCAGGAAAGAAGCAAGGAGTCCACGAGGCAGGGAGGCGCGCCTGCCCCCCTGGGCGCGCCCCCACCCTTGTGGGCCCCTTGTAGCTCCACCGACCTACTTCTTCCTCCTATATATACCCATATACCATGAAAACATCCAGGGGCACCATAGATCGGGAGTTCCGCCATCGCAAGCCTCTGTAGGCACCAAAAACCAATCGGGACCCTGTTCCGGCACCCTGTCGGAGGGGGGATCCGTCACCGGTGGCCATCTTCATCATCTTGGTGCTCTCCAGGACGAGGAGGGAGTAGTTCACGCTCGGGGTTGAGGGTATGTACCATTAGCTATGTGTTTGATCTCTCTCTCTCTCTCTCTCTCTCGTGTTCTTGATTTGGCACGATCTTGATGTATCGCGAGCTTTGCTATTATAGTTGGATCTTATGATGTTTCTCCCCCTCTACTCTCTTGTAATAGACTGAGTTTTCCCTTTGAAGTTATCTTATCGATTGAGTCTCTCAGGATTTGAGAACACTTGATGTATGTCTTGCGTGGGATACCCATGGTGACAATGGGGTATTATATTGATCTACTTGATGTATGTTTGGGTGATCAACTTGCGGGTTCCGTGACCTTCAGAATCTATGCATAGGGGTTGGCACTCGTTTTTGTCTTGACTCTTCTGTAGAAACTTTGGGGCACGCTTTGAAGTACTTTGTATTGGTTGAATAGATGAATCTGAGATTGTGTGATGCATATCGTGTAATCATGCCCATGGATACTTGAGGTGACATTGGAGTATCTGTGTGACATTAGGGTTTTGGTTGATTTGTGTCTTAAGGTGTTATTCTAGTACGAACGCTATGATAGATTGAAAGGAAAGAATAGCTTCATGTTATTTTACTACGGACTCTTGAGAAGATCGATCAGAAAGGATAACTTTGAGGTGGTTTCGTACCCTAGAATAATCTCTTCGTTTGTTCTCCGCTATTAGTGAGTTTGGAGTGACTCTTTGTTGCATGTTGAGGAATAGTTATAGGATCTAGTTATGTTATTATTGTTGAGAGAACATGCATTAGTGAAAGTATGAACCCTAGGCCTTGTTTCCTAGCATTGCAATAACGTTTGTGCTCACTTTTATCATGAGCTACCTTGCTGTTTTTATATTTTTAGATTACAAAAATCTATATCTACCATCCATATTGCACTTGTATCACCATCTCTTCGCCGAACTAGTGCACCTATACAATTTACCATTGTATTGGGTGTGTTGGGGACACAAGAGACTCTTTGTTATTTGGTTGCAGGGTTGTTTGAGAGAGACCATCTTCATCCTACGCCTCCCACGGATTGATAAACCTTAGGTCATCCACTTGAGGGAAATTTGCTACTGTCCTAAAAACCTCTGCACTTGGAGGCCCAACAATGTCTACAAGAAGAAGGTTGCATAGTAGACCTCAGTGTATAGAAAGGATGATTGTGGCAAGCTAAAAAGAAAAGACTCAAATCATACAAGACGCTCCAAGCAAAACACATATCATGTGGTGAATAAAAATATAGCCTCAAGTAAAGTTACCGATAGACGAAGACGAAAGAGGGGATGCCTTCCGGGGCATCCCCAAGCTTAGGCTCCTCTTGTCCTTGAATATTACCTTGGGGTGCCTTGAGGATCCCCAAGCTTAGGCTCTTTCTACTCCTTATTTCATAGTCCATCAAATCCTTACCCAAAACTTGAAAACTTCACAACACAAAACTCAACAGAAAATCTCACAAGCTCCGTTAGTATAAGAAAATTAATCACCACTTAAAGGTACTCTTGCAAACTCATTCTTTATTTATATTGGTGTAATATCTACCATATTCCAACTTTTGCATGGTTCATACCCCTCGATACTACCCATAATTCATCAAAATAAGCAAACAACACATAGAAAACAAAATCTGTCAAAAATAGAACAGTTTGTAGCAATCTGTGACTCTCGAATACTTCTGTAACTCCAAAAATTCTGAACAATTAGGACAACCAGTGCAATTTATGCGCCAGTCCAGAGCAAAAATAATCAGATCGAAAGCACGTTTCAATAAAATCCAGGAAATTATTTCCTGGGCGCAAAAGTTTCTGTTTTTCAGCAGGATCAAAACAACTATCACCGTAAGCTATCCCAAAGGTCTTACTTGGCACAAACACTAATTAAAACACAAAACCACATCTAACCAGAGGCTAGATGAATTATTCAAAGCAAAAAAGGAACAAAAAGCAAAGAACAAAAAATAAAATGGGGTCGCCTCCCAAAAAGCGCTATTGTTTAATGCCCTTAGCTAGGCATTGAGATTTCAATGATGCTCACATGAAAGACAAGAATTGAAGCACAAAGAGAGAACCATAAAACACGTGACAAACACATCTAAGTCTAACATACTTCCTATGCATAGGCATTTTGTAAGCAAACAAATTATATAGGCAAGCAAAAACTAGCATATGCAAGGAAGATGAAAGAGACGATAGCAATCTCAACATGCAGATAGGTAATTTAGTAACATGAAAATTTGTACTACCATATTTTCCTCTCTCATAATAATTTCATGTACGATCATAAGAAAATTCAACAATATAGCTATCACATAACAAATTCTCAACACGATCCACATGCATGCGAAGTTGACACTCTTCCAAAATAGTGGGGTTAACATTAACTAAAGTCATGACCTCTCCAAACCCACTTTTATAAAAAAACATAAGATTGAACATTATCAAAATATGTGGGATCTAAAGTTGACACTCTTCCAAACCCACTTTCAATATTATTGCGAACATTATTATCAATCTCATATTCATCACGGGGCTTAAATAAATTTTCAAGATCATAAGAAGAATCACCCCAATCATGATCATTGCAACAAGTAGTAGACATAGCAAAATTAGCATCCCCAAGCTTAGGGTTTTGCATATCATTAACATAATTGACATTAATATAATTGTAAGTGCATCTAGTGCCCCTTAGTAATTTTGGTGTATTGAAGACTTATAGGTTAAGGGACTAATATGTTTGTGAGTGTACACAGGTTCTATAAGTCGATGGGGAGTTTGATATTTACAGTGAAAGTCGACCCCAAAAAATGAATGTCTTCGACTGAAGACTTTGGTTCTCCTAAAGACTTTGAAAGTGAAGAAATAGGTATGACCGTGAAGACTTGGATTTTCATGCGAGGACTATGAAGCGTGAAGACTTTTGTTTTCGTAGTTTCATTTTCTTCTTCTTGAGTCATAGGAAACACCGTACTATTAAAGGGGGTCGAGGTAATACTAAGGAAACTAATTTCCAAGTGATGCTCATCTCAAAATCCTACACCAACCCAATCCTTCGAGTGAAGCCATTGGAAATCTCATATCAGTTCAGTCAATTTCTTCAGTGAGAGAGACGAAGATCTTCTGGTCACTGAGGAATTTGTCCTGACTGAGGAGTTAGGAATCCGCTAGTGCAGATTTCCTATACAGTGAGGAACATGATAGCCCTGAGGAATTCGAACCTCAAATCCGACCGTTGTTGTGCCACACGCCAGCTGTCCAAAATATCCTACCACCTAACAGTCATATCATTGAAGGGCGTCTATGTCTTATCATGTCGGGCTGCTCCCTAGGCTACAAATAGCCGCCCCCTATAACCACTAGTTGGTTGGCTGCTCCGAGAGAAACTGACACTTGTCATTTGAGAGCATCCCATCCTCTGAGGATTTTGAGCGAAAATCATCAAGTGAGGAAAACCCAAATCCCAAACCCAAACCTACAAACCCAAAGTGATTGAGCATCACTAAAGAGATTGTTCCTGTGCGGAACCGATGCTTGTTACCTTTGAGGACTGTGTATCCTCCAGACGGTTAGGCGTCATAGTCTAAGCATCCAAGAGGAATTGTGGATCGCCGAGTGACCTAGTATGTGAAGGTTTGGAAGTCACCTGTGAAGACTTACCACTACTATTGAGCGAGGTCTGTGTGATCTTAGCTCAAGGAGAATACGGTGAGGACTGTGTGTCCGTGACTGTGTGTCCTCGAGTTTAAATACTCAGCCACTCCAACCAGACGTACAACTGTCACAGCAGTTGGAACTGGTCTACCAAATCATTATCTTCACCAAGCCTACTGGTTCTGTTTCCTAAACCCCTTCATTTCCTCAGTAATGTGTTGATGAACCTGATCATTACTGTTTGAAGACTTTGACTGAAGACTTTCTCTAATTCCTCAATCCTATTTCTTCAGTCAGTTTGTCTTCATCCTGCTTATCTTGTGTTTACGCTTTCTGTACTCTGTGTTTGTCTTTCATTTCATCATGATGACTATGCTGTTGCTTTGTTATGATTATACCTGAGTACTTATTCCGCTTCAAGTAGTCCTTTGCTTAGGAATTTCCTCAACCTGAAATTCCTCAGTGAAGAATTCATAAAAATCACCTATTCACCCCCCTCTAGTCGACGTAATGCACTTTCAATTGGTATCAGACAAAGGTACTCCCTTGTTCTGTGTGATTTTGGTTTAACCACCTGGAGTTTAGTTATATCAACTACAAGTATGATCAAGGTAACGGCTGGGTGTCCTACCTTTGATGGGACGGACTACCCCTACTGGAAGAACAAGATGCGCATGCATCTTGAGGCAATTGATAACGATCTCTGGTATGTTGGGGAAAATGGCGTTCCCTCGGTCACTCCGTCTGTGAATGCTGCTGATGTGAAGAGATTCAAGCAACTCGATTCTCGAGCGAAGAATATCATATGTGGCCATCTGAGAAAAGGACAGTACGGCAGAGTGAGTGCTCTACAAACTGCCAAGCTGATTTGGGACAGGCTATCCAAGGTCAACAAAGGAGTCTCAACTCAACATGACTCCCGAGTTGATGTTCTTCACAATCTCTTCGACCACTTCAAAATACTCGACAACGAAAATGTTTAGCAAACCTTCGGTCGCCTCACTGACATCTCAAATGAGCTTCAAGCACTTGGTGCCACTGACATCACCGACCATGAGGTGGTGAAGAAATTGCTGAGATCACTTGATTCTTAATTCGACACCCTTGCACTAATGATTCAAGAGCGAGCTAATTATAAGTCACTAGATCCCGCTGATATCCTCGAGAGGCTAAATACTCATGAGTTCTAGCTTGCTGGGAAGAGAGATCTCTATGGACCGAGCTACGTAAGATCACGTGCACTGAAGGCCAAGGTAGTCTCTGAGTCCGAAGCTGAAGACTCTGGTAGCAGCCTTGGTGATCCTGAAGAACTCAGCCAGGAGCTAGCAATGCCCGTGAGGAAGTTCCATAAGTTCTCTCGCCGTGATCGGTTTGGAAAGTCTTCAAGAAATGATGATTCCTCGTCTCATGACTACAAAAAGAGAACTTGCCACAAATGCAAGAAACCTGGTCACTACATGTCTAATTGTCCCCTATGGGAAAAGGAATCAAAGAAGAAAAAGTACAAAGATGACGATTCTGATGAGTCAAATAAGAAGAAGAAATCTTCAAAGTCTTCATCATCAAAATCTTCAAAGTCTTCATCTCACAGGAAGAGCAGTTCCAAGAAGGCCCGGGCATTCATTGGCAAGGAAATGGACTCTGAAGCTGAATCTGAGGACAATGTTGAGGAGGAGGAATCTGAGGAATCAGACTCTGGTGTGGCAAGCTTAGCCCTCGCTACCTCTTACGTCAGCAAATCCATCTTCAACACTGAAGAAAATGACCTCCCCAACTCTGCTGACAAAAGCCTCGATGACTATGCTCCCACCTACTGCTTCATGGCAAAAGGTGCCAAGGTACTCAAACATTCCCCCTCTGACTCTAGTGATGATGAATCTGATGATAATCTCAAGCCTAGCTATTCCAAACTTGCTAAAATTGCTGTTAAACAACAGAAGGCTTTAGAAAAGATTCTAAATCAACTAGACAGAAGCGATGACCTGTTGGGTGAGGAATTGAATCGAACTAAGACTCTGACAAATAATTTTCAGATACTTCAAACTAAGTTTGACAACCTTCAAAATCATCATAACACTCTCTTAACTGATCATGAGAAGCTTTCTTATGAATTTCTTCAGAGAAAGCAAGATCTTGAGAAGTTAAAAGTGAGTTATGAAGATCTTTAGAAGGAAAACGATTCATTGCTTGCTCAACGGATCAGTTCCGCTCAGGAAGAATTTATTCCACCATGTCTGAAATGCATTGAGCGTGAATATGCTAATTCATCCTGAATGTTCAAATGCTTCTATTGCTGCAAATTCTTCAATTGTCTCTGTGGTCAGAAATTCCTCATCTGAGGACACCATGAGTATCACTGACGATAATGCAGGGCTGAATGAATTGTATGTGACAGGCATTTACAAAAGCCTCAAAGGGCATCAGATTCTATGTGATGTGCTCAAAAAGCAGATCTTGAACAGGAACCCTAGGAAATAGGGTATTGCCTTTGAGAGGAAACTCAATGCTGATGGGATCTACTAGAAACCTGAGTAGTATCCCAAAACCTCATGGGTTGCTGCGAAAGGACCTCCTGTAGATCCATGCACTTTATCTGGCTTTACCTGTGATTCTTCATATTCCTTTGATGAGTCTTTTCACTCCTACTACAAACTATTTAAGAATCAGAATGGTGAAGTATTTGCTCGATATGTTGGAACTAACTGCAGGAACGCCCCCCCTATGAAGAAAATCTGGGTTCCTAAAAGGTGCCTTGAAAGTCTTCAGGTGAATGTACCTCATGGGTTGCTGCGAAAGGACCTCCTGTAGATCCATGCACTTTATCTGGATTTACCTGTGATTCTTCATATTCCTCTGATGAGTCATTTGACTCCAACTACAAACTATTTAAGAATCAGAATGGTGAAGTATTTGCTCGGTATGTTGGAACTAACTGCAGGAATGGTCCCCCTATGAAGAAAATCTGAGTTCCTAAAAGGTGCCTTGAAAGTCTTCACGTGAATGTCAGCATGACACCATCCATGAAGAATAGGAACCCCAGATCAAAGACTTCATATGGACCAAATTCTTCCTATGGATCCAAGTCCTCAAATGGACCAAATTCTTCATATGGATCAAATTCCTCACGTGGATCAAAATCCTCATATGAACATCATTGTGCTAACACTTCTGTTTTGCAAGGAAACTCTAAAGGCCATGAATATGTGCATTATTCTTCAAACCATTATGTTCATAAGTCCTCGAAGAATGTCTCTGCTTATTCATATGCTTATCCTAACCACTCTTTTGTGAAACGAAGTGCACTGGCTTCTATGCCATCTTTTTCTTATGGAGCTCGCAGAATGATGAATTCTTCGCCACCCCTCCAAATGTGGGTGGTGAAGAAGAATAACTTATCTCTTATGCAGGGTCAGGTATCCAGACAAATTGATCGTCTGAAGAATTTGTTGGAGACCTGAATGTGCTTGAAAGGACACAAGCTAATCATGTAGAAATGAATTTTTCATTTCTCACGTCCTCATACTGCTATATCTGTTACTGTTGATGAAATTCATATCATATTCTTCACTGATGAAGTATATGGGTTCGTAAGTTGCACTAAGTCATCTGCAGGATGAACAACCCAAAGCTACTGAGTGGGTCCTCGACAGTGGATGTACAAATCACATGACCGGTGACAGAAACTTGTTGATGGACACTGATTTGTCACCATCTCATCTGAAGCATATCACCTACGCTAACAAAGGCAAAAGCAAGGTATTGGGTCTAGGTAAGGTTGCAATCTCAAAGGATAGACACATGGACAAAGTCATGCTTGTCGAGTCCTTAGGATTCAACCTCATGTCTCTCTCTATGCTTTGTGATCTTGATATGGTTGTCATCTTTGGCAAATATCATTGCATTGTGCTAATGGAATCTGACAACTCCAAAGTCTTTGAAGGCTTTAGGAAAGGAGACTTGTATATTGTTGATTTCTCTGCAGGACCACAGCCTGCCATGTGTCTACTAGTAAAAGATTGAGAATGCTGGCTATGGCATCGATGACTTGGTCATGCTGGGATGAGGAACTTGCATACACTCGCGAAGAAGAAGCATGTCATTGGCATCGAGGGTGTCAAATTCCTCAAAGATCATCTTTGTGGGGCTCGTGAGGCTGGGAAGATCACCAGAGCCAAGCATCCCTCGAAGACTATCATGACCACTTCTCGTCCCTTTGAATTACTTCATATGGATCTCTTTGGCCCTACTCATTATGCCACGTTCTCTAGTTTAGAATCAGTATATGGCTTTGTCATAGTTGATGACTATTCTCGTTACACATGGGTGCATATCATCACTTACAAAAATGAAGTGCAGGAAGTCTTCAGACAATTTTCCTCAAGGGCTTCTACTAACTTCGGTGTGAAGATCGAGAATATCAGGAGTGATAATGGAACCGAGTTCAAGAACACTAGCCTTGATGAATATCTTGATATACTTGGTATTACTCATGAGTTATCTGCTGCTTATACTCCTCAGCGGAATGGTGTCATGGAGCACAAGAACAGAACTCTTGTTGAGATGGCTCGGACTATGCTTGATGAATACAAGACACCTCAGGTTTTTTGCCTGAAGCAATTGATACTGCGTGCCTCATCATCCACAGGGTATATCTTCACAAATTCTTCAAAAAGACCTGATATGAACTCCTCACTGACAAGAAACTCAATGTAAGCTATTTCAAAGTCTTCGGTGCTAAATGTTGGATTAGAGATCCTCACCATCACTCTAAATTTTCACTGAAAGCACATGAGGGTTTTCTCTTTCGTTACAGAAAGGACTCGCACACCTATAGAGTCTTCAAGATCAATCATCACAAGATTGTTGAAACTGTAGGTGTGCGGTTCGATGAAACTAATGGCTCGCAACGAGAGCACCTACCTCTTGTGGTCGATGAAATGTCACCTAAGGAATCCATCAAGTTCAAAGCTACTGAGGATATAATCCCTACCGAAGAATCTGTGGAAGAAGTCATTCCGGATCATCAAGAAAATCACACTAGTGTTGCTAAAGAAACTGGTCCTAAAGATATTGCTGAGCCTAAGCAAAGTCGTCAACCTGCACATCCTCGCATAGTGAACGAATTGCAGATCGAGAAGATCATCAATGAGAACCGAGCACCGGGTCCTCTCACGCGCTCAAAAGCTTCACATTTATTGTAACATCCCAAATTTTCAATTTGGAATGTTATACATTAGATCATCATTGCATACCATATTTTATTGCATTTTGGCTTGATCCTAGAAATTCTACGCAACTCAAGGACCCACGGAGACAGTTGGGGATTTCGTTATTTTCATATTTGAGTTTTCTCAAATTTTGAAAAGAGGATTAATTGGTTTTGATTTTTTTCCCTTCCTAATATTTCTAAAATAAAAATATATGAGAGGAGATAAAATGATTTCTCCAAAATAAATGGAATATTAGAGGAAAAATATTTAAAAAATCATTTTATTTTTTTTATTTGGAGTTTATTGCAAATTTTATTTGAATTAGAAAAATTGCGCATTTTCAAAATTGCATTTTAGGGCCAAGAAAATGTTCGTCTTGTCCTAAATATTTTATTTAGACAGTGAAAATTTGTTTTGGCATTTTTTATTTTTTTATTTTTTTTAGGATTTATTTTCGGTGGTATGTTATTTTAAAAAAATGTGCGCGCCCGACTGGGCCAGCGGCCCAGCCGAGCCGGGCCGGCTTCGCCCCGCCTCCGCCCGACCGGCTCCGAGCCGTAGTCCGGCCGGCGCACGCCACCGCCGTCGAGTCCGGAGAGGACTCCTCCTCCTCGCCCCTTCCCCAAGCCGC
>NC_041387.1:296280722-296317165 GCF_002162155.2 Triticum dicoccoides | reverse complement strand
GCGACGCCGCTGTCGCCTCAGAACCGCGCCACCCTGCCTCCCGTCGTCGTGCCGCTGCCACCGCACCCCACCGAGGCCCCAACGGAGCCCCGCCGCCCGCTGGACCTCGCCGGAGGTAGCCGCCGCCGCCGCTGTTCGTCGTTTTTTTTTAGAACAACCGATTCGTTTTTTTTTTGAAAAACCTAGTTTTATTTTTTCTAGATCGGTCGGTTTTTCTGGTTTATTTATTTAGCGACCGTCCGCTTGTTCATTCTTTTTAACGAACGCTGTTCACCATTTAGCCACAGACAGCGAACGTTCATTCGTTAGCCTGCTCCTTAGTTTTTCTTTTTCCAGGATTTTTCCGCGATTATTTTTTATCGCGATTTCCGCCCTGATTTTCGTTTTAGTTTATCTTTTCGCTCGTTTATCGGAATCAGGCGATTCAAGCGCCTAGAGTTTCGACTCGAAACCCTCTTTCTGTTTATCCAACTTAAACAAGTTTTTGCTACTTTAAAATTTTACTTAAGTCCAAATTAGTAAACGAAGCTTGTTTCTTTCGCAGTTTGAGTTTCATTGGTTCATTTGATTTGATTCTTTTTGCAAACCGGAGTTCTTAAGATGAACTTTCTGGTACCATGAAAGGCTTGGTTTCCATTTGGGTTGTAGATGTAACCAACCCGGTAGTAAGGTAAGCGTAGAAGGAAATAATAGAAAAAGATCTCCAGTATAAAGATCCTCATTGGTGCGTAATCCTATTGTATACCACCACTGATAAACTCTAGAATAAGCAATATTCACTGGACCAGCAGCACCTCCTCGAGTAAACAATTGCATGATTAGGATCTGGTTAATATGTGGGTTTTGGGAAGTAGATGAGGTAGTACATATTGTCCTGTTTATTATCAAACCTTTGGGAGACACTTCTACGTTTGCCTATACTGCTATGTTATGCTTGTAGACGTGGATTGGGTGAGTGTATCCATAATAGATGTGAGTGTTTAATTGATGGTTAACTTAAGGTGGCTATTTTAATACACATCTGGGTGGATTGAGGCACCTGTGGAACCCAGTGTTGCCTGTATTTTTGGAAATCCCGGGGTACCGTGTGATTCTCCTATGGACCGCCACCCAGGATCAAAGGGATCATAAGATTATTCATGCTAGAAACTTCCGTGTGCAGCTGCAATCTATTATGGGCTCTAGCATAGTTGAGTAGGTTGTGTGACCTCTTTCAGTGGTAGGCCAGCAGATGTAGGGGATGTAAGTTGGTACTGTCTACCCAGAATAAAGAGTAAATTCTTCTGAAAGACTATGTCTCGGTCATCCGTTTCTCAAACATCATGTAATGCGAGAAATCCAACGGAGGAGATTGAGTCTTGTGGGAAAAGTGCGCAAACCTCTGCAGAGTGTAGAAACAAATCATGGTTAGCCGTGTCCCCGGTTATGGATGTTTTGAGTATCTAGTTCCTAGACTATCATGTGGATCTCATCACTCTTAATATAAATTGATTGGGTTTAATGATGATGCGTAATTGGGATTGAGAGGGGGATTACCTTCTCAATGTTTAACAACCACCATGATAGTTAAATAAAATTTATTCCTTTGTAGTAGGGAAAAATTGGCTTTATGCAAAACTATAACCATAGAGCTTTCCACTAGCCATATATGCATGTAGTGATAGCATTATTCTGTTCATTACTCTCTATGTGTTACATTGCCAACATATTCCATGTGCTGACCCATTTTAGGCTGCAACATTCATGTTGCAGACTTTTCAGACGACGAGTAAGGTGCCTTAGGTCGTGATCTTTCACTCAGTGATGCCGTTCGAGTTGATGGACTCGCTTTATCTTCCAAGCCTTCCGCTGTTACCATTTTGAGATGGCCTTAATCCATATTTATTGTAATAAGTTCTCTTTTGAGACATTCGATGTAATAAGTGTGTGATTTCTACTCTGTTATAAATCCTCCAAGTACTGTGTGTGTTAGCATTACCGATCCAGGGATGACACTGATGCACAAAGATCAGACTGTTTGAGGTCTGGTCGCTACAAGATGGTATCAGAGCACAGGTTGACTGTAGGACACGACCACTAAGCTAAAGCCCTAGATCACTAGTCTCTTCTCATTTCTAACACCTCTCCTTTTCTACTCCTTAGGATGGCAGATGCAAGGAACAAGTTCATGCAACCGGATGAAGATACACCTTTCGGACACCACTTGAAGGAAGTTACTAGATACCTGAACATCGGAGTACCAAGCTTCACCGGGACCTACATCGCCACTTTACCAGAAGAGGAGCGTTGGATGATTCAAGTTCAAGTTCCTGGAAGGACTTTCATGCCCGTCAGTGAGCCCATAGAGTTTTCCTTTGATGCACCAACCTGGAGTTTAGGAAAGAGCATGGCAACCCACATCACCATGGGACGCATTGGAGAAGTTTACCACAAGGATCTCAAGGATACTATCTAGCAGATTTGTGGGCGCCTAGACGAGCAATGGGAGATGAATAGTACCAGGAAGGATAGATCCATTGCAGCTTTCATCCAGGAGTTAAACCAACACATTCGTCGCGAGGAGAACCAAATGTGGGCAGGCATGATAGATCTGAAGAAGGCAATGACCAGGATCACGGAGCTGGAAGAAGAACTCAAGACTACACGCGATGGATATGAGGAGCAAATTGCAACATTATTGGAAGAGAATGGCAACCTGATAAAGAAGATCGGAGTGTTCATGGGAGACCCCACGCCAGGAGGAGAAGACGATGATTCCACCTGTCCGGAGAACTACATCATCATCGACGACACCGGCTCGGACCCTGACGATAGCGATGATGACTTTGTTTCAACTCTCACGCAATACATGAGTGTGAGCCATGGATATAGCACTATAGGTAGAATAGAATATGATGGTGGGGGTTATGTGGATAAGACAAAAAGGGAGAAAGTCTCACACACACGCGTCTAATCAACGGGCTATGGAGATGCCCATCAATTGATGTCAATGCGAGGAGTAGGGATTGCCATGCAACGGATGCACTAAGAGCTATAAGTGTATGAAAGCTCAAACTGAAACTAAGTGGGCATGCATCCAACTTGCTTGCTCATGAAGACCTACGGCATTTGAGTAAGCCCATCGTTGGAATATACAAGCCAAGTTCTATAATGAAAATTCCCACTAGTATATGAAAGTAACAATATAGGAGACTCTCTATATGAAGAACATGGTGCTACTCTGATATGTGCATTTTGCATCATGCTTTTATATCAATATTTAGTGTATTATGGGATGTTATTACACATTATATCTCAATACTTATGGCTATTCTCTCTTATTTTACAAGGTTTACCATGAAGAGGGGGAATGCCGGCAGCTGGAATTCTGGCTGGAAAAGGAGCAAACATTGGGAACCTATTCTGCACTGCCCCAAAAATCCTGAAACTCCACGAAACTTGTTTTTGCAGTAATAAGAATTATTGAGCAGAACAAATACATCAGGGGGCCCATACCCTGGCCGGGAGGGTGGGGGTGCGCCCACCCCTACTGGGCGTGCCCCCTATCTCCTGGGCCCCTTGGTGGCCCCCTGGTGTCCATCTTCTGCTATATGAGGGCTTTTACCCTGGAAAAAATCGTGGGCAATCTTACGGGACGAAACTCCGCCGCCACAAGGCGGAACCAATCTAGAGCTCCGGCAGAGCTATTCTGCCGGGGACACTTGCCTCCGGGAGGGGGAAGTCATCACCATCGTCATCACCAACGATCTTCTCATCGGGAGGGGGTCAATCTCCATCAACATCTTCACCAGCACCATCTCCTCGCAAAACCCTAGTTCATCTCTTGTATCCAATCTTGTATCAAAACCACAAATTGGTACCTGTGGGTTGCTAGTAGTGTTGATTACTCCTTGTAGTTGATGCTAATTGGTTTACCTGGTGGAAGATCATATGTTCAGATCCTTAATGCATATTATTACCCCTCTGATTATGAACATGAATATTCTTTGTGAGTAGTTACGTTTGTTCCTGAGGACATGGGTGAAGTCTTGCTATTAGTAGTCATGTGAATTTGGTATTCGTTCGATATTTTGATGAGATGTATGTTGTATTTTCCTCTAGTGGTGTTATTTGAACGTCGACTACATGACACTTCACCATTATTTGGGCCTAGAGGAAGGCATTGGTAAGTAATAAGTAGATGATGGGTTGCTAGAGTGACAGAAGCTTAAACCCTAGTTTATGCGTTGCTTCGTTAGGGGCTGATTTGGATCCATATGTTTAATGTTGTGGTTAGGTTTACCTTAATACTTATTTTGTAGTTGCGGACGCTTGGAATATGGGTTAATCATAAGTGGGGTGCTTGTCCATGTAAGGGCAGTACCCAAGCACCGGTCCACCCACATATCAAATTATCAAAGTACCAAACGCAAATCATATGAACGTGATGAAAACTAGCTTGACGATAATTCCCATGTGTCCTCGGGAGCTTCTTCCTCATTATAAGAAATTGTCCATGCTTATCCTTTGCTACAAAAAGGATTGGGCCACCTTGCTGCACTTTATTTACTTTATTTACTTGTTGCTCGTTACAATTTATCTTATCACAAAACTATCTTTTACCTACAATTTCAGTGCTTGCAGAGAAAACCTTACTGTAAACCGCTTATCATTTCCTTCTGCTCCTCGTTGGCTTCGACACTCTTACTTATCGAAAGGACTATGATAGATCCCCTACACTTGTGGGTCATCAAGACTCTTTTCTAGCGCCGTTGTCGGGGAGTGAAGCGCTTTTGGTGAGTGGAACTTGGTAAGGAAACATTTATATAGTGTGCTGAAATTTTCTGTTACTTGTCACTATGGAAACTAATCCTTTGAGGGGCTTGTTCGGGGTATCTTCACCCCGACCAGAAGAGCAAAGAGTTGCTCCTCAACCTACTGAACTTTTTGAAAATATTTACTTTGAGATTCCTCCGGGTATGATAGAGAAACTGCTAGCTAATCCATTTGCAGGAGATGGAACATTGCATCCCGATTTACACCTTATCTTTGTGGATGAAGTTTGTGGATTATTTAAGCTTGCAGGTATTCCCGATGATGTTGTCAAAAGGAAGTTCTTCCCTTTATCTTTGAAGAGAGATGCATTGACATGGTATAGGCTATGTGATGATACGAGATCTTGGAATTATAAACGATTGAAGTTGGAATTTCACCAGAAGTTCTATCCTATGCACCTTGTTCATCGTGATCGTAATTACATATATAATTTCTGGCCTCGTGAAGGAGAAAGCATCGCTCAAGCTTGGGGGAGGCTTAAGTCAATGTTATATTCATGCCCCAATCATGAGCTCTCTCGGGAAATGATTATTCAAAAATTTTATGCTCGGCTTTCTCTCAATGATCGCAACCTGCTCGATACTTCCTGTGCTGGTTCTTGTATGCTGAAGACAATTGATTTCAAATGGTACTTATTGGAAAGAATTAAACGCAACTCCGAAAATTGGGGTTCCGATGATGGTAAGGAGTCAGGTATGACACCTAAGTTCGATTGTGTTAAATCTTTTATGGATACCGATGCTTTTCGTGGATTTAGCGCTAAATATGGACTTGACTCTGAGATAGTAGCTTCTTTCTGTGAATCTTTTGCTACTCACGTTGATCTCCCTAAGGAGAAATGGTTTAAATATAATCCTCCTATTGAAATGAAAGTAGTTGCACCTATTACAGTTGAAGAAAAGACTATCACCTATAGTGATCGTATTGTTCCTACTACTTATGATGAGAAACCTCCTTTTCATGTTAGGATAAAGGATCATGCTAAAACTTCGATTGTTGTTCGTAAGAGTAATACTAGGACTTATACACCTCCTGAGCAAATCAAAGTTGAACCTAGATTTGCTATGGTTAAATATCTCTTGGATGATAGATGGGCATGTTATTTATTTCTGTTGTGAGACTGCTAATATTGTTAGACCAGATACTAAGATACATAGACCTTTGGTAGGCATGCCTGTTATTTCTGTTAAAATAGGAGATCATTGTTATCATGGCTTATGTGATATGGGTGCTAGTGCTAGTGCAATACCCTATGACTTATATAAAGAAATTATTCATGACATTGCACCCTTTGAGTTGGAAGGTATTGATGTTGCTATCAAGCTCGCCAATAGGGATACTATTTCACCAGTTGGGATTGTTAGAGATGTTGAAGTCTTGTGTGGGAAGGTTAAATACCCTGTTGATTTTCTTGTTCTTAGTTCCCCACAAGATGACTTTTGTCCCATTATTTTTGGTAGACCCTTCCTGAATAATGTTAATGCTAAGATTGATTGTGCAAAGGATATTATCACCATTGGCTTAGATGGTATGTCTCATGAGTTTAATTTTGCTAAGTTTCATAGACAACCTTGTGATAGAGAACCACCTAGTAAGGATGAGATTATTGGTCTTGCTTCCATTGTCGTGCCTCCTACTGATCCATTAGAACAATATTTGCTAGACCGTGAAAATGATATGTTTATGAAGGAAAGAAGGGAAATAGATGAAGTGTTCCTTAAACAGAAACCTATGCTGAAACACAACGTTCCCGTTGAAATTCTTGGGGATCCCCCTCCACCCAATGGTGATCCCGTGATTGAACTGAAACAATTACCTGATAATCTTAAGTATGCTTATCTTGATGAGAAGAAAATATATCCTGTTATTATTAGTGCTAACCTTTCAGAGCAAGAAGAAGAAAGATTATTGAAAACTCTGAAGAAGCACCGAGCTGCTATTGGATATACTCTGGATGATCTTATCCCATGTTATGCCAACACAAAATTTCAGTGGAGAAAGATGCCAAACCAGTTAGAGATCCTCAACGATGACTGAATCCCAAGATGAAAGAAGTGGTAAGAAAGGAGATACTAAAGCTCCTTGAGGCAGGTATAATTTATCCCATTGCTGATAGTGATTGGGTAAGCCATGTCCATTGTGTTCCTAAAAAGGGAGGTATTACCGTTGTTCCTAATGATAAAGATGAATTGATCCCGCAAAGAATTATTACAGGTTATAGGATGGTAATTGATTTCTGTAAATTAAATAAAGCTACTAAGAAAGATCAATACCCTTTACCTTTTATTGATCAAATGCTAGAAAGACTATCCAAACACACACATTTCTGCTTTCTAGATGGTTATTCTGGCTTCTCTCAAATACATGTGTCAGCGGGGGATCAATCAAAAACTACTTTTACTTTCCCTTTCGGTACTTTTACTTATAGACATATGCCTTTTGGTTTATGTAATGCACCTGCTACCTTTTTAAAGATGCATGATGGCTATATTCTCTGATTTTTGTGAAAAGATTTGTGAGTTATTCAAGGATGACTTCTCCCTTTATGGATCCTCTTTTGACGATTGCTTGAGCAACCTTGATCGAGTTTTGTAGAGATGCGAAGACACTAGTCTCGTCCTAAATTGGGAAAAGTGTCACTTTATGGTTAATGAAGGCATTTTCTTGGGGCATAAGATTTCCGAGAAAGGTATTGAAGTTGACAAAGCCAAAGTTGATGCTATTGAAAAGATGCCATGTCCCAAGGACATAAAAGGTATAAGAAGTTTCCTTGGTCATGCCGATTTTTATAGGAGGTTCATTAAGGACTTTTCTAAAATATCTAGGCCTCTGACTAATTTATTACAAAAAGATATTCCTTTTGTCTTTGATGACGATTGTGTAGAAGCATTTGAAATACTTAAGAAAGCTTTGATCACTTCACCTATTTTTCATCCACCTGATTGGAATTTACCTTTTGAAAATATGTGTGATGCTAGTGATTATGCTGTAGGTGCTGTTCTAGGGCAAAGAGTTGATAAGAAATTGAATGTTATCCAGTATGCTAGTAAGACTCTTGATACTGCCCAAAGAAATTATGCTACTACTGAAAAAGAATTCTTAGCAGTTGTGTTTGCATGTGATAAGTTTAGACCTTATATAGTTGATTCCAAAGTTACTATTCACACTGATCATGCTGCTATTAAATATCTTATGGAAAAGAAAGATGCTAAGCCTAGGCACATTAGATGGGTTCTCCTGCTCCAAGAATTTGATTTGCATAGTATTGATAGAAAGGGAGCTGAGAACCCCGTTGCAGACAACTTGTATAGGTTAGAGAATGTTCTTGATGACCCACTGCCTATTGATGATAGCTTTCCTGATGAACAATTAGCGGTCGTTAATGCTTCTCGTACTGCTCCTTGGTATGCTGATTATGCTAATTACATTGTTGCTAAGTTTATACCTCCTAGTTTCACATACCAGCAAAAGAAGAAGTTCTTTTATGATTCAAGACATTACTTCTGGGATGACCCACACCTCTATAAAGAGGGAGTAGATGGTGTTATTAGACGTTGTACACCTGAGCATGAACAGGAACAGATCCTACACAAGTGTCACTCTGAATCATATGGAGGACACCACGCTGGAGATAGAACTGCACACAAGGTACTGCAATCTGGTTTTTATTGGCCTACTCTCTTCAAAGATGCTCGTAAGTTTGTCTTATCTTGTGATGAATGTCAAAGAATTGGTAATATTAGTAGACGTCAAGAAATGCCTATGAATTACTCTCTTGTTATTGAACCTTTTGATGTTTGGGGCTTTGATTATATGGGACCTTTTCCTGCCTCTAATGGTTACACTCATATTTTAGTTGCTGTTGATTACGTTACGAAGTGGGTAGAAGCTATTCCAACTAGTAGTGCTGATCATAACACCTCTATTAAAATGCTTAAAGAAGTTATTTTTCCGAGGTTTGGAGTCCCTAGATATCTTATGACTAATTGTGGTTCACATTTTATTCATGGTGCTTTCCGTAAGATGCTTGCTAAGTATGATGTTAATCATAGAATCGCATCTCCTTATCATCCGCAGTCTAGTGGTCAAGTAGAGTTGAGCAATAGAGAGCTAAATTTAATTTTGCAAAAGACTGCCAATAGATCTAGAAAGAATTGGTCCAAAAAACTTTATGATGCATTATGGGCCTATAGAACTGCATACAAAAATCCTATGGGTATGTCTCCTTATAAGATGGTCTATGGAAAAGCTTGTCATTTACCTCTTGAACTTGAACATAAAGCATATTGGGTTATTAAAGAGCTCAACTATGACTTCAAACTTGCCGATGAGAAGAGGTTTTTTGATATTAGCTCACTTGATGAATGGAGAACCCAAGCCTATGAGAATGCCAAGCTATTTAAAGAAAAAGTCAAACGTTGGCATGACAAAAGCATACAAAAGCGTGAGTTCAACGTAGGAGATTATGTGTTATTATTCAACTCTCGTTTAAGATTTTTTGCAGGAAAGCTTCTCTCTAAATGGGAAGGTCCTTATGTTATCGAGGAGGTCTATCATTCTGGTGCCATAAAAATCAACAACTTCGAAGGCACAAGTCCGAGGGTGGTGAACGGTCAAAGAATTAAACATTATATTTCAGGTAATCCTATCAATGTTGAAACTAATATTACTGAAACCGTAACCCCGGAGGAATACATAAGGGACACTTTCCAGAACATTCCAGACTCCAAAAAGGAATAGGTATGTGGTACGGTAAGTAAACCAACTCCAAAACAACTCCAATGGCAATTTTTATCAGTTTTGGAATATTTAAGAATTTTAGGAAGAAAGAAATAGTCTGAGAGGGACACGAGGCCCCCATGAGAGCGGAGGGCGCGCCCACCCTTACTGGGCATGCCCCCTGTCTCGTGGACACCTCGTGTGCCTCCCGGACTCCATTTTCTTGCACGTTACGTATTTTGGTCGGTAATAATTCATTATATAAACTCCCGAAGGTTTTGACCACCGTATCACGCAAATATCCTCTGTTTTTGTTTCGAGCTGTTTCCGTTTCAGATCAAGAGCACCATGACGTCGCCCTCCTCCAACAACGAAGACAAGGATGCTTGGATATTGAAGATAGAGCTGAAAAGACAAGAACCGGAAGAGATCAACAAGGATGTAGGGATAAAGAAGGCCATGGAGGTTCAAGCTCCGGCGGTGAAAGAAGAAGACATCCCTCAACCTTTACCTAACCACTTTATTCCAACAGAGATTAAAGCTTTCAAGATGATTGAGTTAGCTCATATACAGAACAAGTATCTCACACAGGAGAATATTTTGTTGAAGAATCATATCGCAGGACTCAAGGGCATTATCCGCAAGCTAGAGTAGCTTTTACGCTCGATGTGTGATTATCCACCATCATCATCACCACCTCTATCACCTTCGAGGACATAATCATATGGGTATGGGCACTCCCCTTGGCAACTGCCAAGCTTGGGGGAGGTGCCCCGATATCATATCACCATCACACTCCTATCTTTACCGTTTTATTTAGTTTGATCCTTTTAGTAGTATCTTGATCTAGTAGATTGAAGTTTCGATATCAAGTAGTTTTGAGCTTTGCTTTGTGATCGCTTTTTGTAATCGAGTCTGTGAGCTATCTATAATAAATATTAGTGTTGAGTCAAGGGCTTTTCTATGTTGCTATGATCCTAAGAAAGTAGAAAGAATAAAAGAGCTCATATTGATCTTACGGTTAGTGATGACTTCACACATAGAAAGTATGAGGCATAAAAGTTGTTGAGAGTTGATAAACGTAGTTTTGGTCATCGTTGCAATTAATAGGAAGTGATAAGGAAAGAGAGGTTCACATATTAATATATTATCTTGGACATCTTTTATGATTAGGAGCACTCATTAAGTATGACATGCTAAACGAGTTGACGTTAGACAAGGAAGACAACGTAATGGTTTATGTTTTCTCACATCTCAGTTAAAGTATATCGTCATTGACCTTCCAAACATGTTCAACTTGCCTTTCCCCCTCATGCTAGCCAAATTCTTTGCACCAAGTAGAGATACTACTTGTGCTTCCAATTATCCTTAAACCCAGTTTTGCCATGAGAATCCACCATACCTACCTATGGATTGAGTAAGATCCTTCAAGTAAGTTGTCATGTTGCAGGCAATAAAAATTGCTATCTAAATATGTATGACTTATTAGTGCAGAGAAAATAAGCTTTATACGATCTTGTTGTGGAAGTAATAAAAGCGACGTACTGCATAATAAAGGTCCACATACAAGGGGCAATATAAAGTGACGTTCTTTTGCATTAAGATTTTGTGCATCCAACCCTAAACGCACATGACAACCTCTTCTTCCCTCTGCGAAGGGCCTATCTTTTACTTTATGTTTTTACTTTATGCTTGAGTCAAGGTGATCTTCACCTTTCCCTTTTTCATTTTATCCTTTGGCAAGCTCCTCGTGTTTGAAAGATCATGATATATATATCCAATTGGATGTAAGTTAGCATGGGCTATTATTGTTGACATCACCTAAAGGTGAATACGTTGGGAGGCAACACAATAAGCCCCTATCTTTCTTAGTGTCTGGCTGAAACTCCATAACCATAAGTATTGCATGAGTGTTAGCAATTGTAGAAGACTACATGATAGTTGAGTATGTGGATTTGCTGAAAAGCTCTATTGTTGACTCTTTCTGATGTTATGATAAATTGCAATTGCTTCAATGACTGAGATTATAGTTTGCTAGTTCTCAATGAAGTTTCTGAACCATACTTGACATTGTGAATTAATTTTTACTTGAGTATAAGAAATCATATGATAAAATCTATATATGTTGCTGTTACAAGAATGATCATGATGCCCTCATGTCCGTATTTTATTTTTATCGACACCTCTATCTCTAAACATGTGGACATGTTTTTCAATATCGGCTTCCGCTTGAGGACAAGCAGGTCTAAGCTTGGGGGAGTTGTTACGTCCATTTTGCATCATGCTTTTATATCAATATTTAGTGCATTATGGGCTATTATTACACATTATATCTCAACACTTATGGCTATTCTCTCCTATTTTACAAGGTTTACCATGAAGAGGGGGAATGCCGACAGCTGGAATTCTGGCTGGAAAAGGAGCAAACATTGGAAACCTATTCTGCACTGCCCCAAAAATCCTGAAACTCCACGAAACATGTTTTTGGAATTAATAAGAATTATTGAGCAGACGAAATACATCTGGGGGCCCACACCTGGCAAGGAGGGTGGGGGCGCACCCACCCCTACTAGGTGCGCCCCTATCTCCTGGGCCCCCTGGTGGCCCCCTAGTGTCCATCTTTTGCTATATGAGGGCTTTTACCCGGGAAAAAATTGTGGGCAAGCTTACGGGACGAAACTCCGCCGCCACGAGGCGGAACCTTGGCGGAACCAATCCAGAGCTCCGGCAGAGCTGTTCTGCCAGGGACACTTCTCTCCGGGAGGGGGAAATCATCACCATCGTCATCACAAATGATCCTCTCATCGGGAGGGGGTCAATCTCCATCAACATCTTCACCAGCACTATCTCCTCTCAAAACCCTAGTTCATCTCTTGTATCCAATCTTGTATCAAAACCACAAATTGGTACCTGTGGGTTGCTAGTAGTGTTGATTACTCCGTGTAGTTGATGCTAATTGGTTTACTTGGTGGAAGATCATATGTTCAGATCCTTAATGCATATTATTACCCATCTGATTATGAACATGAATATGCTTTGTGAGTAGTTACGTTTGTTCCTGAGGACATGGGTGAAGTCTTGCTATTAGTAGTCATGTGAATTTGGTATTCGTTCGATATTTTGATGAGATGTATGTTGTCTTTTCCTCTAGTGATGTTATGTGAACGTCGACTACATGACACTTCACAATTATTTGGGCCTAGAGGAATGCATTGAAAGTAATAAGTAGATGATGGGTTATTAGAGTGACAGAAGCTTAAACCCTAGTTTATGTGTTGCTTCGTTAGGGGATGATTTGGATCCATATGTTTAATGTTGTGGTTAGGTTTACCTTAATACTTCTTTTGTAGTTGCGGACGCTTGCAATAGGGGTTAATCATAAGTGGGATGCTTGTCCAAGGAAGGGTAGTACCCAAGCACCGGTCCACCCACATATAAAATTATCAAAGTACCGAACGCGAATCATATGAACGTGACGAAAACTAGCTTGACTATAATTGCCATGTGTCCTCGGGAGCTTCTTCCTCATTATAAGAAATTGTCCAGGCCTATCCTTTTCTACAAAAAGGATTGGGCCACCTTGCTGCACTTTATTTACTTTATTTACTTGTTCCCGTTACAATTTATCTTATCATAGAACTATCTATTACCTACAATTTCAGTGCTTGCAGAGAAAACCTTACTGAAAACCGCTTATCATTTCCTTCTGCTCCTTGTTGGGTTCGACACTTTTACTTATCGAAAGGACTACGATAGATCCCCTACACTTGTGGGTCATCATACTCTGAAGCACAAGTGTGGTAAAAGGATAGTAACATTGCCCCTTTTCTCTTTTTTTTCTTTTTTTTCGGCGGGCTTCTTTGGCCCCCTTTTTTTATTTAGGCTTCTTTGGCCTCTTTTTTATGGGGCAATGCTCTATAATGATGATCATCACACTTTATTTACTCACAACTCAATATTACAACTTGATACTAGAACAAAGATATGACTCTATATGAATGCCTCCGGTGGTGTACCAGGATGTGCAATGATCTAGCATAGCAAAGATATAAAAAACGGACAAGCCATGAAAACATAATGCTAGCTATCTTACGATCATGCAAAGCAATATGACAATGAATGCTCAAGTCATGTATATGATGATGATGGAAGTTGCATGGAAATATATCTCAGAATGGCTATGGAAATGCCATGATAGGTAGGTATGGTGGCTATTTTGAGGAAGATATAAGGAGGCTTATGTGTGATAGAGCATATCATATCACGGGGTTTGGATGCACCGGCGAAGTTTGCACCAACTCTCGAGGTGAGAAAGGGAAATGCATGGTACCGAAGAGGCTAGCAATGATGGAAGGGTGAGAGTGCGTATAATCCATGGACTCAACATTAGTCATAAAGAACTCACATACTTATTGCAAAAATCTATTAGTCATTGAAACAAAGTACTACACGCATATTCCTAGGGGGGAGGTTGGTAGGAGTTAACCATCGCGCGGCCCCGACCTTCACGCAAAGATAAACAATCAAAATACAATGCACACCAATTTGGCTACATAGTTAGTAGACCATACGTGCATGCTTCGGGAATCACAAACCTTTAACACCAATATCCTTACTAAACACAACCATCTACTAGTACCTCCCACATATTATCATCTCTATATCGCAAAACTATTGCAAGGAATCAAACTATCATATTCAGTGATCCACAAGTTTTATGTAGGATTTTATTACTAACCATGTGAATGACCAATTCCTGCCATCCCTCTAAATTGATATAAGTGAAGCAAGAGAGTTTAATTCTTTCTACAAAAGATATGCCCACGCTATAACAAATATAAGTGAAGCAAAAGAGCATTCTATAAATGGCGGTTTTCTATGTGAAGAGAAATAGGCAATCCAAACTTGAAATGATATAAGTGAAGCATATGAAGCATTCTATAAAGCCATATTCAAAAGATATAAGTGAAGTGGAATGAGAATTCTGTAAATCAACCAAGGACTATCTCATACCAGCATGGTGCATAAAATAAAAATGCAAACTAAATGCAAAAGACGCTCCAAGACTTGCACATATCGCATGAACGAAACGAATACGAAAACATACAGATATTTGTTGAAGAAAGAGGGGATGCCTTCTGGGGCATCCCCCAAGCACAGACACTTGAGTCCTTGAATATTTACTTGGGGTGCCTTGGGCATCCCCAAGCTTGACCTCTTGCCTCTCTTCCTTTTCCTCATATCGAGACCTCCTCGATCAAACACTTCATCCACACAAAACTTCAACAGAAAACTCGGTAAGATCTGTTAGTATAATAAAGCAAATCACTACTCTAAGTACTATTGCAAACCGATTCATATTTTGTTTTTGCATTGTGTCTACTGTAATATAACTTTTCCATGGCTTAATCCACTGATAGAAATTGATAGTTTCAACAAAACAAGCAAACTATGCATCAAAAACAGAATCTGTCAAAAACAGAACAGTCTGTAGCAATATTAACATTCACCATACTTCTTCTACCCCAAAAATTCTACCCAAATTAGGAAAAATAAACAATTTATATATCAAGACATTACAAAAAGAATCAGAACCATTTTACAGTCCAGTAAAAAATGTAACATCGCGCACTACAGACAAAGTTTCTTTCCTGCACCGTACAAACCAATAAGCATTGTAAACATCCTAAAGGCAAACCTTGGCACATTATTTTTATAATACAATGGAATTGTACAAGGAGATAATTATTTTTGATGAAAAGTTTCTGTAATTAAGATTCACAAAGTTTCCGTGAGCATGAACAAAGTTCAAGGCTAGCTCCCACTTCAACAATGCTTGTCTTTCTCACTTTCACTTTCCTTTTTGAAAAGTTTTGGGTTCCCCTCTTTATTTTATTTTTTTGTTTTTAAACTATATAAAAGCACTCAACAGAAATAAATGACTCTCTAAAACTTCCGGGTTGTCTCCCTGGCAGCGCTTTTCTTTAAAGCCATTAAGCTAGGCATATAGTGCTCAAGTAATGGATCCACCCGGATCCCAAGGTATATCAAAGCCAATTTTAATTAAAAATGACTTGTAATTTAGTAGTGAGAACAAAGTAACATATATCAAGCAACAACGAAGTCTAACTCTCTTCCTATGCATCGGCATGTCATAAAAGAACAATTCATGCACACCAAGTAAAAGCCGATGCATAGTATAAGCAGTTTCCTGCAATTCTGTCATGTTGGAAACATAGAGAGGTGGAGATATAGTTCCTCTCTCATAATAATTGCAAGTAGGAGAAGCAAGCACATGCATATTATATCTATCAAAATTATCATGTGTAGTAGTAACATGCAACCCATCAATATAATCCTTAATAAGGGCAAACTTCTTCGATATAGTGTAGTAGGGAGAATTCAAAAAGATAATAGGACTATCATGCATGGGTGCAATAGCAACAATTTCACGTTTAACATAAGGAACTATAGCAAGTTCATCTCCATAAGAATAATTCATATTGGCATCTTGGCCACAAGCATAGCAAGCATCAAAAAGGGATATTTCAAACGAATTAAAGGGATCATAGCAATCATCATAGCAATCATCCTTTGGTAAGCATGAAGGGAAATTAAACAACGTATGAGTTGAAGAGTTACTCTCATTAGAAGGTGGGCATGGGTAGCTAATCTACTCTTCCTCCTTTTGTTCTTCGCTCTCCTCGTCATCTTTTTCATCCAATGAGCTCACAGTTTCATCAATTTCTTCTTCCATAGACTCCTGCAAAATATTAATCTCTTCTTAGACAGCGGAGGAGTCCTCAATATATGGTTTAACATAGGCATTAGAAGCATAATTATCATAACAATATTTAAATATAGCAAAATTTCAGATTTGTAGAGAGTAGCATCATACTTTTCAATCAAAGAAGCAATTTCATAAGCACCCTTAAAAGCAACAAATTCTTCAATTTGTTGAACATCATAGTATTTATAAACACCCTTAGCATATGAAGATACGATTCCATTATCACTGGACTCACATTGGTAGGGAAGGTGTTTCTTAGGGTATCTAGTAAAAGTTTCCCTTTTTGAGATAAGTGGTGTCGCACTTAACAAGCATGCTCATCTAAAGATTTGCCCTCAACTAAGCTAGTGGGGGTTCCAGCACGAGCACAAAGGGATCGAAGATGATCCAAGTAAAAAGCTTTGGGAGTGTGATAGATTTTGAGTGGTTCTTCAACCATTGGTTCAGTAGGTATAACTAATTTTTTTGGGTATTTTGCGTTTCCTACCCATAACTAAAGATAGAAAACAACTAAGAACAGCAAATAAAAATTACAAAGTGACAAAGCAAACAAGCACACACGAGAATATTCACCCCACGCTATGACTCCCCGGCAACGGCGCCAGAAAAAGGTCTTGATAACCCACAAGTGTAGGGGATAATTGTAGCCTCTTTCGATAAGTAAGAGTGTCGAACCCAACGAGGAGCTAAAGGTAGAACAATTATTCCCTCAAGTTCTATCGACCATCGATACAACTCTACGCACGCTTGACGTTTGCTTTACCTAGAACAAGTATAAAACTAGAAGGATTTTGTAGGTGTTGTTGGATAGGTTTGCAAGATAATAAAGAACACGTAAATAAAAAGTAGGGGATGTTTAGATAAAGAAGCAATAAAGTAAATATAGCAAGTGTGGAAAAGTGGTGGTAGGAGTTGTGGAATTGTCCCTAAGCAATTGACTACGTTACTAGACCGATAGCAAGTTTCATGTGGGAGAGGCATAAGCTAACATACTTTCTCTTCTTGGATCATATGCACTTATGATTGGAACTCTAGCAAGCATCCGCAACTACTAAAGATCATTAAGGTAAAACCAAACCATAGCATTAAAGCATCAAGTCCCCTTTATCCCATACGCCACAACCCCCTTACTCGGGTTTATGCTTTTGTCACTCAAGCAACCCACTATAAGCGAATCATGAACGTATTGCAACACCCTACAGCGAAAATCCCTCACGCTTGTGCGACACGGAGGGCACAATAGGAAAGAAACATAACCACAAGCAAATTAAACCAATCATAGCAATTCATCAATCACCGATAGGACAACGAAAATCTACTCAGACATCATAGGATGGCAACACATCATTAGATAATAATATGAAGCATAAAGCACCATGTTCAAGTAGAGGGACAGCGGGTTGCGAGAGAGTGGACCGCTGAATATAGAAGGGGGAAGGTGATGGAGATGTTGGTGAAGATGATGGCGTTGTTGGTGTAGATCGCGGTGATGATGATGGCCCCCGGCGGCGTTCCGGCGCCACCGGAAGCAAGGGGGAGAGAGCCCCCCTTCTTCTTCTTCTTCTTCCTTGACCTTCTCCCTAGATGGGAGAAGGGTTTCCCCTCTGGTCCTTGGCTCCCATGGCGTGGGAGGGGCCAGAGCCCCTCCGAGACTGGATCTATCTCTCTGTCTCTCTCTGTTCTGCATTCTGCGATTCTGCCCTTTCACCATTTCTTTTATATCCGGAGATCCGTAACTCCGTAATTCTGATTAGACTGAAACCTTCGCCCAGATATTTTATCAAGAATTAGCTTTCTTGCGGCCAAAGAAGAGCGTCAACCGCCTTACAAGGGGCCCACAAGGGTCAGGGGCGCCCCCCTGCCTCTTGGCCATCTCGGGCACCTTCTCGCATTGATTTTACTTCCCAAAAATCATAAATATTCCAAAAATAAGCTCCGTCTGTTTTTATCCCGTTTGGACTCCGTTTGATATTGGGTTTCTGTGAAACATAAAACATGCAACAAACAGGAACTGGCACTGGGCACTTGATCAATATGTTAGTCCCGAAAATAGTATAAAAAGTTGCCAAAAGTATATGAAAGTTGAATAATATTGGCATGGAACAATCAAAAATTATAGATACGACGGAGACGTATCAGCGACGTCGGCGAGGCGGCTGATCCAGAGGTTTTCGCCCTTCATGAAATCCTCGTGGTTGGCGGCTTCATTCTTCCGCAGATGTCTCTCCTTCTCCAGACTCTTGGTCAGGGTCTCCTCCCAGGCCTTGACCTTCGAAAGCGTCCCCTCAAGACCCTCCAACTTCAGCTTCAGGTCCTTGATGGAGTCGTTGGCGCGGGTGGGTAGCTCGGCCTTGCCAAGGACTTCGGCCTGCGCCTCCGTCAAGGCGCAACTGATCGTGTCCTTCACCTTCGCCAGCTCCTGGGCCTCGTTCTTCAGGCTGTCCCGCTCCAGCTCTAGCTCCTTCACCTTGTCGCCATGGACCAGAGCTTGAGCATCGAGCGCTTCCTTGTGCTGATGCTCCAGCTCCCGGGTCCGCTGCACGATGAGCTTCTCGACCTCCTCATCCTTGCCGCTGAGTGTGGCAGCGAGCGCCGCCTTACGATTGGCGAAGTCCTCCTCCTGGGAGTTCATCTCGGCCTGGTGCTGGTGCCGAGCGGCCTCGGCCCTGGCGGCCCGTTCCTTCGCCGCCTCTTGGGCCTTCTCGATGTCGGCCTTCTTCAAGATGAGCTCTTGCTTGCGCTCAGCCAGCTGGTATTGGGCAGCCCTCAACTCTTCGTGGGCCTGGCGGAACCAGGCCTGCGTCTTGGCGACACACGCCTTGAGATCCGCCTCCGCCTTGTCCGCTGCCGCCACCCTAGACTTCGCCTTGTGCAGACGGGTGCGGTGGAGCGCCTGGAGCTTCCAGAAGCTGGTGGCCATGGCCTGAAGAAGCTCCTCCTCCTGGGAACCGCCGCCACCGGTGCTTGGTTCGTCTAAATCCTCGAGCCAAGCATAGGCGAGCACCTCGTCGTCGAACAGCTCCCCTTCGGCCGGCGCACTGGTGCCCACCGTCCGTGGAAGTTGGACGAACAGGTTGTCGCCCACCTTCAAGTACCTGCCCAAGCCAGAGGCAGCAGAGGAGGAGGGTTGGTCATTGACCACCCCCTCCTCGACAGCAGCCTTGCCGGCCTCCTCGGCAGTGCCCTTACCGGCCTCCTCGCCAGCAGCCTCGCCGATTCCTCCGGCGGGCCCCTTGGCGGCATCCTCGGCAGCGGTCTCGGTGACCTCCTAGGCGGCGATCTTCTCGGCCTCGGCCTCCGCGTCCTTGGCGACCTCCTTGATGACGGTGTCGATGACCTCTCGGTCCACCGAGGGGGGATTTGGATACCGAAAAGGGGAGTGAGGCGAGGCCAAGACCAAGTTTCAAAAAGAAAGAAGGAAAAGCAGGAACAGAAAGCAGATGACTTACCCATGCCCGACTGAGAAGAAGAGGCCCCCTCCCCACCAACATCTGTTGCCGAGATGGAGCCACCGGCGCCCAAGTTCACCTCCTCCTCCTCCGTGCGCATGGGCTCGGTGCTTGGCGCCCTTGCCGGGGACGCCACTCGGGGCGATGTGGTTGATGGGGGCGGTGTGTTGGGGGTGGCCCTTGGTGGCTGCTCCTGCTGTCGTCCTCCTCCTGCAGCCACGACAAGGTCAGTGCCAAAAGATTGTACCCCGATGCACGTTGATGAGGAGTAAGTGGTGAATGCACGCTGGGGTCTAAGCCGGGGGCTGTGCCGGGGGCTGCTGTCCGGGCTGATCTCCACCACCGGCATGCGTGAAGCACCCGCCGGGGGCTGGTCGCTCGACGAGGCCCTGGCCCTCTTCACCACCCTCTGGGATAGTGTATCCCTGTCCCTACAAACATAAAAGCAAATCAGGAGAAGTAGCACAGTATGAAAGGACGGAGATTACGAAGGGCAGATGCTTACTCGTCCTCCGCCTCCTCTCCCGCTGCCTTCCTTTTCCTCCTTGGGCTGAGAGACCCAAAATCGAAGATGAACTCCGTGTCGACATCTGAGGGAGGAGGGGAAGGGGATGGAGTTCGGCAACGCTTGGACGAAGAGGAGGCGATCGCTTTCTTCTTTGCCACTGCGGTCTTCACCGCCTTCTTCGTTGTCGTGGCCCTCGTCTCACGCACGGACTCCCCCTGGGCCCCTTGCTGCAGTTTGATCCTACCGGGCTGGACCGGCTCGCCAGAGCTGGCCTGTCGCAGGACACGCCTCCTCCCCGTGGACGAAGGGTTGTCGACCTCAGCCTCCTCCTGGGTCGGCTCCTCGACCACCTCCTCAACAAGGGGGGCCTCGGTGTTAACGCCGCTAGCTTCCCAGGCAGACCCCGCCCACTAGGCGAGCTCCCTCTCCTTCGCGGCCGCGTCGGCCTCATCCTCCATGCTACCAGTGCTGCAGGCCTCCCTGGCGAGCTCCACCTCCGCCACCCTAGCAACGACGTAGTCCAGCTCCGTCTGGGTGGTGTCCTCGATCAGCAGCGGCTCGTCATGCCGTAGCCCTCTAACAAGTTGTCGAAAAATTCCTGCACCTCGTGTGCCAGGGGCTCGGCCCAGGATGGGTCGAGGCCGTGCACGTTGAAGACCGGCATCATGTTGAGGATGGCGGACTGGCAAGAGTTGTTGCTCAGTGAGAACACACCCGGCGACAACCCAAACAGGGGCCCCTGGATGACCTTGCCGGACTTCGTGGCCCTGCCGGTCCTCTCCACCCTGCCATCGCTGAACATATCAAGCTGGAAGAGCCTCTGACAGAAATGGGTGTGTCCCATCACTGTGAAATTATGCTTCAGGCCGAGGCGGAGCCTCATGATGTCGGCCGCATTCCTGAAGTCCCAGGTAGGCCTCGCCTTGTTATGCAGCGGGGCGATTCGGCAGTGGATGAAGTCCGCCCCAATCATCTCAAGGGTGAGCCCGACCATGGTGAGGCGATGGATCCTGGTGGTGGCGATCGAAAACTTCCCGTCGTTGGTGTCGAGGTCACTCCAGTCCTCGCCGTGGGTCGGCGGGCTCTGACGAACCCGGCAAAACTTCGGCGCGTTCTTCTCCTTGATCCAGCACCACCAACCCCGCCACTCCTCCCACCTCTCCTTGTGGGCACCCTCCGGATACGTGCCTTTCTCTTGGACCCTCGGGATCCAGGAGATGCTCCCGGAGAGGGCGCCCCCTGGTAGGAGGCGAGGGTAGAAGTTGTGGAGGAAGAGCGTCATGTTGGGAAGCACCCTAGCAAAGCCATCACAGAGGTGGGCAAAGAATGCCATGCACGCCATGGTGTTCGGCGTAAGATCCAAAAGACAGAAGCCGAAGGTGCGCATGACGTCGTTGAAGAAATCAAAGAAGGGGGGGGCAGAGCCCGCAAGAGAAGAAATCAACGAAAATGGGGTACCGATTTGGGCCGGCCTTGACGCAATTGGCGGGGATGACGCGCGTCGTAGGGTTCCCTATCATCTCTGCCCCCCATAGAGGCCTGAAGAAGTCCTTGAGGTGGATCCCATCCACCATCGACGGGGAGAAGTAGGCGAACTGCACCCGCCGCACGGCCGCCTCGTTCTCCGGCGCCTTCCTCTCCCCGGCATCCTTGGCCGCCCCCTTGCCCTTTCTAGTCTTGGGCGCCATGGTGGCTACGAGGAGGTGAAGGATCGAGAGCAATGGGGGCGCAGCGACGACGAGCAAAAGCGAGAGCTCAAGGAGGAAGAAGATAGAGACGGCGGTTCCGAGATTGGAGAAAGCGTAGAGGGTAAATGAGCGGCGTGCCTATGGTTATTCCTTTTTATGGGGAAGACACGGTCACCTCTTTATCATTTACTGCGACATGACGCCTGCGTGTAGCAGGCGCCCCATGCATGCCCCCCACGTCACGCATGACCCTCCACACCGCGCATTCAACGCGGGTCGTGGGGAAGCGCAACGGGCAAAAAAGTTACCGCGATAAATATCCATCCCACCTGCCCGCGCACCATTCTGGGCCTAGCCAAAAAATGCATCACGCTTATATGTGGCCCAGGCCCGGGGGCTCCTGTCGTTGTACAAAAGTAGGGGCTCTCCTTTGTACCCCTTTACTTGTGCACGAGCAGTCGGAGCCGCGCCCACGGCCACACTTAGCAGGGCAGAGGAGGGAAGCCAAAGCCACAAGACAATCAAGCAACGCCAAGACCAGAAACACAAGAAGCGGAGAGGCGCGAGGTAGGCTCCCCCGGCAAGACCCTTGCTGGGGCAGCCTCCGCGGCCCTGGCAAGAGCCTTGCCGGGGCAACTTTCCGAACGCCAGCAGAGCGCGCCACCCTTGAGTCCAAGCATTCCAACACCATCAACCACATTGGAACCAAGGCTCGGGAGGCACCTCTATGGTGGCATGCAGATCTTCGTGAAGATTATGAACACACAAAATCAGGTGAAGACCAGAAGACGATGATCCTCGGCAAGATCCATGCCATGGAAATCCACCAGACCTTTTGCAAGATCCTTGCCGGCAACGACTGCGATGCCACAGCAAGACCCTTGACGGGGCCCTGGCAAGACCCTTGCCGAGGACATCAGCGGGGCCGCGGCCAGGCCCACAACTGCCGAGACTCCACCGCCGCTCCCCATGCAACTGCTAGCCCAGCCAGCCAGGCGAGCACCTGCGTGGTGACGTGCGGCCTCCAGACCAACTCAGCAAGCACCTGCGTGGTGGCATGCAGATCTTCATGAAGACCCTGCCACTGCACCAGCTCAGCAGCCTACTAGTCTACATGGCGCTGCATGCCACGCTGGCCTGGACGCGTGGCTAAGTGAGGCGAAGCGGCGGCAGCAAGAAGGGCACGTCGGCAGTGCATTAAATGCATTTGTCCAGCGCTGCCAGAGGATAGACTCATCCACCATATGCACTTTCCACCTCCTGTGTGCCACTGTGGCGTCCCCTTTTCCTACAAAAGGAGGCCCGAGGCATACTGGAGATGGATTCAGCTTTTTGGACTACACACGCACCGTAGCTAGTTCAAGAACACAAGAACATTCAGATATACACCTAAGCAGGACGGGATTATGCGATCCTTGCGGCCCGAACCTGGGTAAACGATCCTTGTGCTGGCTCCTAGACGTGCTCTTTCCACAACCTCGCGCCCGCCGACTATAGTAGGGATTCTAGTGATCCCATAGGTGTCGTTCCCACCGATAAACCGAGATTCCGAGGTTGATCGGGGTGTCCCGAGATGGAGGATTGTCTTCGCGAATCATGAGAGCTTATCATGGGCTAAGTTGGGACACCCCTACAGGGTTTAAACTTTTGATAGCCATGCCCGTGGTTATGTGGCAGATGGGAAATTTATAATATCCGGTGGTAGAGAACTTGTCACCAGATATTAAATAAAATACACCACCCGCGTGTGTAACCGTGACTTTCTCTTTTCAAGTTAGTTCGAGAAGAGAACACAGTGGGGTTATGTTTGACTTGTAAGTAGTTCAAGATCACTTCTCCATCATTACTAGTTTGTGACTGTTATGCGTAGTTTCTCTTCTTATTCTTGAACTCGTAAGTTAGCCGCCATACAATGCTTAGTGCTGCTGCAACCTTACCACTTAAGCTTTGCTAGTCTTGATACCCATGGTAATGGGATTGCTGAGTCCTCGTGGCTCACATATTACTACAACAACAATTGCAGCTAAAGGTAATGCAATGATCTGACGCGAGTGCGATGCTTGCTTGTTTGGAGTTCTTCTTCTGCTTCTTCTTCGATCAAGGGATCAGTTCCAGGTTGGGAGCCAGGGATTAGCATGGTGGATGTTGTTCTTCTTTTTTGTTTGATTTCATCCGTAGTCGGATCCTGCTTCTACATGATGATTGCTATATGTTGATGTATTCATGTATTCGTGTTGGAGCTTGTGGCAAGTGTAAGCCTTTATCTAGCATTCTCATCTATTCAGTACATGGTATGTTGTAATGATATCCACCTTGCTATGCGATCGAAATGCGGTTGTGCCTCAATTGGGATAGAATCGCATCTTAGGCGCTACAAGTTGGTATCAGAGCCTTACCGACCATAGGAGCCCCCTTGATTGATTGAACCATTGCCGTTGTCGAGTCTAGAAGAAAACTATTTTAAGTCTAGTTATATCGGAGAGTAGGAATAGTTTTTACTCCTCATCCCCTTCGTTGCTCTGGTGAGGAATCATGACGTAGGTGTTTATGTCTCCATCACTCTCCATTTTCACTCAAATATTTTTTTAGGATCACGCGGGTATTGTGGAATCGGTCTGATATCATTGTGATGGGAATTCTTTCTTGGTGCCTCCTGTCATTTAGGGGTTGTGGCAGTGTCCCAGTGAGTTGAGCTCCAAGGTGTTTTCATCACAGTGCTTATCGTTTCAGTTCCGGAATACCAGAGGATGCCTACATCGAAAACGCTTCTATACTCTTTGTGGTGAGAGTAGTTTGGCAACACCCAGTACTGGGGAGAGCGACCAGATGTATTGCCACAGCTAGTATAGGGGATGCTCTTTCGAAGGACTGAGGTACACGATTTTCGAGGTTTTCTTGGTTATGTGTTGACGGATGGATACAGTTGGAGTGTAGGATTTGTTAGGTGTGTGAGATATTTGTGCCCCCTATATCCCCAACACCGGATTGCATAACCAGAAAGTTTCGGGAGTTCATAGGTGGGAATTCAAGTAGTTACCTAGAATTATCCTTCCAACAAATGCATAAGGGTTATGTATTTGTTCCGGCTTATTTCGCAACCAAATCCTTGTTTTGTTTTTGTTGTGGTATTCAAGTTGTTCGAAGTCAAGTGTTGATTCCATACATTTTCCTAAGCGGTGTTCTCATATTTCTATGGGAGTGCTAATCCTTCTTGATCATCAAGATTGTCATGTTAATCCTTTTCAACTAGTGCACTTCTCTTCAAGTTATTCCGTACGGGCGCCATTGAGAAGCATGATGATTTGTTCGTTTGATCCGTCCCTAGTAGACGTTGTTTTCCCACCATCCAACCCTTTTTCATCAAGGATTCAGGTTTCCTAATCATGTATCCTTTTATTTGTGAGAAGTCTCTTCATTCTTTTCTTTCAATGTTCTTATCCGGTGCTTCTCAGGAAGATGCTAAGGAAGCTTCAAGTTTATCATCCTTCGTTCTATTTTCTTCTTCGATGGACTTAATTCAAGCTTTGGTGTTGATCATATCCCTTTCTTTTGTTTCACATTTTTTCCATGTTGTAATTTCTTATCCAATCCTCTCTTATTTATTCAGCTCTCTTTATTCATATCCGGAGTGTAGAAGATATCTCAGAAGATTCATGTTTCCATTTAAGATCCATTCATTCTATTTCATGGTTGTTATCCCATTCAAGCCATTTAATTCAACTGGTGCAATCTCTCCCTAAAATTGTTTCAACAGTGTTTCTTTTGAGTGGGCCCTAACCCACAGGTATTTTCCCAGGAACTTACCTGACGCTTCTAATTTTTTTGGAGTTATTCTCATTTCCTTTCAAGATGTGACGCAAGAATGCATTTTCATCAGCTAGATGCCTTCTCGAGGACCGCTTTCAAATTCTTTTCATCCTTCGCTCAACCTTCTTCATTCATTTTTTCGGAGTCTCTCGACAATTTTTGGTGGTGTTTCTCATCGTCATTCTCAGCGTTCAAGACTGAACAAGAGTTTTTCCTCCAATTCATATCTGTTCTCTTGAAGATTCATGGTTCTAGCTTCAGGCCATCCTCATAATTGTTTTCGATTGTGATAATTCTTTTCATACCCAACTAAAGCATTTCAGGAGTCTTTTTGTTTTGATTCTCCGGAGGCCATCATCTCAGAAGGATTTTTCATTCTCAATTTTCAACTCTCGTTCTCCAATTCTTCTCGTGCATCGTTCAAGTATTCTCTATTCAGCTTGTCATCTCGTCGTTCTCTAGCATCTAAATCCCCACAAGTCTCTTCGTTCATTTTTTTCTAATTCTTCCAAGTGATTCATTCCCTTTTTCTTTGGCTGTTTTCAATTCTTATGATGGTTCATTCAACATTCATATTCCTTTATTATCATATCAATTCCTTTGTTCTTTCCAAAATCCTATCGGTGATTCATCGAAGACTTTCCCAAGTTTGAGCTATATCAATCCTTTCTCAAATGATAATAAGTAGTGTGCTAAATCCTTTGCTTATCATCAATTTAAATTGATGAAGGATACACATAACATAATTCTTATTCTTGTTTCATCCAAGGAATTAATCCCTTCCTTCAGAGTTTGTTCATGATAGAGTAATTCTCTATTTCGAGTTGTTCATCTTTTCTTTGTGGAGTTCCAAGTTCTCTCGGTTATTTCGTCGCGAAGCTCCACCTAAATCGTAGCAAGGTTACATCATGTTACTTTTGCAACCTTCACTTCCTTCCTACCATTTTTTTCTCTTACCGGAGATCTTCATGGAGGCTCTACTTGGTGGTTCATTAAGGATTTAATTCATCCTCGAAGTGTTCTTCAAGATTCTTGTGGGAGCTAAGTATTCTTCATTTTGCATTCCGAAGTGCAATTCTTTCTATCTTATCTTGTGAGGTGGTGTTATGTCATCCTTGACAATTTCTCTTCGTGTTTCATGATTCACATGTTGTCAAGAATGAGGTATTTTAAATCCATCAATCTCTTCGATGGACTTACCTTGGTAAAGATTTCACCTAAAGCCTTTCCTAAGGATTGTGCTAATTGTGGTGCTTATCAATGATCCAAGTTTTCTCCTATCCTCTCAGCGAAAGAAGTTTTTCATCTCTTGCTGATCTCAACCAATTAATTGTTTTGTTAGTGGCCAGTTGTCACCTCATAATTTTGAGATGTTTTCCATAAGCCCACAACAAGCTTGTTCTTTTCGTTGTTGATTTTTCAACAACACCGTTAAATCCTTCTTTGCAAGGATGCTTTCCAAGTTCATTTGTGGCAGAAGTTGGCATTTTCTTCTCCGTTCTTTTCTTTCAAACGATTCAACTTCTATTCTTTCACCCCGAAGGCATTGTGATGTTGCTCTCTTCGTCCCATCATCTCATTTTGCCAAGATCATGTTCTTTTATTTTCCTTGCTTATCCATTTAATCAGAGTGTTGTGTCGTCTCTTCAAGTTCTGTTCATCTTATCAAGTATTGCCTCTCTTTCCAAACGGTGTGCTACCCAAATTCTTCCTTTCTTGTCTCATTCCAAACAGAGTCGTTTTGAATTCTTGCTTATTCCTCGTGCCATTCTTCATCTCTTTGCAATGTTCCAACGTTTTTTGGTTTCTTTCATTTGTCAAGAAGCAACTTTGTTTTACCTCTTCCTTCCGTTGTCATCGCTAGATCTCAGGGCAAGATCTCTTGTAAGTGGAGGAGAGTTGTAACGACCCAAGTCCGACGCTCCAGATGCCTTACATGGATTCTAAGTTTCGCCGTGTGACTTATTTGTCTGTTGCATTCTTCGTAGCATCATTTGCATTGCATCATGTCTTCATGACATTAAATTTTACCAACTCAAATGCTTCTTAAATAAAGTGTATGGATCTTTGATCCATTTAAATCGAGGGAACTCACATGATGATTTCTCTTTATAATATATCCTCTCACTGTTTAGGGAGCTATTATAAAATATTCCATTAATTTGGGATTGACCATAACACACGTGCAAAATAAATCCCATGCCTTTTGTGCTTCCATTTGACCTCCAAACCTTGTCGATAATTCTTTCTCCATTTATTGATGCTCCTCCAAAAATGTCAACATTTTTTGCCACACCAAAAACCTAGTTCCTATTCAAACCCATTTGAATGATATTTAAATGAGTTTGAATTTAAACCTTGCACTCATGCCAACTTCTATTTTCTCGGACCAAGCATATTTTTGTGAGTCCGGGAAAATAACCCCCATGCCCAAATTCTTTTTCCAATCGTTTCTCTCTCTCATTTTCTTTCTTTGCTATTTACTGTATTGGGTAAATAAAAGAGAAGCGGGAGATTAGAGAGAGAAGCCCACCTCGCTGCAGCTTAACCACGCCGGTCAATCTTCACCTAGACCCAACTTCGGCGCCTATCTAACCCTAGCCCGATCCCTTGCTCTCTCTCTCTCGACGATCACTCATCCTCCCCGCTCGTCCTCCCACACAGCCGCCACACACATGCTCACACCCATCACACCCGGAAGAGGAGCTCCCCACGCTAGCGCCTCCGCCATCATGACCCTGTGCCCCTGCTCCGCCCCCTCCTCTGCTCAACCTCCTTAGCGTCGAGCGCCGCCCCTCCATCGTCAACCTCTAGGGCCTCCAACCTTCCTCATGCCCGATCTGGTCCAAGCCGTGCACCATGTCCTCGGTCAGATCCTTGTCAGCGTCGTGACGAGCAAGCAGAGCAAGGGAGCCGCTGCCATAACAACTGGGGGCCAGAGCACCACCATGGCAGCGAACCCGACCCAAGATGGCTACATGGCGAGAAGGGTATCTAGCAGGCCCAAGAGAATCGTCCAGCCCAACAGAAGATTCATCAGGCCCGACTGGACCCGCTGACTGCGTCGCCACCAGCTACTTAACCTGGAAGCATCAACTGGATCGTCATCCATAGGGATCAGGCAAAGGACGAGGCTCTCTTCCTCACCTACTTTCCCCTTCCCTTCCTTCCCCACAGAATTCTGTCGATGTATGAACTGAGTTGATTCTTGAGGAGTGTAATAGATCGATCCCATACCCTAACATCCTGGTATCAGAGACCACCACCACCACCGATCTCCGCCGTGAAATCCTGGAAACCCGTCAACGCGTTCACGCCCGGCAAGTCCTCCTCGCTGCCATGGATCCGGCGCTCAAGGAGTACCTCGACAAGATCCATCAGGACACGAAGATCGATTCCGTGAGCGTGCTCAAGCAGCTGCAAGCGCAGACGTCGCAGATCGAAGATCTCCTCCTGTGGAAACCCGATCTAGAAGCCCGCTTCACCAAGCTGGAGAACACAGTCGCCATGATGCAAGCGACCCCTCCTCAACCAGCCGCACAGCCTTCGTCGGGTGGAGTGACGCCCCAAGTTCCTCCATCACAGTTGCTTCACGTGCGAGGAATACTCCACGGGCTCAGTGGCCACGACGACGTCGATCTCACTGGGGGGCTTCCGTCGGTGACCTTCGAGTCACCAACGGCACTCTCGGTCACGGGTACGTGTCAGCACCTGACACTTTCCCCTCCAGAACCCATAACTCCATCATTTCTCGCCAATTTGAGGCAGAATCCACCTCCCATGAATTTTCCCCTGTTCACCGGCGAGAACTCGCAGCTCTGGAAAATGCTCTGTGAGCAATATTTCCAGATGTTCGCCGTTCATGATGCATACCGCGTTCCTATGGTGATTTTGAACTTCTCAGGTCCTGCGGGCATCTGGCTCCAATCAGTTCAGAAGAAACTGATTGGGCTCGATTGGGACTCGTTTACATCATTACTCTGCACCCGATTCGGGCGTGACAAACACCAGATGCTCATCAGACAGTTTTACGCAATTAAACAGCATACTACTGTCGCATATTTCATCGAGCAATTTGAATCACTGATGAATCACCTCATTTCTTATTCTGAAAGTACTCACCCATATTTTTTCCTGACGCGCTTTGTCGACGGATTGCGACCGGACATCCGCGCGGTGGTGCTAGTACAGCGACCACCGGACCTGGACACAGCTTGTTCGTTGGCCCTACTTCAGGAGGAAGTGGCCGACGGCGACTTACCCTACAAGAGCTTCTCCAACACCAGCCAAGGGCCAAGCCACGCGGTCAGATCGACTCCACCCTCCTTCCTCAGTTGACCGGCGACACCTGCAGCCGGCTCTAAAGATAGGCGTGGGACCGATGCAGCTCGGGCCTCATCTGAAACAAGCAAGATCGCAGCTCTGCGTCAGTTTAGGCGAGCTAAAGGGCTTTGTTTCAAATGCGGCGAACACTGAGGCAAAGACCATGTGTGCCCACCAATAGTTCAAATGCACATCATCGACGAACTGCTTGCCATGTTCAGTCTGGATGATCCAACTGGTGACTCACCACCCGATTCGCCCATTTCTAAAGAAGAAAACCTGTGCACTCTCTCGCGTCAGGCTGAAGACAGATCATATGACCCCGGAGTTCTGCAACTGCAAACATGGTGGCAAGAAATACTGCTGTTGGTGGACTCCGGCAGCTCAACATCATTTGTTAACAGCACCCTCTCGGCCAGGCTGACTAGAGCTACTACCTTGCCGAGGCCGTGCTGTGTGCGAGTTGCAGATGGAGCTACCATTCCTTGCACTCGTTACATACCTACATGTCAATGGGTCACACAAGGACACGAGTTTCAAACAAATTTCAAAATCCTCAAGATGGGATCGTATGATGCTATCCTTGGTATGGACTGGCTACGCAAGCACAACCCTATGAACATCGACTAGATTGAGCAGTACCTGACACTCACTACACCTGAAGGCCAACTGAAACTCTCTGCAGTTTCTTCAGATCAAACACAATGCTCTGTCATATCAGCTCCAGAACTGCTCAGAGCTTGTAAGCAAGGCTTGATCGCTCATGTCGTGCAACTGAATTCACTGGATGGAAGCAGCAAACCTGACACCCCAATACCAACTGAAGTTCTGCGCTTACTGGAACAGTTCACTGATGTATTTGAAGATCTAAGATGCCTCCCTCCGAGACGCGAATGTGATCATAGAATTCCGTTGATGCCAGGAGCACAACCAGTTAACCTACGGCCATACAGATATAAGCCAGAACTCAAAACTGAAATCGAGCGGGAGGTGCAAGAGCTACTCGATGCCGGCGTCATCCAATAAAGCTCCAATCCGTTCTCGTCTCCAGCACTACTTGTCAAAAAGAAAGACGGTACGTGGCGTCTCTGCGTTGATTATCGACGACTCAATTCCATGATGGTGGCTAGCAACTACTCGATTCCCCTCGTCGACGAGCTACTGGACGAGCTCACAGGCGCCAAGTGGTTCTCCAAATTAGATCTGCGCGCGGGATTCCATCAAATCGGAATGGCAGAAGGCGAAGAGTACAAAACGGCATTCCAAACCCATTCTAGCCATTGGGAGTACCGTGTCATGCCATTCGGGGTCACCGGAGGGCCGGCTACATTCAACGGTGCCATAACAACTACTCTCCATCCTGTAAACCGAGTCTGTGCGATCTCATTCTTCGACGACATTCTCATCTTCAGCAAGACGCTGAAAGAGCACATTTAGCACATAAAGCAAGTGTTGCAGTTGCTTCGAGCAGATCATTGGCAAGTGAAGCAATCCAAGTGCTCATTTGCACAGCGACAGATATCTTACCTCGGCCACGTCATCAACGAACAGGGCGTTTCCACTGACCCCAACAAGATTCAGACAATTGAGAACTGGCCAACACCCACTTGAGCCAAGGAGGTGCGCGGGTTCCTAGGACTGGCAGGGTACTACAGGAAGTTTGTCCAGCACTTTGGAATCATAGCACGGACACTCTTTAATCTGCTCAAGAAAAATCGTCAGTTTGTTGGACCAGTGATACACAGCAAGCATTCGATGCTCTCAAGCAGAAATTGATCACAACCCATGTACTGCAACTACCAGATTTCAAGAAAACCTTCACCGTTGATACAGATGCTTGCGCCTATGGAGTGGGTGCAGTTCTTCAACAAGACGGTCACCCCATTGCGTATATGAGCAAACCCCTCGGTCCCAGAAACAGTGGACTATCCACATACGAGAAAGAATGCATGGCGATCCTTATCGCCGTCGAGCAATGGCGCCTTTACCTGCAGAATGAAGAGTTCATAATCCGGACAGATCAGCGGAGTTTAGTTCACCTCGATGACCAACATCTATCAATGCCATTGCAGCAGAAGGCATTCACGAAGCTCCTTGGTCTGCGTTACAAAATTTGCTATCGTCCAGGCGCTACGAACTCAGCTGCAGATGCACTGTCGCGAAGAGCTCCTGATGAAACAGCGGCAGCAATCTCAGTCTGCAAACCAGTGTGGCTGGATGATATCGCAGCAAGCTATGAGAACAACCCGCAAGTTCAGAAGATCATCAGTGATCTCGTGCGACGACCGGACCCCAAGCAGTGCTTCTCCATGCACGATGGCCTGCTGTACTTTAGAGACAGGCTCTGGCTGGGTGGCTCCCCCGCCCTCCAACAACGCATGCTCCAGGCCTTCCACGACAGTACAGTGGGTGGCCACTCCAGTGTGCCTGTTACCTATCGCCGCCTTCGCCAGCTCTTCGCCTGGACCAAAATGAAAGAGCACACCAGACGGTACGTGCAGTCCTGTTCAATCTGTCAGCAGGCCAAACCAGAGCGTGTGCGCTACCCTGGCTTGCTCGAACGACTCCCAATTCCAGACGGCGCATGGAAGGTGGTGGCCATGGATTTCATCGACGGACTGCCATCGTCAGGCAAGTTCAACTCTATCCTTGTTATAGTGGATAAGCTCACGCGCTACACGCACTTCTTGCCCCTCAGTCACCCGTTCACGGCTGCCAAAGTCGCTCACTTTTACCTGGAGAATGTGTACAAATTGCACGGGCTGCCTGAAGCTATCATCTCCGACAGAGATCCAGTATTCACCAGCAGTTTCTGGCGTGGGCTGTTCAAGACAATTGGCACCGAACTCAACATGAGCACACCATACCATCCACAAACTGACGGGCAAACAGAGCGCGTTAACCAGTGTTTAGAAATTTATCTCAGGTGCTTCACCCACGCCAACCCACACAAGTGGCATCAGTACTTGGCCCTTGTAGAGTTCTGGTATAACTCCAGTTTCCGTTCTGTAGTGAACACTTCACCCTTCGTCGCGCTCTACGGTCATGAGCCTCACCATTGGGGAATCGAAGCTGCTTCCCATTGCAGAATTCCACAGCTCCAAGACTGGCTAGACGAACGAAAGCACATGCAACAGGTCATCTCCGAGCATCTCCACCGTGCTCGCAACATCATGAAGGCCCAGGCGGACAAGAAACGCACCGAGCGCTCCTTCCAGGTGGGCGATTCTGTCTTCGTCAAGCTACAACCTTACGTCCAAATGACAGTGGTACGTCGCTCCAATTACAAGCTCTCCTTCCGCTACTATGGCCCCTACAAGATCATCCGCGTCATCAACCCCGTCTTCTACGAACTTGAGCTTCCTGCCGGCACCAAGGTCCACCCCGTCTTCCACGTGTCTCAACTTTGCCGAGCACTCTCCCCCACCACCCAAGTCGAGACGGCGCTGCCAGTACCCATAGACGAGCCATTGAAGCCAGTGGAGATCATCGACACAAGATGGCGCCAGAACCCACAAGGCCGGCAAGAACAACTACTCGTACGCTGGTCCGACCCGTCAATAACGGACGCCACTTGGGAGGACGCCAAGGCCATGCGCGAACACTACCCTACACTGCTGGCTTGGGGACAAGCCAGTTCTCAAGAAGGAGGGATGTCAGCACCGTGATGAGCAAGCAGAGCAAGGGAGCCGCTGCTGTGACAATTGGGGGCCAGAGCACCACCATGGCAGCGAACCCGGCCCAAGACGGCTACATGGCGAGAAGGGTATCCAGCAGGCCCAAGAGAATTGTCCATCCCAACAAAAGATTCATCGGGCCCGGCTGGACCCGCTGACTGCGTCGCCACTAGCTACTTAACCTGGAAGCATCAATTGTCATCCATAGGGATCGGGCAAAGGAGTGTATGAACTGAGTTGATTCTTGAGGAGTGTAATAGATCGATACCATACCCTAACAATCATGTAGCCCTGCGCCGTCCTGGCCCATCCGCTCCTTCTCCGTCCTACCGTGCAAGCTGCTGTGACGCTGCTTCCCTGCAAGCGCAGCTGCGCGCCTCCTCTGCACGAAGGCCGCGGCCTCGCACGGCCGGCCATCAGAGTCGCCATCCCGACCGCCTCGCGCGACCTCCTGCCTCGTCCTCGTCTGTGAGGGAGATGAGTGACCGAAGCTGCGCACTTAGTTCCCCTGCACCGGGCGAGTCACCGATTCCCCTGCGTCGAGCTGTCGCTCGCCTTCGAGCAGACGCGCATCGACGGCCATGTCTCTGCCGCCTCCAGCCTAGCCTGCATCCAGTCGCTCCTCGTCTGCTTCTGCATGGACCTCGTCGCCAAGACTCGAAGACATAGCCCCGGCCTCCTGTACCCTTGTCGCACTTCGATGCCCCGCTGTCATCATGCACCTCCACTTGCTGTTGCTTTTGACGCCAAGTCCAACGACCATCTAGCAGGCAATAGCACCAAGTACCACGACGTCTTTAGGAGACCCGTGAACATCAAGTTCCTCTGCCACGAATGGTTACATTGTTGTGGACCCGGCAAGTACCCTCTCCGGATCACCAAGTTTGACTACGAATGACATGTACCACAATCGTTGCCTTGGGTTTCATCAAGGTCCTATACGACCCCATGTACAATTACTCTCGCCCTGTACCACTACTTCCAATACCACCACTTCCAATACAACTACGACCGTCCCGAGAACGTCCACTTCCCCTACACCGCATCAAACCCGATCTGCTCCAAAAATGCACGCTTGGAAGTTATAACCCCAAGACAACACCCGTGAACGAATGCATGTGTGTTGTATGAGATTGTTAGGAGCTAGGGTTCTGCCCGGTATTGGTCGTAAGCTGTAGGGGAAGGAGGGACGAGGGCGAGGGCTTGAGCGCGGCGGCGGCGTGGCGCCGTCCTGGTGCGTGTGGCGGTAGCGAAGGAAGGAGGCAGCTAGGGTTTTAGGGTTCCGGCTCCTCTAGGAGCCGGGCAATAGGAAGTCTTATTGCTTGAATCTCAAAATAGTCTTACAATTTGTATATATAACCACGATGTAAAATAAAAACTAAGATAACTTGCAGGCTAAGATTGCCCAGTGGGCCTCCTGCGGCCGTAGGTCCGGCCGGTCATAACATCTCTCCCCGCCTGCGCAAACAGCTCGTCCTCGAGCTGAAAGTCGCGGTAGTGCTGGCGGAACTCCTCGCGCTGCTCCCAATTAGTGTCCTCCTCTGGCAGTCCAACCCACTGAATTAACACGTACCAGGAGCCGTGACGAGCTGAGCCTTCAACGCCTTCTCCAGCTCAGGAAGAAGACGCTCGTCTGTGACCGGCGGTAGCGCTAGTGGGACCGCGGGTGGATCTCAGCAGAAGGGCTTGAGCAGCCCCACATGGAAGACATCATGGATTCGCGCGCCTACCGGAAGCTGAAGACGGTAAGTCACCTTCCCAATGCGTTCAGGATAGCAAAGGGACCGGCATAGCGAGGACCCAACTTCCTCTTCGCGCGTGGGTCCAAGGACTTCGTAGAGCGATGAAGTAGACGCATCCAGACCCAATCACCCACCACGAACTCCGCCTCGCGATGGTGGCCGTCATAGTAATGTTTGGCCAACTGCTGGGCCTGAAGGAGGCATTGCCAAACTTCTGCGAGCATCTCATCATGCTTCCTCAGACGAGCACCGGCTGCCTCGATCCGCGCCAAGGCCGTATCAACCAGAAGAATTAGTGGGGGTGGCCGGCCATAAATCACCTCAAAAGGCGTAGCACGGAGGGCGGAGTGATAAGAGGTGTTGTAGCAGTACTCCCCCCACGATAGCCAGTCCACCCATGCACGAGGTCGATCACCTGTAACACAACGCAAATACATGGCAATCACCTAGGATCTCGGACTGGCCATCCGTCTGAGGGTGGAAGGCGGTGCTCAGGCGGAGCTTCACGCCCGCCAGCCGGAAGAGGTCGCGCCACACATGTCCCGTGAACACAGGGTCCCGATCACTGATGATCGAAGAAGGGAACCCGTGGAGACGGACAATGCCATCGAAGAAGGCCCGAGCGACAGACGCCGGTGTGTAGGGATGGCCGAGCGCGATGAAGTGAGCATACTTGGAAAAGCGGTCGACCACCATGAGAATGAGGGACTTGCCGCCCACCTTGGGGAGGCCCTCGATCAAGTGAGAATACTTGTGTCATCCTCGGTCTCGTCCGTCGTCTCCAAGTAGAAGAGGCGCGGGCAGACATGGCCCGGGGCATAGGGCACATCACAGTTGAAGGAAAGTCCCAAGCGCCGGCGTTCGAGCTGCTCCGCCTGAGTAAGGCGCCTGAACGGGCGCGTCGGGCCCGGGGTGGCCGCCGGTG
>NC_041387.1:296242936-296280531 GCF_002162155.2 Triticum dicoccoides | reverse complement strand
CGTCCCCCACGAGGCGCGGATGGCCGCGTAAAGGCCTGGGCGCGCTGCTCAAATGCCCGAGCGTAGTACATGGCCATCTGAAGGTCTTAGGGCCCCTTCATCTCAATGTCCACGCGGATGTGGTCGGGAAGGCCGCCGACAAAGAGTTCAGCCCGCTATAGGGCCGTCACACCGGGCGCGTGACACGCCAGGGCCTGGAAGCAGTCGGCAAAATCCTACACCGTTGAGGTGAAAGGCAGGCGGCCCAACTCGGCCAGTCGGCTCAGCGTAACGGCGGTTCGAAGCGAAGAAGGCACAGCTCGCGGAAGTGCTCCCATGGGGGCATGCCGCCCTCGTCCTACTCGAGGGCGTAGTACCATGTCTGGGCTGCCCCGCGGAGATGGTAGAAAGCTAGCCAAGTGCGCTCCGACGCGGGCGTGCGCTGCCCACGGAAGAACTGGTCACACTGGTTGAGCCAGTTAAGTGGGTCGTCTGAGCCGTCATAGGTGGCGAAGTCGATCTTGGCAAACCGTGGCGGCTGCTGGTTTGGCGCGCCATGGCCCACCGACTCGGCGATGCGGAGCACTGATAACGGCGCCTGATCCAGGGTGGGAAGGCCGGCGTATGCCCCCGTGGAGCCCGATGAGGCCCCGGGCTGCAACTGGGGAACCGACGGCTCCCTGGCCTCCATGTAAACCAGCAGGGGCGATGTCCTGTTGAGCCAATCCGGAAGCGAAGATGGTGAGGACGGAAACCGGACCTCCTGGATCGGAAGACCGCCCACGTGGACGGATGGCGCCGCGAGCGCGGGCGTTGGCCACTAGGGCCAGGGCGGCGTTGGAACGGTCGGCGACGGTAGCGCCGGGTAGCCCCCGGCAATGGCCGCGGGGACGGAGTACCATGGCAGTGCCAGTTGTCCCGAGGGGACGGCCGGAGGTAGCGGCGGTGGCGGCCTGTACGGAATGGCCAAATACAGGCGGATGCCCTGGACCGCGACCACCAGGTCATTGAGCACACCGGCCATGGCCTCCGGAGAGAACTGGTTCGGCATGGTGGATGGTGATGGCGGCGAATTCTGGACGGGGGGTGGTGGCTGGCCCAGCGTCGTGCCGGGGTTGGGGGCGATCGGCGTCGAGAGAAGGGCCAACGAGGCCGTGGCGCTCGGCGAGGAAGCGGCATCGGTGGGGTTGTTGGTGGGCAACGGCGGCGGTGGGGGTGGCAGCGGGATTGGTGGTGGCGACGACATGGTCGAAACCCAGGTAGCTGATACCAAGGTGTTAGGAGCTAGGGTTCTACCCGGTCTTGGTTGTAAGCTGTAGGGGAAGGAGGGAGGAGGGCTAGGGCCTGAGCGCGGCGGCCGGCGGCGTGGCGCCGTCCTGGCGCGTGCGGCGGCGGCGAAGGAAGGAGGCGGCTAGGGTTTTAGGGTTCCGGCTCCTCTAGGAGCCGGGCAATAGAAATAGTCTTATTGATTGAATCTCAAAATAGTCTTACAAGTTGTATATATAACCACGATGTGAAATAAAAACTAAGATAACTTGCGGGCTAAGATTGCCAGGTGGGCCTCCTGCGACCGTAGGTCCGGCTGATCATAACCGAGATGCTTGTTTTTGCACTATGTCCAAGTTGTCTTTGCACGTTCCTCCTTGTTTGCCATGCCGTCGACCCGTGGGAACCCGGTAACTGGGATCATCCCACCATCTTTTGCATGTTCCGTACGTCCACACTTTCTTTTGCACCGACATCTCGACGAGTTGTCGGAGCATCAGAATATTGCCGTGACACCATTTCCATTGTCGTTGCCGTGGCACCCTTTCGTTCCGCCATGGTGACCAAATGCTTCATAACATGCTCGTGCCAAGTGTTTCTTAAAACTGCATATAACTTGCATATGTCATCCGCATCATGATAACAACATTTAAAATGTTTAAAATTGTTGTTTGCATTAATTGCTAAATGACATGTGGGGATTTACCGAAATTGTTTTTTGTTAGTTCTGGCCTCATTTAAACTTGCCTAGATAGGTAGTACAATTATGCTTCACCTCTTGTCATGTTAACCAACATTTACTATTGCTGAGTACATAAACGAGAGTTAACTAAATATTTGAATGTGGTGTTTCGTTAATATGCAACTCGTTGCATATTGAGCGTCACTTAATTTGTAGTATTGTTTGTTGCACTTTTCCATGCCATGCCTCATTAAAACCGGACATGCATCATACTTGATTGTGCATCATGCCATGATTATGCTTGTTGGTTTACCATGTTGTTTGCTTCTTTCCAGTTGTGCTTCTTCTTGATAGTTCAGTTTGCGGTGCGAGTGTGAGGATTCGTTTGACTACATTGGTTCAACTACTTCATGTACTCGATCTTCCTCCTAGCAGGATTTCAGTCAAGATGACCGTTACCTCAGATATCACTACTATCTTTGCTTTCCTAGTGGTCTCGATCCTATCGTATGTCGCGCTACCTACCGCTTGTTTGTCAACCTCCCAAATTGCCATGATAAGACTCTAACCTTTCCACCATCCCAGCAAACCGTTGTTTGGCTATGTTACCGCTTTTCTCAACCCCTCTTATAGCGTTGCTAATTGCAGGTGCAGTTGCAGTTTGTTCCATGTTGGGACATGAATATTCTGGGATATCACAATATCTCTTATTTAGTTAATGCATCTATATACTTGGTAAAGGGTGGAAGGCTCAGCCTTTTGCTTTTTATTTTGTTCCACTCTTGCCGCCCTAGTTTTCGTCATACCAGTGTTATGTTCCTTGATTTTGCGTTCCTAACACGGTCGGGGTTTATGGGCCCCCTTGATAGTTTTCCTTGAATAAAACTCTTCCAGCAAGGCCCAACTTTGGTTTTACCATTTGCCTAATAACAACTAAAACTTGCATACGGACCGTCTAGCACCCGAGGACTCTTAATCAACAACCTGGGCCAGTGCTCCTCATGAGTGTTGGTCCAACCTGGGCGACGTCCAAAGCCCGCTGGCCAACTAGGGTCTTAGCCAACCCGATGTCTGGCCCATCCGGTGTGTCCTGAGGACGACATACGTGCGACTCCTATCAGGATTTGTCAGTACATCGGGTGGTCTTGCTGGTTTTGTTTCACCATTGTCGAAATGTCTTGTGAACCGGGATTCCAAGCTTGACCGGGGTGTCCCGAGATGGAAAATTGTCTCCGTGGATCATGAGAGCTTATCATGAGATAAGTTGGGACACCCCTGCAGGGTTTAAACTTTCAAGAGCCGTTCCCGCGGTTATGTGGCAGATGGAACATTTATAATATCCGGTTATAAAGAAATTGACACTAGATCCGAAATAAAATAAACCAACTGCGTGTGTAACTGTGATTGTCTCTTTTCAAGTGAGTTCAAGAAGAGAACATGGTGGGGTTATGTTTGACTCGCAAGTAGTTCAGGATCACTTCTTGATCATTACTAGTTTGCGACTGTTATTCATAGTTTCTCTTCTTATTCTTGTACTCGTAAGTTAGCCACCATACAATGCTTAGTGCTACTGCAACCTCACCACTTATCGATTCCATACCCATTAAGCTTGCTAGTCTTGATACCCATGGTAATGGGATTGCGGTGTCCTTGTGGCTCACAGATTACTACAACAATAATTGCAGGTATAGGTAATGCGATGATCTGACGCGAGTGTGATGCTTGCTTGTTTGGAGTTGTTCTTTTGCTTCTTCTTCTTCGATCAAGGGATAGGTTCCGGGTCGGGAGCCTGGGATTAGCGTGGTGGATGTCGTTCTTCTTTTTCATTTGATTTCATCCATAGTCAGATCTTGCTCTTCTGTATGATGATTGATATGTATTGATGTATTCATGTATTTATGTTGTAGCTTGTGGCGAGTGTAAGCCTTTATCTGCTATTCTCATCTATTCAATACATGGTATGTTGTAATTATATGCACCTTGCTATGCGCTCGAAATGTGGTTGTGCCTCAATCATGAATTCATCACATGATTGGGATATAATCGCATCTTTGGCGCTACAGTATCACCGATGGTTTTGCTATGAGTGACGTGTGCATTCCATTCTAGATCACACACGCTCATTTAGTTGAACAATGTGCGCTTCAATGGCCATGTTAAACCAAAATATTGCATTTGAATCACCATGCAAAAAGAAAATTCGCTACAATATGCAATTGAACAAATAGTGTCCACGGGAAGAACATTCATTAGAATTCATAGCAATATGCAATTGAACATATTCTAGCTAAATTCCACTGATTTATCAAGATATGTAGTACATAATCATAGTGTACAAAATACAAAGACCTCATCACATGGAAAAATGCATCCATGCGTATATGTTTAGCGACTAACTCTAGTTGAATGCATAATCATTGTTGGAGGAATAACCATGCGGAAATCTTCATTATCATATGTGGGCTTGATGTAGTGATTCAGGAAGAAGTTGCTAATAAATCTCCTAACAACTAGCAATTCACCAGTGGGGAGCGGTTCAGGGGTCATCGTTCAAAGATAAGCTGCAAAAAAATTAGATCAGAATGTGCCATATGAGTGGGGTAGAAGATATTAATTAAGACACAGATTTACTGGTAGTAAACTGAGAGCATCGTTACAACAATCAATAGATTTGCGATCATGTGTCTGCAAACATAGTATCCACAAAGGTTGGTCCATGCTTGTTGCCAAGGACACTGAATTTTTCCATACAGAATTAGTCATGTATTTTCCTTGTTAAGAACAACCTGACTGGTGTAAGATGTTTATTTTTTTTCTTTGGAGAGAAATAGAAAGAGGTTTATTTAGAGACATGAACATTTGATTAGCATAGTAAAAGGTATTTGCAAACTTTTGGATACATTTTCCAAAAATAATGAATTTAGTGTCTGGCCGGAGAAATGATATCATGCTACAAAGGTAGTTCACTATCGAACTAGTTCCCTGGTTTCGTTATGCAAAATGGCAATACACTACAAATGAAGATAAATTTTCACATACTAAATTCTTGAACCAGATATGAATACAAATTTCAACATCAAAGAAATCAATACCTATCGATGAATTGTTGAAGAGAATCCAGGTAGTAAACTATGTTCTGCATTGGAAGAATGACTACCAAGATCAAGTGATAGCTATAGATTAAGAAAACCATGAACTTAAGAACTATGTCGAAACTTCCATGATATGGCCATGGGAAAAATTTCTGCATGGGGTGTGAAATCCAAGATACTGGCAACCTTTCCAATGGCCAACTCCCATTGATCTTTCGTACCACATAATAATGTGTCATTTGCTACATCGATATCTGTGAAATACGCTTTCTCCCTTGTTGTTCTCTGTGTGATCAATCCCCTTAGTGGAATACAATACAGTTAGCTTTTTTTGTTTACAGCCTTGTATGGAGAAGTTTATCAGAGTTTGTGTAGTACTTACAACATCAAGCATTTAACAAGAGTGGCAGCGAGCACATCAAAACTGAAGAAGAGATGAAAGTTCTTGAATTCCATGATTATGGCACCCTGATCATGACAGAAATGATCTCTATCGTAGTGGGCTAGCAGAATCTTATGACCCGCTGACATTCCATCCATGCAATATTTATGTAACTTGGAGCAACTAGAACTGCACTCCTCAATGTATTCGCCAACAGGAAATGGTCGGCCACAGACGTACTTGTGTGCTTCAAGTATGTCTGCTTTATTTTTAAAAAGTATCCTATCAAATGCTTCATCGATCAAGCTGTCAGCACCAGTATTACTCTCCAATTCAACAACTTGCTGGTAATTTGGTTCTGGACGAAGAGTGCTTTTACTAAGAGGCTATCGTTCTCATTCATCCTTGGTTACGGGGGTCACTTACTTGTGGGTGCACCCGTGCCCGCTTTCTTCTTGGTACATGAAACACTTCTGGTGCGACATCTGGATGGTTGAAAGATGGACTGCTGAGCAGACTGTCAAGCTATAATAGACTTCTGAGTAGATGGTTTAGCTAGGCCGGACAGCTGTGCTGACAGTGCTGATGTGACGGACTGTTGAGCTGTAAGAGCAGAGGTATTTGACTACTAACCTAATGTTGAAGCTATGTCGGGCTTCTGCGCAGGTGGTGCCAATGCGTCAGTGTGCTCAGGAGGTTATGCCAAAACGTTGGTCTGCTGAGCAGGTAGTGCCAACGCATCGGTATGTTGATCATGTGACTGTGAACCGACGGTCTGATGAGCAGGCAGCTCCGAAACTTCGAACTACTTAGCAGGGAGTTCCAAACCATCTGACTACTGGGCAGGGGCTTCCAAAGCATCAAACTACTTAGCAGTCCGTTCCATCGGGTTGGTCTGCTGAGCATGCGGTGCCGCTGTGTTTCCCCCTACTTCTTCAGCGACCGGCATTTGAACCGATGGGGCGTCTTCATTAGTTGTAGGCCTTGCCACATGCTACTCAGGGGCGGACGATGACATGGCCTGTACGACAGGAAGTCGGGCAGCTGATGACAGGTTGACGCATTAGCCGTCAGATTACATTATTAAGTTCCTCTAGGGAAGCATGGGAGAGCTACTATGGTGGTAAGAGAGTCACCGGTTGAAGGGCGACATTGGTTGTTCTTGGCGGCGCTTGAGGGATCTCATCCATCAAGTCTATTTCCTTTTGTGGCCACTTGATATGATTTAATATTGTTTCTCGCAAGGTCCTTTTCTCATCATAGCCCCCTAGGACATTCTTTAGGGAAAAGAATCCAAGCTTTACTTCAGTCATGAAGCACTTCACACAACCCGAATTCAATGGCACATTGTCCAACAAGAGCCCCCCTTCTGAGAGGGCGGGGGGTAAACCCAGGCTGTTGCACATTTTGATGTACCTTCATAATTTGTAAGCACGCCCCTGAGTCTGCCTGTCATTCCATATAGATCAGATATAGCATCATCATGCGCAACTGCAGCCCTAGTGTCGCTAGGGTTAGATGATGCACAGCTACTCTTGTGCGGTGTTGTCACGTAAGCAGCATCCTCCATGCCCGCCTGCCCTCCCCTTTGCTGGCTATCTCCCAATGTTAGAGTCTTCTGCATCATCAGTCACTCTTTCAATTCCTTTCAAACTATCGGATACAGGTCCCTTCTCAACCTTTCGTACAATTGATTCTGCTTGATTTCACTCCTCACTTTTTTCATGGTGGGCCTCTCTTCTTTTGTAAGTGTGAAATCCCACTTGTGTGGGACATTGACACCTATACCCCTTGCACGACTAGGGGGTCTTTTGTTTTCAAAGCATCGCACAGAATGTCACATGGCCCTGAGTTCTTGTAGAACCTTCCAAGGGTTCTAGAACCATTTAACATCATGAGATATAGTTCTTCATCATCTAAGTTTTCAAAGTAATAACAACCATCACCACAGGTCCTTGCACGTGCCAACAAGCAGTCTCTAGCGTGATCGCTCCTGATTTAAGGAAAGGTCGGCTGCCCACCCACAACTACTACTTCTTTGTCCTCCTGGTCCCATATCGGTTTCATGCCGTAGTATCCTGCCACACCCATATGGTGGGTGTGTTGTTACTCTTTTGAAGTTCCGGTTGCTTGGCACTCTTCTAAGTAAATTCTGTAGTTGCCCTGACCCTTTTGAATTCTTCCCAGTCTTCCTTTGTAAATTTTGGGTGTGCGGGGATTGGGTCCTTGCCTTGACTAAAGTACTTGTACAACACGTACTTGCTATTTTCTCCAAGTATCCCTGGCCTTCTTCAATGCAACGTGTTCCACCTGCATTCTCAACTACTCTAGAAGATTGAAGTGATCCATGATCTCTCGGACTATCTTGTGCCACATTTCCATGTCAGCTTTCAAAACCCTGGCAGATTAATGTTCAGCCTTGCCCTGTCAACAAATCCACACACACTCCTAAACCTCATGCATGCTTTATCTATTTTAGTTGGAGCCCAAGACTTTAAATCAATGTCGGTTACTTCATATACACCTTTAGGCTTGTCTGTGGGATTACTTGGATCATTCTTCTATGTCCTCACCATAAGGATGATTGTGGGAACTGTATCCCGTTCCAGATTACTTGATCGCAGGTCATCTGCTGAAGACCTAGGGTTGTCGGACTCAGATCAAGATATATCGCTTGAAGCATAAGTGTAGTTGCTGCTACTCGACATCTATAGAGAACACATGCATAATTCAGAAAAGGGGGATAAGCATAAATCTAACAACTTGGTAGCAAGTTTTCTAAACATGGCATGTAATCATCTGGAAAATGTACGGCTAATTTGTTCATTTAGTGTGACTTAGGTGCGCGTGAGTTGTAAATCGGCAATAGCTAATTAGAACAAATACAACTTATATGTATTAGTTGGGAAGGTAGATAATGAACATATATACCCTCTCCATTATTTTATCACCAATTTGGGAGCATAAGAACCAAATAGGAAAAGGAATCATGAGGAAATAGGCCTCACCGCGTTGGAGAGTAGTAACTGATAGGTTTTTGTGCAAACCCGGTAGGAGAGTGAGGGTTATTGGATCGATAAGCTCGAGGTCGGCTGGCGAGCAAATGAAGACATTGAGGCGCCAAAATCCTTGTGTTTGGAACGGTAGTGAAGGTAGGGTTGACGCCAAAGAGCGGGCACACGGCCGACTTGAGCACGCACGCACCAAAAAGGGTTCTGGTGTGGATCTGGGTGAGGGGGGAATCTGGCAATGGAGTTTCGGTAGAACAAGCATACTATTGAGTGAAATGTGGGCAGGCGGGGCATGTTGACGGATTCGGTGAAGAACAGGCATCGGTCGCCGTGCAGAAAGGCCTATGCAGACAATTCCCCTTATGAGCCCATGTCCACAAACAACATAAATTTGTTTGACATGAGGGTGTGCAATTTTGAAACAAAGACATGGCCTCATTGATTCGCCTTGAATTTTTTTCCATAGTATGCAATCACCATCATACCCTAGGTTTGATTTTCTGGCACATTTCATGTATCGTTTGTTATATTTAAGCCATTTTTTGCATTTACCATGCATTTACTGCATATAAATCAAAACCCTATTGCAACTACATGTGGGTGTTACCATAGAAGGTCTAAAAATCATTTCTATGTCACTTTGCGAGTTTTCATTCACTATCCATGAAACCGGAAGAATTTTCAAACATTTTGGTGCGGCTACCAGTGAAGGACTTGTTGGTAATTTAATTACAGGAAATGTGAATGGAATTCTAAAATCATGAAAATCGGTGTGTCACCATGGCGCGACCTCAAGACCCAGTGAATTTTTTTGTAAAGTTTGGCCCAGGTTACAATGATCGCTCCATGGAAACCAGAGCATCTCACAAGAAGGATCATAGTTTCCAAAAGGAGACATGGCAATTCGGACTCCAATCATCGGCGACTTCATCGTTTCGCTTCGAAAGTTTTTTCCACAGTACGCAATCACCATTATACCATAGGTTTCATTTTCTAGCGCATTTCAAGGCTCGTTTGCTATATTTAAGCCATTTTTTCATTTACTATGCATTTTGTGTGTATAGATCAAATCCCAACCGCAACTACATGTGGGTGTTGGCAAAGAAGGTCCAAAATCATTTGCGTGTCTCCTTGCGTGTTTTCATTCATTATCCAAGGAATGGTAAGAATATTCAAACATTTGGACTATGTGATGCTGCCGCCCGTGTAGGTATCGTTGTTATTTTAATTACAAGAAATGAAGATGGAGTTCAAAAATCACGAAAATCAGTGTGTCACCGTCGCATTTTCTCAAGACCTCGTCTGGAATTTTTTTGGTAAAGTTTAGCACAAGTTTCGATGATTGCTCCTTGGAAACCGGAGCATCTCACAAGAAGGATCATAGTTTCCAAAATGGGGCGTGACAATTCGAACTCCAGTCGTCGGTGACTTCATCATTTCACCTCGATTTTTTCTATAGTATGCAATCACCAATATACATTAGGTTTGATTTTCTGGCGCATTTCGGGGCTCGTTTGCAACATTTAAGCCATTTTTGCATTTACTGGGCATTTAGTGCATATAAATCAAATACCAATTGCAACTGCATGTGGTGATGAAAGGATGAGGATTGCCATTAGATCTGGGTGCATCCTACAGTGCAGACGTATGATCCGTGGGGTTTGGGTTCTGGCCAATCAGAATGCACGACTCACATCATGCACAGTAGGGGTCATCGGCCATGGTTTGGTAGGCACAATGCTTTCATGAATGAATCGTGTGCTATTGGCAAACATTTGCATCAAGGAACCGCATAATTTTGTTTGAAATGAAGATGTGGTAATTTGAAATGAAGACGTGACTTCATCGTTTCGCCTCAAAATCTTTCCACGGTATGCAATCACCAATAGACCTACTATTGATATTTTTTTCACATTCCAGGTCTTGTTTGCTATATTTAAGCCATTTTTGCATTTATCTTGCATTTTTTGCATACCAAATCAAACCCCAAACTCAACTACATGTGGGTGTTGGCAAAGAAGGTCTAAAAAATTATTTGTGTGTCACTTTGCGTGTTTTCTTTCATTGTCCAAGGAATGGGAAGAATTTTCAAACATTTCTGCTGCAAGATGCGGCCACCGGCGTAGGTCTTGTTGGTATTTTAATTATAGGAAATGCAGATGGAGTCTGAAAATCGGTGTGTCACCTTGGCATGCTCTGAAGACCAATTGGAAATTTTTCGGTAAAGTTTGACACAAGTCTCGATGATCGCTCCTTGGAAACCGGAGCATCTCACAAGAAGGATCATAGTTTCCAAAAGGAGACTGGCAATTTGGACTCCAATCGTCGGTGACTTCATCATTTTGCCTCTAATTTTTTCCACGGTACGCAATCACCATTATACCCTATGTTTGATTTTATGGCATATTTAAGGGTTTGTTTGCTATATTTAAGCCATTTTTTGCATTTACCATGCATTTTGTGTATAAAAATCAAACCCCAACCAGAACTACATGTGGGTGTTAGCAAAGAAGGTCTAAAAAATCATTTGCGTACCACTTTGCATGTTTTCATTCATTATCCAAGGAATGTGAAGAAATTTCAAACATTTCGGCTACGAGATGCGGCCACCCGCGAGGGCATGTTGGTATTTTAGTTACAGGAAATGCAGATGGAGTCCTAAAATCATGAAAATCGGTGTGTCACCATGGCATGATCAAAAGACCCCATGGAAATTTTTTGATAAAGTTTGGCACAAGTTTCGATGATTGCTTCTTTGAAACGAGAGCATCTAACAAGAAGGATAATAGTTTCCAAAAGGAGATGTGGCAATTTGAGGTCCAGTCGCCAGTGACTTCATCGTTTCGCCTTAAAAAAATTCAACTATATGCAATTACCATTATACCATAGGTTTAATTTTCTGACGCATTTCAGGTCTTATTTGCTATAGTGAAGACATTTTTTTGCATTTACCGGCATTTAGTGCATATAAATAAAATCCCGACTGCAACTACATGTGGTGATGAAAGGGATGAGGATTGTCGTTCGATCAGGGTGCATCCAACGGTGCAGAATTATGATCCATGGGGTTTGGGTTCTAGCCAATCAGAATGCATCACTTACATCACGCAGAATAGGGGTCATGGGCCACGGTTTGGTAGGCACACAGCTTTCATGAGTGAACCTTGTGCTATTTGCAAACCAGATTGCACATGTTTTGTTCATACATACTGGAGTGAGATAAATTGAGTGTGCTAGCTGTAGGGTATATAATCATAAATAGGTCAAATTCATTGCTAGGGCTGATAACATATTGAGGTCAACATATTAATCATTCTTAGATCAACAGAAGGCTGGCATAATTCACAATTCAATGCATGCGATAATTCTAATTGAACAAGTTAAGTTACAGAACAGACATAATAAATAGTGTCGCACATTAATTCCCATGTACATGGGGCAACTGGGATCATTATTTTTACCCTGAATGAACTTAGGATTTCTGATGATTTTAAGCCTCTCTTTTTGGCTGGTGCGTGATCCCTTGACTCACAACTCAGCAAATTCATCATACATGTCCTCATCGGCAACATCCTCGACGCCTAGTACCCTCCTCTTCACATGCATCACTACACGACTATTCTTATGCAAGGGGTATTTCACATAGAAAATCTGGGTAGCATCATTGGCAGGAATGAACATGTCCTTGTGATATGCCATCTTTGTGATGTTAACATAGGTCTTTCTGTAATCATCAAACTTTATCTGACAAAGAGGGGACCATCTGCACCTGAATAATGCCACCTTAACTTCCACATAGTTAATCTCCCAAATCTCTTTGATGGTTCCATAGTATACCTGTAAGTGCATCTAGTGCCCCTTAGTGATTTTGGTGTATTGAAGACTTATAGGTTAAGGGAATAATATGTTTGTGAGTGTACACAGGCTCTATAAGTCAATGAGGAGTTTGATATTTACAGTGAAAGTCGACCCCTAAAAATGAATGTCTTCGGCTGAAGACTTTGGTTCTCCTGAAGACTTTGAAAGTGAAGAAATTGGTGTGACCGAGAAGACTTCGATATTCCTGCGAGGAATCTGAAGCTTGAAGACTTTTGTTTTCGTAGTTTCATTTTTTTCTTCTAGAGTCATAGGAAACACCGTACTCTTAAAGGGGTTCGAGGTAATACTAAGGAAACAGATTTCCAAGTGATGCTCATCTCAAAATCCTACACCTACCCAATCCTTAGATTGAAGCCATTGGAAATCTCATATCAGTTCAGTCAATTTCTTTAGTGACAAAGACGGATATCTTCTAGTCTCTGAGGAATTTGTCCTGACTGAGGAGTTAGGAATTCGGCAGTGCGGATTGCCTACACAGTGAGGAACATGATAGCCTTGAGGAATTCGAATCTCATATCCGACCATTGTTGTGCCGCGCGCCAGCTGTCCCAAAATATCCTACGACCTAACGGTCATATTTGCCAAGGGCATTTATGTCTAATCATGTCGGGCTGCTCCCTAGGCTATAAATAGCCGCCCCCTACAACCACTAGCCGGTTGGCTGCTCCGACAAAAACTGACACTTGTCATTTGAGAGCATCCCATCCTCCGAGGACTTTGAGTGAAACTCATCAAGTGAGGAAAACCCAAATCCCAAACCCAAACCTACAAACCTCAAAGTGACTGAGCATCACTGAAGAGATTGTTCCTGTGTGGAACCGATGCTTGTTACCTTTGAGGACTGTGTATCCTCCAGATGGTTAGGCGTCATGCTCTGACCATCCAAGAGGAATTGTGGATTGCCGAGTGACCAAGTCTGTGAAGGTTTGGAAGTCACCTATGAAGACTTACCACTACTGTTGGGCGAGGTCTGTGTGATCTTAGCTCAAGGAGAATATGGTGAGGACTGTGTGTCCGGGACAGTGTGTCCGCGAGTTTAAATACTCAGCTTCTCCAACCAGACGTACAATGGAACTGGTCTACCAAATCATTGTCTTCACCAAGCCAACTGGTTCTATTTCCTCAACCCTTTCATTTCCTCAGTTATGTGTTGATGTACCTGATCATTACTGTTTGAAGACTTTGATGGAAGACTTTCTCTAATTCCTCAATCCTATTTCTTCAGTTTGTTTGTCTTCATCCTGCTTATCCTGTGTTTACGCTTTCTCTACTCTGTGTTTGTCTTTCATTTCATCATGATGACTATGTTGTTGCTCTATTATTTCTTATACTTGAGTACTTATTCCGCTGCAAGTAGTTCTTCGCTTAGGAATTTCCTCACCCTGAAATTCCTCAGTTAAAAATTCATAAAAATCGCCTATTCACCCCCCTCTAGTCGACGTAACGCACTTTCAATTGGTATAGGAGCAAGGTACTCCCTTGTTCTGTGTGATTTTGGTTTAACCGCCTGGAGTTTTAGTTATGTCAACTGCAGGTATGGTCAAGGTCTCGGTTGGGTGTCCTACCTTTGACGGGACGGACTACCCCTACTGGAAGAACGAGATGCGTATGCATCTTGAGGCAATTGATAACGATCTCTGGTACGTTGTGGAAAACGACGTTCCCTCAGTCACTCCGTCTCTGAATGCTACTGATGTGAAGAGATTCAAGCAACTCGATTCTCAAGCGAAGAATATCATATGTGGCCATCTGATCAAAGGTCAGTACGGAAGAGTGAGTGCACTGGAAACTGCTAAGCTGATTTGGGACAGGTTGTCCAAGGTCAACGCAGGAGTCTCAATTCAATGTGACTCCCGAGTTGATGTTCTTTGTGATCTCTTCAACTGCTTCAAAAGACTCGACAACGAAAATGTTCAGCAAACCTTCGATCGCCTCACTTACATATCAAATGAGCTTCAAGCACTTGGTGCCACTGATATCACCGATAATGAGGTGGTGAAGAAATTGCTGAGATCACTTTATACCTCATTTGATACCCTCGCACTGATGATTCAAGAACGAGCTGATTACAAGTCACTTGATCCCGTTGATATCCTCGAGAGGCTAAACACTCATGAGTTCCAGCTTGCTGAAAAGAGAGATCTCTATGGATCGAGCTACGGAAGATCACGTGCACTGAAGGCCAAGGCAGTATCTGTGTCCGAAGCTGAGGATTCTGGTAGCATCCTTGGTGATCCTGAAGAATTGAGCCAGGAGCTAGCAATGCTCGTGAGGAAATTCCAGAAGTTCACTCGCCGTGGTCGTTTTGGAAAGTCTTCAAGAAATGATGATTCCTCGTCCCGTGACTACAAGAAGAGAACTTTCCAAAAATGCAAGAAACCTGGTCACTATATGTCTCATTGTCCTCTGTGGGAAAAGGAATCAAAGAAGAAGGAGTACAAGGATGATGATTTTGATGACTCAAAGAAGAAGAAAAAATCATCACAGTCTTCATCATCAAAATCCTCAAAGTCTTCATCTCACAAGAAGAGCAGTTCCAAGAAGGCACGGGCATTGATTGGCAAGGAAATGGACTCTGAAGCGGAATCTGAGGATAATGTGGAAGAGGAGGAATCTGAGGAATCTGACTCTGGTGTGTCTAGCCTAGCCCTCGCTACTGCTTATGTCAGCAAGTCCATCTTCAACAATGTAGAAAATGACTTCCCCGACTCTGCTGACAAGGGAAACGATGACTATGCTCCCACCTGTTGCTTCATGGCAAAAGGTGCCATGGTACTCAAACATTCCCCCTCTGACTCTAATGAGGATGAATCTGATGACAATCTTAAGCCTAGCTATTCAAAACTTGCTAAAATTGCTGTCAAACAACAGAAGGCTTTAGAAAAGATTCAAAATCAACTAGACAGAAGCGATGACCTGTTGGGTGAGGAATTGAATCGAACTAAGACTCTTACAAATAATCTTCAGAGACTTCAAACTCGGTTTGACAACCTTCAAAATCATCATAACACTCTCTTAACTGATCATGAGACGATTTCTTATGAATTTCTTCAGAGAAAGCAAGATCTTGAGAAGTTAAAAGCGAGTTATGAAGATCTTGAGAAGGAAAACGATTCATTGCTTGCTCAACAGATTAGTTCCGCACAGGAATTATTTATTCCACCATGTCTTAAATGCATTGAGCATCAATCTGCTAATTCATCACATGAATGTTCAAATGCTTCTATTACTGCAAATTCTTCAACTGTCTCTGTGGTCACAAATTCCTCATCTGAGGATACCACATGTATCACTGACGATAATGCAGGGCTGAAGGAATTGTATGTGACTGGCATTTACAAAAGCCTGAAAGGGCATCAGACTCTATGTGATGTGCTCAAAAAGCAGATCTTGAACAGGAACCCTAGTAAAGAGGGTATCGCATTTGAGAGGAAACTCAATGCTGACGGAACCTACTGGAAACCTGAGCAGTACCCCAAAACCTCATGGGTTGCTGCAAAAGGACCTCCTGTAGATCCATGCAATTTATCTGGCTTTACCTCTGATTCTTCATATTCCTTTGATAAGTCATTTGACTCCAACTATAAACTGTTCAAGAATCAGAACGGTGAAGTATTTGCTCGATATGTTGGAACTTGTTGGGTTGTATGGTAGGGTGCGTTGACTGCAAATTAAAATTTTCCTACGTGCAGAATATCCAGGAACATGCTATGGGAGATGGATCACAATTCATTACTAATACGTCTCCAACGTATCTATAAATTTTGATTGCTCCATGCTACTTTATCTACTGTTTTAGGCAATATTGGGCTTTATTATCCACTTTTACATTATTTTTGGGACTAACCTATTAACCGGAGGCCCAGCCCAGATTTGTTGTTTTATGCCTATTTTAGTGTTTCGAGGAAAAGGAATATCAGACAGAGTCAAAACGAAACGAAATCAACTGGAGAAGTTATTTTTGGAAGGAAAGCCGCCCGATGGACTTGCAGTGCACGTCAGGGAAGAAGGGAGGTGCCCACGAGGGTGGGGGGCGCCCACCACCCTAGGGCGCGCCCCCCTGCCTCATGCCCCCCCCCCCTTCTGTCCACCAACGTACTCCTTTCACCCATATATACCTACGTACCCTAAAACTTCCAGAACAAAAGATAGATCGGTAGTTACACCGCCACAAGCTTCTGTAGCCACCAAAAACCTCTCGGGAGCCCTTCCCGGCACCCTGCCGGAGGGGGATCCCATCACTGGTGGCCATCTTCATCATCCCGGCGCTATCCATGATGAGGAGGGAGTAGTCCACCCTCGGGGCTGAGGGTATGTACCAGTAGCTATGTGTTTGATCTCTCTCTCTCTCGTATTCTCTCTCGTGTTCCCTCTATGGTACGATCTTGATGTATCCCGAGCTTTGCTATTGTAGTTGGATCTTATGATGTTTCTCCCCCTCTACTCTCTTGTGATGAATTGAGTTTCCCCTTTGAAGTTATCTTATCGGATTGAGTCTTTTATGAGAACACTTGATGTATGTCTTGCCGTGATTATCTGTGGTGACAATGGGATATCATGTGCCACTTGATGTATGTTTTGGTGATCAACTTGCGGGTTTCGTGACATTGGGAACCTATGCATAGGGGTTGGCAGACGTTCTTGACTCTCCGATAGAAACTTTGGGGCACTCCTTGAAGTACTTCGTGTTGGTTGGATAAATCTGAGATTGTGTGATGCATATCATATAATCATGCCCATAGATACTTGAGGTGACAATGGGGTATCTAGGTGACATTAGGGTTTTGGTTGATTTGTATCTTAAGGTGTTATTCTAGTATGAACTCTTTTATAGATTGATCCGAAAGAATAACTTTGAGGTGGTTTCGTACCCTACCATAATATCTACGTTTGTTCTCCGCTATTAGTGGCTTTGGAGTGACTCTTTGTTGCATGTTGAGGGCTTGTTATATTATCTATCTATGTTATTATTGTTGAGAGAACTTGCACTAGTGAAAGTATGAACCCTAGGCCTTGTTTCCTATCATTGCAATACCATTTACGCTCACTTTTATCACTAGTTACCTTGCTGTTTTTATTATTTCAGATTACAAAAACCTATATCTACCATCCATATTGCACTTGTATCACCATCTCTTCGCCAAACTAGTGCACCTATACAATTTACCATTGTATTGGGTGTGTCGGGGACACAAGAGACTCTTTGTTATTTGGTTGCAGTGTTGTTTGAGAGAGACCATCTTCATCCTATGCCTCCCACGGATTGATAAACCTTAGGGCATCCACTTGAGGAAAAATTTGCTACTGTCCTACAAACCCATGCACTTGCAGGCCCAACAACGTCTACAAGAAGAAGGTTGTGTAGTAGACATCAGTTACCACTAGACGTGCAGTGCCGTGCAGCGGAAGAAGAGTTGGGGCAGCGCGTCCGCGTGGATCGTCTCCTCCTCGTCCGATCTACCTCGAACAGACGATCGTCCGATCCCACGTAAAAGTTCGTTGGAGCGGCGCAAGTGCACCGCCTCTAATGGTATCCGCGCGTGTAGGAGGAACGTCGTGCGGTAGACTGCTAGGTCCGATCACACAACCGGCAGCGAGTGGAGGTGGCTAGTTGCAAGACATGCAAAGCCCTAATGACGGTGCCGAAGCGATCAATCGCATCAGTGTGCCGCACCTCCACTTTATATAGGCGTCCGTCGCGGGCTCAACACTTGGGCCTCGCACGGACCCTAAAGCCCAAAATCTGTTCGACCGATATCCGAGTCCGAGTAGGATCACATCTGACTCGTGGAGTCCGATCCGGCCTCACAAGTTCCTTCCCTTAAGCGCGCGACCCCTTAGGTTCAAGTCGCTTGGTCACAGTTCGGATCACCTCCGACCTGCATGGTTGGTAGCGGCCTCTAGCAAGGCATGCCAACCACCAAGCAGACTATGAAGCTGGTTAAGCGAACCTGTACAATGTGTCACACTTCTGTTCCCTTTGCCTCACGATATATGTTGTCGGGCTCAAGGTGAGACTGTCATCCTTGTGCTAGCCCGACCTGTTTCTCGTTCCAGTGATACCGGCCACACACTGGATTATCTCATAGTCCCTGTCGCATGGCCATGCTTATCCTGGTGGGATCACACGAGGGGCCCAGAGTATATTTCTCCTGATTGGAGGGGCAAATCCCATCTTGCTCGACCATGTCTCGCAGCATGGGTCTGGACAAGCCCGAAACCAACCTTTGTAATTACCTAGTCACAGAGTAGCGTTTGGTCGGCCCAAAGCAGGTCTGTCACCATCCCGAGTACATGCGTCAGCTCAGATCTTAGGACATAGAACGTATGTTGTACTAGAGACTCACAGATGACATATCACTGCGTCTCATAGTTTGGTCTGTCCGACTCGGACCTTATCTCGACTCGGATCCGACTATGTCGAATCCAACCAGATCCTTTCGAGTCCATATTATCCGGTTAGCATCCAATGCTTCATGGCTAGTGAGACCGAGCCATCGACCGTGTCATATGCTAGTCTAGTCGGCTGCGCGTCCACACAGCCCTTTCGACTAGGGACCTTTTAGGATAGTCATCATACAATGCATAGTCCCACAAACAAGTCACGTACTTGCTGATACACATGATTGATAATGTCCAAGGACTATCTTTATTCCGAAACACATAGGAAATATCATCATACATGATTGCCTCTAGGGCATATCTCCAACAGAACTAACTACAGGAACGGTCCCCCTATGAAGAAAATCTAGGTTCCTAAAAGATGCCTTGAAAATCTTCTGGTGAATGTCATAATGACACCACCCATGAAGAATAGGAACCCCAGATCAAATTCTTCATATGGACCAAATTCTTCATATGGATCCAAGTCCTCATATGGACCAAATTCTTCACGTGGATCAAATTCCTCACACGGATCAAAATCCTCATATGAACATCATCATGCTAACACTTCTGTTTCGCAGGGAAAGTCTAAGGGCTATGTGTAGCGACCCGACCCGAATGGGTCAAGTCTCTGTGCTTACGTGTCATCCCTGGATCGGTATGCTGACACACACAGTACTCGAGGATTTATAACAGAGGTAAATCACATGTATAAAGTAACGTAAATACTATTACCTCAACCCAAAATAGCGGAAGCAACAAGGTTGTGGATTCCCATCAACACCAACGGCAAAGTTGAGTATAGGAAATCGTAACCCTAACATATCACTTACTCGTCGTAAGATCCTGCAACATGAGACGTTGCAGCCATAGAGGGTCAGTACATTGAATGTACTGGCAAATTCACACCATAGAGCAATGATGAATAAAGGCTATCACTACATGCATATTTGGCTGGTGGAAAAGCTCTATGGTTACAGTTTTGCGTAAAGCCAATTTTTCCCTACTGCAAAGGAATAAATTTATTTAACTATCAAGGTGGTTGTTAAACATTGAGAATGGTTGACAGCATTCTCAATCCCAATTAAAAGTACTCATTAAAACCCAACAATATTAATTTAAAGTAACATGATGAGATTCACATGATATCCAGGTACTAGATACTCAAAACGTCCATAACCGGGGACACGGCTAATCATGATTAGTTTGTACACTCTGCAGAGGTTTGCGCACTTTTCCCCACAAGACTCGATCGCCTCCATTTGATTCCTCGCACTACATGATGTTTGAGAAACGGATGACCGAGACATAGTCTTTCGGAAGCGCTAGCACCTTACATAGGGTAGACCGGTACACCTACTTTCCCCTACATCTGCTAGTCTACCCGTAAGAGTGCGCACGACCTAATCAACTATGCCAGAGCCCATAATGGCTTGTGGCTGCACACGGAAGTTTCTAGTTTGAATAATCTCATGATTCCTTTGAGCCTGGGTGGCGGTCCGAAGAAATACAGGCAAGTCCTGGAAACCCAGGTGCCTAGACAGGCAAGTCCTGGAGTAACCAGGTACCTCAATCCACCCAGATGTGTGTTTAAGTTGCCACCTTAAATAAACCATTAATTCACAAACTCACATCTGTCATGGAAATTCACTCACCCAATCCACGTCTACTAGCATAGCATGGCATAATAAGCAAACGTAGAAGTAACTCCCAGGGGTTTGAAAATAAAACAGGTAATAGGTACTACCTCATCTACTTCCCATCCCACAATTTAATTAGATCCTAATCATGCAATTGTTTGAGGATTGATCCAATGCATAAAAACTGGGTATGAGAAAAAGTATGATCAAAGTGTGAACTTGCCTGCAATGTTGATGAAGATGATTCGCACTCAAAACTCTTGATAGTTCTACTCGTCACACTCCGGTCAATCTATCGTGAGCAAGCAATGGTAACCACACATAAGCAATCACTCAAAAGATCGGAAAGAACGAAGAGTACGATTCGGAAAACATCAAAACCAAGCAAATGACTTTTGCAGCATAAAACAATTTCTAATAGTACCAAAATTGTGTGAATTTGGCCTTATCAGAAAGCTTAGGTCAAGAGCTTCGAAATGCAAAAAGAATCACTCAAAACAGAGTTATAAAACTCAAGTTACGATCAAATGAAGTTCAAATGTTAAACTGTTTTAATTCAAATTTTAAACTTTCAAAAACATGTTTGAGTTGGATTACTGGATAGAGGAGATCATAACGAAGAAGTGGGCGTTGGTTTCGTTGGATTTGGACAAACGAGCAAAAAGTTATGGTCGTTTGAAAACCGGGGGCTAATCTGTAAATAAAATATTCACAGATAGGTCCCTGACGAAAAATAACAGAAAAAGGAAATGGCTAAAAAGCGAACGTTCATTGTTATGATCTAAACAGCGGATGTTCTCTAAATAAAAACAAAACGTTTCGAAAAAAAAACTAAAACGATCTGGATCAATGGATCCAGATCCAACGGCGAGGGAGGGGCGGAGGTTACCGCGGCGGCGGCGACGAAGTCCGGCGACGTGGGACGGCGGTGGCGGCTCTGCTCCGGTCGGGTGGTGGCTCCGGGCATCGGGGAAGGCGCGAAGAGCACGGGGAGGGTGGCGTGGAGCGGCGGTTGCGGTGGTGGCGTCGGCGGCGGTCATCGGCGTCGCAGGGCGGCGGTTGCAGCGAGCGGATCTCCGGCGGAGCTCACAACTCCGGCGGCGGAGTGCGGCGGCTAGGGAGGAGGAGAGAAAAGGGGGTCGGGGTCTCGGGGCGCCCGAATTTATAGGAGGGGGGCGACGGCGGCTTGGGGAAGGGACCAAGGAGAGGCCGGGGCGGTCACGGCGGCGGCGACGATGCCGTGGTGGCTCGGGACTTTGTCCCGAGCTCGGGGACGAGCGGCGCGGGCGACGTGGGCTGGCTGGGCCGTGGCCTGGCTGGCTAGCTGGGCCGGCCCAGTCGGCGGAAGTTTTTTTTTTTTAAATAAAAAATAAAATATTAAACAGACAAACAAAATAAAAACAAAGGAAATAGAAATATTATATAAGCATATAATATATCAAAATTTGCAGAAAAAGATTTCCTACATCGTGAACATTATTCTAGCTTCAAATAAAATACATACAAATTCCAATAAAACAAAGAGTGCTTCTGCTCTAGAAAAATCCAATGAAAATCATTTTAAAAATACCAAAATGAATTCAAATTTATTTCTCTCCAATTTTCTGATGTAGGGAATCATGTTACCCTAATTTTTGTATATTTTATTTTTGGAGAAAAAAATAATTTGAATAAAACTCAAATAACTCCAAATTGAACATAAATTCAAAAGAACTTTGAATTTAATTCCTTGAAACTCCCAACTCATATTTCATATGTTTTGAAGAAGTCATTTTATCTTCGCTCGTGAAAATCATTGAGTTGCATAAAGTTCCAGACTTGGAAATATTTTCCAAATGAAATTCTAATATTTTCAACACCCCTTGTCATTTAAATAATTGGAAGAAGTCATGTCATCTTCTCTCCAGGGTTTCGTGGTGAAAAGAATTTGAATTCATGAGGATCAGAAAAGAAAATGAAAGTTTGGGAAAGTCCTTTTATTCCCTCTCATTTAACTTTCAAAAAGTTTCGAATTTCACTCAACTTCACTCAATCAATCAAACAACAATCAAAACTATCTATTTGTTTATAACATTCCAAAATTTAGAATTTTGGGATGTTACAAACCTACCACCCTTAAAATGAATCTCGTCCTCGAGATTCGGAGAGGCTAGCAAGAAATAGGTTAGGGTTTGGGGTCTTCTCAAAAATCCATCGATCGTCTCCGGGGGTTTCGGGTGCTACCACCCTTAGAAGCATGGTTACGGTTCCATGAAAACTCATATACTCCATCCTTATTGTTGGCAATGTCGATCTTCTTAGATCCCCTGGATAATTCCTTCTCTGGGCTCTTCCGGTGGTTGCATAACCTTTACCGCAATTCTTCTGTCCTTTCATCTTGGTAAGGTCCTTCAGGACTAGATCTTCTTAGCTGACGGGTCTGGCGCCGATACTAAACAACTATCGATATCTCCTGGTGGTCAACAATTTATGGTTTCTCCTGCAGAAAACGGGTCTGGGTTGAACCTCACCGTATATCCTACGATTGGCAATAACTGCCTTGTATAGGGGAAAATACCTATACCATTCTAAGGTTTAAACAAGGTTTTGATTGTCGTCTCTATACTATAGGTAAGTCAATCAGATTTACCATCCCACATAGCAAGGCGAATAATAAGAGTAAGTCGGTATGGTGATCAATCCATCCCGCACCCAAATCATTATCTTGTATATGGTTTAGCGAATCTCGCATGCTAACACTCAGTCATCCTCACAAGCATTGCAGAATTTCTCTTGTCAACGAACAAAGTTCGGATAAATCCATTGATTCTGCAATCCAAACAAACAACTATCGTTCCTTCACAACTCTCAGGTTTTGCGTTACTCCTATAAAATCGTCGGTTGATAAAGTCGTAACTTCTTTCGGGGTTTTTCCTTCAGCAAGAGCGTGCTTGCTTCTTGGCAGGTCCTGGGGCCTGTGGGTTATGGCCCATCTCATCACTTGTAAACGTTGAGCTCATCATCGGGGCAACTGATCATTATTCCAACTTCCAACTTCCATCCAATTGTACTATCTTCCATCCTTCTATTGGCACCAAACTAGGACATGATTACTCAGACTCATCATGGAATTTCCATTGATCCCTATTTCCAACATCATACCTTCTTTATATCCAATAGTAATACATCTCTTCATCCTCGTGGGATATCCCACATACCGAGATAAAAACTTATACTTATGAAGTCCATACTCCACTTCGTGGGACATCATTATCCTTTCCAGGGTCAAGCGTCCTTACAGGGGAATATTGGCCATCTCTGCATGGCACTTCTTCAATTGGAAACATGAAACACATCATGAACTCCTCACAGTATTTTGGGTGACTCCAACTTGTTGGCCACTTCTCCCATACGCTCCAAAACTCGGTATGGTCCTACAAATCTCGGGGCTAACTTTCCCTTAACTCTAGATTGTTTAACTCCTCGCAGAGGGGACACACGAAGACATGCTCTATCTCCAATTTCATAGACTACCTCCTTGCATTTTTGAGTCTGCAATACTCTTCTGCCAGGACTGAGCTACCTTCAGTCTATCTTGAAGCAACTTAACATTCTCTTGATCCTTGATCACATTTGATCCAAACAACTGACGATCTCCAACTTCATCCCACATCAACGGTGTTTGGCTCCTTCTCCCATACAAAGCTTAAAAAGGGGCCATCTTCAAACTAGCTTGGTAACTTGTTGTTGTATGAGAACTCCCCATAGGGTAGATTATCATAACTACTAGATCCATAATCTAGCGCACACGCTCTCAACATGTCCTCCAGAATCTGATTGACTCTCTTGATTTATCCATTTGTCTGCGGATGAAAGGCTGTACTGAACTCTAGCCTAGTACCCAAAGTGTGGCGCAACTGATTCCAAAACTTTGGGGTAAACTGTCTTCCTCCACGATGGTCCTCGGAACTCCATGCAGACATACGATCCTTGTCAAATATATCTTGGCCAACTTCGCACTTGTATAGGTGGTTTTCACTAGGTAAAGTGAGCCACTTTGGTCAAGCGAATCAACTACTACTCAGATAGAGTCATATCCCGTTCGGGTTCTAGGAAATCCGGTAATGAAATCCATGCCAAGCTTATCCCCACTTCCATTCGGGTATCAGCATAGGCTGTAGTAATCCTACTGGCTTCTGATGCTCTGTTTTTACTCTCTCTCTGGCATACATCACCTACGATTACATACACCGCAATATCCTTCTTCATACAAGTCCACCAGAAACACTCCTTAAAATCCAAATACATCTTGGTGTTTCCAGGGTGAATCGAGTATGGTGAGTCATGAGCCTCTTGAAGTATTTTCTTCCTGATCTTTGCATTATTGGGAACATATACACGGTCCTCGAACCATAAGGTGTCGTGCTCATCCTTACAAAAACCTTTGGCCTTTCCTTTGCTCATCCTCTCTTTTAACTCAGCAATCTCTTTGTCATCCTTCTGAGCTTCACGGATCTTTCCCAACAATGTAGACTGAACTTCCATTGCTGCAACAAAACCTTTGGGAACAATCTCCAACCGAAGTTCCCTGAGATCCTCGGCTAACTCCTTTGGAAATCCCCCACTTATGAGGGTATTCGTCCTTGTTTTCTTTATGGTTGTGTCCTATTTCTCCACAAAGCTTGTATGCACAAGTTTTCTTCATATCCTTTTCCATAAGGCTTCATCTTCTGGGACACAAGCCGAGATCTTAACAAAGTCCACTTAAAGTCCTTCCAAGTGGTTACTCCTTGCAATCCATTGATGGTTTGGTACTCCCTCCACCAAATAGCAGCACCTCTTTCAAAGAACGGAAGAGCATGCTGGGCATATCCTTTCTGACTATAGGGTTATTCTTCATGTTCTAAATCCATCGGTCTGTCTCCAATTGACTCATTGGTCCAGAAAATATAAGCTTATCTCCATTCATCATCTATTGGGTCCATGGGTTTTGGGGTGGGATAAGAGAGATAGAGAGGGATGCACACAGTCCAAACAAGAGTTTTGAGAAGGCAGATTTATTGTGGCTGTCGGAAAACTCAAGCAAATGACAGCTCACAAACGTTGCATCTAACGTAGGTATAAAACAGGGGTTTGGTCTTCTAATGGTCTATAGATCTCAACATCATCAAACTCTTCAAGTCTTGGTCATGTCTCCGATGGCTTCTTCCAATCATGCTTGTCCTTCTCAAGTTCTTTTGCAAAATCATCTTTGTTGACACGAAGTCTCTCTTGACATCCTTTAATATTCTGGAGTTGCGTTCCAAACTTCTGGGTTTCAACATCCTTGGCATGAGCCATGCCCTACTGTCCTTCAGTTCCGGATGAATCTTCGGTATCTCGAGGTTTTAGCTCCTCCAGCTTGGCTACTTCATCTTCTGGTTCCTGAGTGCTTCACGAATTGCCTCCTTGTCAAATATAGCTTCTTGCATATCCATCTTAAACTTCTTGATGAAATACTCCAGATCCTAGTGATACACCAGCTAAGGTTAAAAATTGATCTCTTGCTGGTAGGTGCTCCATTAGCCCTTTTGTCATCCAATTCTTCCGAAATATGAATGCTTAACACCTCACGGTGACAATAGCATGGGTGAGCGATAGCATCATGGAAATCCTTGTTTATGACTATGTCTCTGCCATGAGCTATCATTCCATAATTGATATCTCCTGTTTTAGGGTTTTCTTGACAAAACTTTGGTTTCTAATGCTTCATGCTCCAGTCTTTCTCCGATACACCTTTATCTCGGGTATTGATAACTTCCATAGTCTTCCAAGTTCCATAAGGGTAGCCTTCCTCGGTCATACAAGTCTGGGAATTCTTCAGAGCCTTCAAAATCTCCTAGTCTTCGGAGTCTTATCCGTCGTAGTTTCCTTTATCATAATGCACGGTAAAAAAATCCTCTTCATTCCAAATGGTCTTAGTTGTACGATATCTGGTCCTTGGAGTGGTCATCAGTCGAATCTTCGAGGGGTCAAAGAGGGAAAAGGGGTATGGTCTCACTAAAAGGGAATATTTGAATAAGCTCAGAAGAGAAAAGAGGTAAAAGATTCTTTCGAAAAGAAAATTGTAGAGAAAAATCATTCCTATGGGCTTGCCAGTTTCTAGGGTCACGTCCTATAGTCAACATGTGCTCTGATACCATCTTGTAGCGACCCGACCCGAATGGGTCAAGTCTCTGTGCTTACGTGTCATCCCTAGATCGGTATGCTGACACACACAGTACTCAAGGATTTATAATAGAGGTAAATCACATGTATAACGTAACGTAAATACTATTACCTCAATCCAAAATAGCGGAAGCAACAAGGTTGTGGATTCCCATCAACACCAACGGCAAAGTTGAGTATAGGAAATCGTAACCCTAACGTATCACTTACTCGTCGTAAGATCCTGCAACATGAGACGTTGCAGCCACAGAGGGTCAGTACATTGAATGTACTGGCAAATTCACACCATAGAGCAATGATGAATAAAGGCTATCACTACATGCATATTTGGCTGGTGGAAAAGCTCTATGGTTATAGTTTTGCGTAAAGCCAATTTTTCCCTACTGCAAAGGAATAAATTTATTTAACTATCATGGTGGTTGTTAAACATTGAGAATGGTTGACAGCATTCTCAATCCCAATTAAAAGTACTCATTAAAACCCAACAATATTAATTTAAAGTAACATGATGAGATTCACATGATATCCAGGTACTAGATACTCAAAATGTCCATAACTGGGGACACGGCTAATCATGATTAGTTTGTACACTCTGCAGAGGTTTGCGCACTTTTCCCCACAAGACTCGATCGCCTCCATTTGATTCCTCGCACTACATGATGTTTGAGAAACGGATGACCGAGACATAGTCTTTCGAAAGTGCTAGCACCTTACATAGGGTAAACCGGTACACCTACTTTCCCCTACATCTGCTAGTCTACCCGTAAGAGTCCGCACGACTTAATCAACTAAGCCAGAGCCCATAATGGCTTGTGGCTGCACACGGAAGTTTCTAGTTTGAATAATCTCATGATCCCTTTGAGCCTAGGTGGTGGTCCGAAGAAATACAGGCAAGTCCTGGAAACCCAGGTGCCTAGACAGGCAAGTCCTGGAGTAACCAGGTGCCTCAATCCACCCAGATGTGTGTTTAAGTTGCCACCTTAAATAAACCATTAATTCACAAACTCACATCTGTCATGGAAATTCACTCACCCAATCCACGTCTACTAGCATAGCATGGCATAATAAGCAAACGTAGAAGTAACTCCCAGGGGTTTGAAAATAAAACAGGTAATAGGTACTACCTCATCTACTTCCCATCCCACAATTTAATTAGATCCTAATCATGCAATTGTTTGAGGATTGATCTAATGCATAAAAACTGGGTATGAGAAAAAGTATGATCAAAGTGTGAACTTGCCTGCAATGTTGATGAAGATGATTCGCACTCAAAACTCTTGATAGTTCTACTCGTCACACTCTGGTCAATCTATCGTGAGCAAGCAATGGTAACCACACATAAGCAATCACTCAAAAGATCGGAAAGAACGAAGAGTATGATTCGGAAACATCAAAACCAAGCAAATGACTTTTGCAGCATAAAACAATTTCTAATAGTACCAAAATTGTGTGAATTTGGCCTTATCAGAAAGCTTAGGTCAAGAGCTTCGAAATGCAAAAAGAATCACTCAAAACAGAGTTATAAAACTCAAGTTACGATCAAATGAAGTTCAAATGTTAAACTGTTTTAATTCAAATTTTAAACTTTCAAAAACATGTTTGAGTTGGATTACTGGATAGAGGAGATCATAACGAAGAAGTGGGCGTTGGTTTCGTTGGATTTGGACAAACGAGCAAAAAGTTATGGTCGTTTGAAAACCGGGGGCTAATCTGTAAATAAACTATTCACAGATAGGTCCCTGACGAAAAATAACAGAAAAAGGAAATGGCTAAAAAGCGAACGTTCATTGTTATGATCTAAACAGCGGATGTTCTCTAAATAAAAACAAAACGTTTCGAAAAAAAAACTAAAACGATCTGGATCAATGGATCCAGATCCAACGGCGAGGGAGGGGCGGAGGTTACCGCGGCGGCGGCGACGAAGTCCGGCGACGTGGGACGGCGGTGGCGGCTCTGCTCCGGTCAGGTGGTGGCTCCGGGAATCGGGGAAGGCGCGAAGAGCACGGGGAGGGCGGCGTGGAGCGGCGGTTGCGGTGGTGGCGTCCGTGGCGGTCATCGGCGTCGCAGGGCGGCGGTTGCAGCGAGCGGATCTCCGGCGGAGCTCACAACTCCGGCGGCGGAGTGCGGCGGCTAGGGAGGAGGAGAGAAAAGGGGGTCGGGGTCTCGGGGCGCCCGAATTTATAGGAGGGGGGGTGACGGCGGCTTGGGGAAGGGGCCAAGGAGAGGCCGGGGCGGTCACGGCGGCGGCGACGATGCCGTGGTGGCTCGGGACTTCGTCCCGAGCTCGGGGACGAGCGGCGCGGGCGACGTGGGCTGGCTGGGCCGTGGCCTGGCTGGCTAGCTGGGCCGGCCCAGTCGGCGGAAGTTTTTTTTAAAAAATAATATATTAAATAGACAAACAAAATAAAAACAAAGGAAATAGAAATATTATATACGCATATAATATATCAAAATTTGCAGAAAAAGATTTCCTACATCATGAACATTATTCTAGCTTCAAATAAAATACACACAAATTCCAATAAAACAAAGAGTGCTTCTGCTCTAGAAAAATCCAATGAAAATCATTTTAAAAATACCAAAATGAATTCAAATTTATTTCTCTCCAATTTTCTGATGTAGGGAATCATGTTACCCTAATTTCTGTATATTTTATTTTTGGAGAAAAAAATAATTTGAATAAAACTCAAATAACTCCAAATTGAAAATAAATTCAAAAGAACTTTGAATTTAATTCCTTGAAACTCCCAACTCATATTTCATATGTTTTGAAGAAGTCATTTTATCTTCGCTCGTGAAAATCATTGAGTTGCATAAAGTTCCAGAATTGGAAATATTTTCCAAATGAAATTCTAATATTTTCAACACCCCTTGTCATTTAAATAAATGGAAGAAGTCATGTCATCTTCTCTCCAGGGTTTCGTGGTGAAAAGAATTTGAATTCATGAGGATCAGAAAAGAAAATGAAAGTTTGGGAAAGTCCTTTTATTCCCTCTCATTTAACTTTCAAAAAGTTTCGAATTTCACTCAACTTCACTCAATCAATCAAACAACAATCAAAACTATCTATTTGTTTATAACATTCCAAAATTTAGAATTTTGGGATGTTACACTATGAGTATGTGCATTATTCTTCAAACCATTAGGTTCATAAGTCCTTGAAGAATTTCTCTGCTTATTCATATGCTTATCCTAACCACTCTTCTGTGAAACGAAGTGCACTGGCTTCTATGCCATCATTTTCTTATGGAGCTCGCAGACTGATGAACTCTTTGCCACCCCTCTAGATGTGGGTGGTAAAGAAAAATAACTAATCTCTTATGCAGGTCAGGTCTCCAGATGAATTTACTCGTCTGAAGAATTTGCTGTAGACTTGAATATGCTTGAAAGGACGCAAGCTAATCATGAAGAAATGAATCATTCATTTCTCACGTCCTCATATTGCTATATCTATTACTATTGATGAAATTGATATCATATTCTTCACTAATGAAGTATATGGGTTCATAATTTGCACTAATTCATCTGCAGGATGAACAACCCAAAGCTACTGAGTGGGTCCTCGACAGTGGATGTACAAATCACATGACTGGTGACAGGAGCTTGTTGATGGACATTAATTTGTCACCATCTCATCTGAAGCATATCACCTACGCTGACAAAGGCAAAAACAAGGTATGGGGTCTAGGTAAGGTTGCAATCTCAAATGATAAACACATGGACAAGGTCATGCTGTTGAGTCCTTAGGATTCAATCTTATGTCTGTCTCAATGCTTTGTGATCTTGATATGGTTGTTGTCTTTGGAAAATTTCATTGCCTTGTGCTAATGGAATCTGACAACTCCAAAGTCTTCGAAGGCTTTAGGAAAGGAGACTTGTATATTGTTGATTTCTCTAAAGGACCACAGCCTTCCACATGTCTACTTGCAAAAGCTTCAGAATGCTGGTTATGGCATCGACGACTTGGTCATGCTGGGATGAGGAACTTGCATACACTCGCAAAGAAGAAGCACATCATTGGCATCGAGGGTGTCGAATTCCTCAAAGATCATCTTTGTGGTGCTTGTGAGGCTGGAAAGATCACCAGAGGCAAGCATCCCGCGAAGACTATCATGACCACTTCACGTCCCTTTGAATTACTTCATATGGATTTATTTGGCCCTACTCATTATGCCATGTTCACTAGTTATGCATCTTTATATGGCTTTTTCATAGTTGATGACTATTCTCCTTACACATGGGTGCATATCATCACTTCCAAAAATGAAGTGCAGGAAGTCTTCTGACGATTTTCCTCAAGGGCTTCCACTAACTTCGGTGTGAAGATCAAGCATATTAGGAGTGATAATGGAACCGAGTTCAAGAACACTGGCCTCGATGAATATCTCGATATGCTTGGTATTACTCACGAATTATCTGCTCCTTATACTCCCCAGCAGAATGGCGTCATGGAGCGGAAGAACATGACTTTTGTTGAGATGGCCCACACTATGCTTGATGAATACAAGACAGCTGAGCGCTTCTGGCTTGAAGCAATTGATACTGCGTGCCACATCATCAACATGGTATATCTTCACAAATTCTTCAAAAAGACCTCATATGAACTCCTCAGACAAGAAACCCAATGTAAGTTATTTCAAAGTCTTCGGTGCTAAATACTGGATTAGAGATCCTCACCATCACTCTAAATTTGCACCGAAAGCACATGAGGGTTTTATGCTTGGTTACGGAAAGGACTCGCACACCTACAGAGTCTTCAACATCAACCATCACAAGGTTGTTGAAACTGCAGATGTGCGGTTCGATGAAACTAATGGCTTGCAAGGAGAGCACCTACCTCCCGTGGTAGATGTAATGTCACCTGAGGAATCCATCAAGTTCAAAGCTACTGAGAATGTCATCCCTACCGAAGAATCTGCTGAAGAAGTCATTCCTGATCGTGAGGAAAATCATGCTGGTGCTGCAGAAGAAACTGGTCCTGAAGAAACTGCGGGGCCTAAGCAAAGTCGTCAACCCACACATCCTCGCATTGCAAATGAAGTGCAAGTTGAGAAGATCATCAATGACATTCATGCACCAAGTCACCTCACGTGCTCAAAATCTTCACATTTTGCATTTGTCTCTATCACAAAGCCCACTAAAGTAGATGAAGCATTCATGGAATCCGAGTGGATTCAAGCCATGCAAGATGAATTGCATCAATTCGAGCTCAACAATGTGTGGGAGCTTGTCAAGCGACCAGACCCACGCAAGCACAACATCATCGGTACCCAATGGATCTACCGCAACAAACAAGACGAAAATGGCCTCGTGGTGAGGAATAAGGCTCGTCTTGTAGCTCAAGGCTACACACAGGTTGAAGGAATTGCTTTTGATGAAACTTTTGCACTTGTTGCTAGACTTGAGGCTATTCGCATATTGCTTGCTTATGCTAACCATCATAATATCATCTTACAACAAATGGATGTGAAAACTGCATTCCTCAATGGTAAGCTTGAGGAACAAGTATATGTTGCTCAACCACTAGGTTTTGAGGATCCAAAATTTCCAGATCACGTCTACAGACTCAAAAAGGCCTTCTATGGCCTCAAGCAAGCACCTCGGGCATGGTATGACGCACTGAAGGAAATCCTCATTAAGAAAGGATTCAAACCCGGTTCACTTGACCCAACTCTTTTCACCAAAACATATGATGATGAATTATTCATGTGCCAAATATATGTTGATGATATTATCTTTGGCTGTACTAACCAACGTTACAGTGATGAATTTGCCTATATGATGAGTGAAGAATATCAAATGTCTACGACGGGAGAGTTGAAATTCTTATTAGGTCCTCATATTCATCAACAATACAATGGCATATTCATATCTCAGGAGAAATACTTCAAGGATATATTGAGGAAATTCGGCATGCAAGATTGCGAAGGCGTCAAAATTCCTATGCCCAAAAATTGCCATCTATGAATTGATGAAAATGGTAAAGACTTCGATCAAAAGGTATACCGCTCCATGATTGGCTCTTTATTGTACCTATGTGCATCTAGGCCGGATATTATGCTTAGTGTTTGCATGTGTGCCCTATTTCAAGCTACACCGAAGGAATCACACCATAAGGCTGTGAAGCATATTCTTCGATATCTATCTCACACACCAACACTTGGATTATGGTATCCCAAGGGCTCTTCCTTTGATCTCATTGGATATTCAGGCTCTGACTATGCTGGCGATTGGGTGGACCGCAAGTCAACGTCAGGCACACGTCATTTCCTCGGACGATCCTTGGTATGTTGGTCCTCGAAGAAGCAAAACTGCGTATCACTCTCCACTGCAGAAGCTGAGTATATTGCCGCTAGATCTTGATGTGCTCAATTACTATGGATGAAGCAAACACTCAAGGACTATGGCATCAATGTGAAGAATGTGCCACTCTAGTGCGACAATGAGAGTGCTATCAAGATTGCTCACAACCCAGTTCAGCACTCGAAGACAAAGCACATCCAGATTCGTCATCATTTTCTTCGTGACCATGTGTTGAAGGGCGACATCTCCATCGACCATGCAAGTACTGAAGACCAGCTGGCCGATATCTTCACAAAGCCCTTGGATGAGAAGAGATTTAGCAAGTTGCGGTGTGAGCTAAATATCCTAGAATCTTTGTATGTTCTTTGAAAAGGACACACACACTTACGCTGACTTGATGACTTAGATGTGCAACACATGAAGTAACGTTTTTCTTCAATCAATGAAGACTAACCCTCTAAGTGTGAAGAAATTAATGAAGAAATTGATTCTCAGAACCCTACGAGAATTTTACATGGTGTCTGAAATCAGCTTTCTTATACGTGGGTTGCGCCACCAACCAAAGTTGAAAACCTTCAATTTGAGTTTTTCTTCTTTTTGAAATTCCTCAGTTTTTCAAATTCTTCAACCTTGCATTGTCTTCACTCTTTCCGTCATTTTTCTTCATTTGATTATATATATATATATATATATATATATATATGAGTTTATGTCCTCTACAACATTCACTTATTGCTAATTCTTCAAGTTGATTTTTCTGCTAAGTGAATGTGATCGGACCCTTCCTCCTCTATGCTAAACTCAACCAAGTCAGTTCACAAATTCTTCATGTGCGTTCTATTTGAAACTCATTCAAATTCTTCACTGTGTCCTTGTCAGCTGAAGAAATTGCGAACGACACTTTAAAATATTCTTATCTGAAATTTTCTGCTTTTGCCGCTCAAACCGTTACGCATTCCACGGTATACTTATCTATTCACCCACAATCTCACACGATCTCCACTTCTTAGTATGTGGGTGACACATGTCGCGTGAATGAGAAGGGTCAGGGGCACGTTCGTACAAATTCTTCAGGCGAACAGTTATTCACGTCCGCTATAAATACCCCCTTCCCTTCCTCATTTCACTTTTACTCCGCTCGATCTCACTCCCTCGCTCGAGTTTCTCAAGCCCTAGTGCCGCCGCTACCTCCATCGACGCCGGTGAGGAAGAGCTTCACTGCCTCGACCTTGTCGCCGTTGAACTCGCGCAGGCCGCGGAAATCTTCCCTCCGCCGCCGCCGTAGACGTCTTCCACCGCCAAGTTAGGGCGTGGAAGATCCGAGTCGACGAACTTCTAAATCTAAACCTCTTGTTCGTCGTGTTCTTCAATCAAGGGTAATCAAAAGTTATTTTTACCGCATTTATTGTACTAATTATTTTCATCAAATCTTCAAAAGGTGTTTATTCTTCAACCTCCACACTCTAAACACCTAGCACAAATCTTCAGTTCTTGATCTGTTTCTCAAAGTGACGTTTTTCTTCATGATTCCTCAATTGTGTGATTCTCATGATCCGCACAACTCTGGAACCCAAGACAAAGAACGCTTAGTGAAATTCTTCAAGACACATGGGGTCAATTTCCTCAAACTTGTTCAATTTAAGAAACCTTCTGAGAACGCATATGACCTCACCAAATTCTTCGCACCTATACTCTGTTCACAGGTACACATGTCTGCTGCTGAATCACTAGGTTCTCATCAACTTAACTCTTTTGCAGCATTCCTTGAAGAAAAGATGCATACTTCTTCAGAGAACTCAATTGTGCAAATTCCTCAGTTGAAGAAAATGGTTGATGGCAAATGTCCTCAGAAAGGAGGAAAGAAGCTTGAAGTAAATACTGCCTTTGAGATTCCTACGGATATCTATGCAGGGTACTGCACGCCTGATGAGGCAACTCATGGCAAGGAGACGAAGAATGAGTGCAAAGTGTGCATTCAGAGGATCAAAAGAAGATGGGCAAGAGAGTGGAGAGAGTACAGATATGTCACTCCCAAATACATGAAGAAATTCGCTCTTAACCCTCGGTGCTCAAGACCTCCTCTGGCACCTGGTCAACTAGCTGATCCAACAAGCCTTAAACGTGGTGAGGATTATGTTGATGAATGGGCCAGGCAGCAAGCTAAGTTGGCCAAGCAGGCCAAAGAAGCAGTGAAGAAATTCAATGAGGATTTTGCTGCTGCCACTGCCGTTGCTGAGGCTTCTTCAAGCAAGAAGGCTATGCCTAAGAAGCCAGCCAAGAAACCACCTTCCTCAGCAATGCCCTCACGGCCAAGTTCTTCTTCAACGCCCTGACGGCCAATCTCCTCAGTGCCACCAAGGAAAATTCCTCAAGCTTCCCCAGTTTCTCAAGATGGACCAATTCCTCGGGCTTCAAAACCCTCAGCTCCTCCGGCAAAGTCCTCAGCACCTGTGCATCTCGCCACGTGCCAAAGGACCACATGCATATCTATTTCCTCAGGGGCTTCAGCGAGTTCTTCAGCTCATCCTTCATCTATCGATCCCACTCTACTGAAGACCAAGGCCACTGCTGGACGAGGCACTAGACCAAGTCCTCACAAGAAGTAGGTGGTCTTTCAAATTCCATCTGATGACGAGGCTGATGATGATGAACTAGTCGATATCATCAAGGACAGACAGCAACGGGCCACTAGAGCCAAAGGAATTGTTGTGCCCCTTCTATTGGATCCAAAGAAGATCCTTGATTTCATCGATCTCTGGCACAAAGATCCCAATGCTCCAATGCCAGAGTTGGGCCTCACTCCTGGACAAAGTCACATTGTGACTGCGTTCATAGCTGAAGAGAAATGGATGTACAACCAAGCCAGGACTACGAAGAAAGCGCAATACAAGAAGCAGCGCTACCTAAAGGACAATGTCCTCAGTCTTTCACCTGAGCAGCTCATTGCACTGCAAGCTGAAATCAAAAAGCTCAGCAATGAATTTGAAGCCTACAAGGCAGAATGGAAGGGTGCCCAGGTCAGATTCGTCAAGCTGACGAAGAAATTCACTTCAAGTGTTGCTGCTCCTGTGCACATTGAAGTCACTCCGGCTGAAGAATCTGCTCAATCCACTGAAGGAATTGCCAGCACTGCTTATGAAAATCAGGCTGCTGATGAAACTGCAAGCACAAGGGCTACTGAAGAAATTCCAGCCTCTGAAGAAACTGCCAGGGCAACCTCTAGTGTTGCACCAGAAGAAATTGCCAGGCCAGCTCAAGACTCAGTTGCTGCACCTGAAAAAACTGCCCAAGACAGGCCAACTGCATTAGTTGAGCCTAAAGAAATTGATCCTACTACCACTGCTCCGCCTGCACCAACACCAAGCCTAGTTCTTCCTTCTGCTCTGGAAGTGAAGAAAACCAAAGCTGCAGAGCATGCTGCTCTGAAGAAGAGGAAAGCATCAGCTGCCTCAGAATCTTCAGTCCGCAAGAAGGCGAAGATTTTGACAAGTTCACTGGAAAATCCCATTGATGTTGTCCCTCTTGCAAGCATTCCATCTAAGGAACTTGTTCCTTATGGTGAAGAATATCAGATTCCAGATGAATCTGCTGAAGACGATCCCTCTGCTGCTTCCGTAGAGCAGATGGATGAAGAAATTGAAGTTGAAACCCTCAACTCAACTCGCCAAGTATCATCACCAACGCCTCAGTTTACTGCTGAAGAGGTCGGCATTGAAGAAATGGAAGTGGATGAGGATGTGGATATTGGCTGCACCACTCCAGTGATGAACGATGATTTTTGGGATAGTCAGCACCACAACTCTCGTCTGTTCACTCCACTGCAGAAAATTCCTTAGTCCCCAGCTCCAACTGAAGTTCAGATGGGCTTTGATGAAATTCATGCTGCCCCTTCCACTCATGAAGAGATTCCAGCCACTAGTGCTGATGAAAATGTTGCTGAAGAAATGGAGGCCCAGGCTGCTATTGAAGAAGAAGCTGATATTCCTCAACCTGCGGCTCCAGAGATTGACATTCCATCACTACTAGGAAAAGGCCTACTAATGGTGCACCAGTTTTGCCTACTAATGGCGCACTACTGGTGCGCCATTAGTATCACGCCGCTAGTATTTTTTACTAATGGCGCACCAGTGGTGCGCCATTAGTATCTGGTATACTAATGGCGCACCACTGGTGTGCCATTAGTATCTGGTATACTAATGGCGCACCACTGGTGCGCCATTAGTATAGGCCACGGTGCGCCACTAGTATAGGCCACTGGTGCGCCATTAGTATAGGCCACGGTGCGCCATTAGTATTTTTGAATTTTGAAGGCGGGAAAATAGTAGTGGCGCACCGTCTAACCCCCATCGTGCACCATTGCTATTTTTGAATTTTGAATTTGGATCTGGATCGCGATTTTTTTGCCCATTTTTTGCTCGTTTTTTTTGCACGATATTATTTCAAATTTTGTTCCCGTTTTTGGATCTTGTACGTTCTTTTGCCGTGTTCTTTCGCCGGAGAGGAGTTCGCCGGAGAGGAGTTTGCCGGAGAGGAGGATGAGGAGGTGACTGTAGAGGCGCTCGCCTACATCGCCGAAGAGGAGGACGAGGCCGCCGTAGAGGAGTTCACCGGAGCATCGAGAGGAGGAAGGAGAAACCATGAGGGGATGGGAGAAGATGAGGGAGGAGGAGCTCACCGAAGAGGAGGGAGGAGGAGCTCACCGGAGATGAGGGAGGAGGAGCTCACCGGAGAGGAGGAAGGAGGAGCTCACCGGAGATGAGGGAGGAGGAGCTCACCGGAGAGGAGGAAGGA